>NW_011494775.1:6354752-6367090 GCF_000754665.1 Bison bison bison | reverse complement strand
TTTCATTGTCCAAATACTGATCCACTAATCTGGGCAGTGCCGAAGTCCCCAAGGGCCAGCTCTGGGCTGGATCTCAGGAAGCTTCCCCCCAGCTGGTGGGGAGGGAGGTGAAGGGGTGGCTGAGTGAGCCTCAGTGAGAACCCCAGGGGTTGGGAGTCCTGAGGGAAAGTGAGGATGCTGGGGTCAGGAGGCCGGGGAAGGGCACTGAGGGTTCTACCTGGGAGGGGAGGGCAAGTTGTATAGAGTAGGGGGCATTGGGACTGGGTTCTGCAGATAGAGTAGAAGTTTCCTAGGGTGAGCAGAGGGACAAACTGAAGTTCAGGCAGGGAGGCGAGTGAATGTGAATCATTTGGGGAGGATTGGGGAACTGAGCTGGGGATGATGCCCCCCCAGAGGGGAGGATGGGGGTGGCCAGGGAACCCACGGGTGCCTCGGCCAGGACTAGAAGTAGGTGGGGGCTGAGGGGGGCCACTGGAGGTGGGGGGATCAAAGTTGCACCTTCTCCCCACTAGCCAGACATCAAACCCAGCCTCCCTGTCTTCCAGGTTATTAATTTTTCAGAGAAGAAAATGCTTTTTGTATCTTTTTTCAGGCTAAATATTGATAATGGGCTTAATGTGCCTTTCTTGCTTTTGTGTGTTGAGAGGGCTTTTCCATGGGCTGCTGCAGAGGCTGCAACGGACCCTACACACACACACACACACACGCACACACACACACACACACGCACGCACCCGCCACAGCGCCCCATCAACAGACACGCTCAGCTGCGGAGGCCCGGGTGTCAGCAGAGACTGCTAGGAATGGGGCGGGGGTGTTTTGATTGCTGCAAGGGGGGTTGGCGCAGCCCCCTACCCGCCTGGAGCTCCCCACCTCTGCCTGCACAAAGCCAGACGCCTGCCCGCCCCACGGTGGGTCGATGCGCCCTGCCAGGGGAGCTGGTGTTTCCAGCGGCTCCAGGCTGAGAGACATCTTCAGGTTGTTTGAAATTTGCCTGCCTTTCTCTCATGATGATCAGGAAGCAGGAAGGTAGGGAGGCCCATTCATTTGTCCATCCATCCTTCCTTTCATCCGTCCGTTCACTCACTCACTCACGCTAATGTCACCTGGTCAATGGTACCTACTACATGTCAGGCTGGGTGCTGGGGCCACAGCCACCCGCAGGCAGCCTTTTACCCCTGCCCTTTTGGAATTCATTCTGGTGGAAGAGAAGGGTACTAACGCAAAAATTCCAGGAAAAAAGATATCACTACAAACTGTGACAAGACCATTGTGACAGACACAGGAGTATGAGCCTGTAAAGAAGGGAGGGGGCTTCCTTAGCACCGTGACACCAGCTGAGTCCTGATGGACTAGGAAGGTCGACCTCTGGGAAGAGGGGCAACGGGGTGCTAAGCCCTCCTCAGAGCCTGTGCAGGGCCCTGAGGAAGCAGAACCTGCTCTCAGTGGTTCTGAAACACAAGCATGTATCATGGTCCCATGGAAGGCTCAGTGATGCCAACACAGGCTGCCCCCGCCTCCAGGGCACTGAAAGCCACTGCACCAGGGGAGGAGCCAGTGACTGGTGAGATCCAGACAAGGGCCGAACCTATTGTGACAGGCTAATGGGGGGCCCTGGGGCTAGACATCATCAAGGCCCGGCTTATTCTCTATGTGCTCTGGGGTGGGGGTGAGTTCACTTCAGACTCCAGGCCTCAGTTTCCCTATAGAGAAAATGAACATGGTGAGCATCTCTGTTTCTTACAACTAGAGAGGGGACAAACCTACGTGACCTGGATTAAACGCTTAGTGCAGAGCCTGGCACACAGAAGGTACTCAATAAATGTTAGCACCAGTGATAATTGTATGTGTGATCGATGAAGGAGCAGGAGACCTTCCCTGAGCTGGTGCCCAGTCAAAACGCAGAAAGCAAGAGCAGGTCACACCATGTATCAGTTAGCTATTGCTGTATAACAAATCTTCACAAACTTACCAGCTTCAGACAGCATACACCTGTGATCTCAAGGTCTGCAGATCAGGAGTCTGGGCACAGCTTCACTGGGTCATCTGCTCTGGTCCTACAGGCCACAGTCAAGGTGTTGGCCAGGCTAAGTTCCTTTTCCAAGATCACATGAGTGTTGGCAGAATTCAATCCTTATGGTTGTAGGACTGAAATCTGGGTTGTTCCCCCCCGCCAACTCCAGCTTTCAGTAATGAGTATGCTAACTGTTTCCCAATACCTGCTGCCCTCCAGGGACCCCTCACAACCTGGCAGCTCAGGTGGTCCCTGGTGGTCCAGTGGTTAAGACTTTGCACTTCCACTGCAGGGGGCAGGGGCACAAGTTCAAACCCTGGTTGGGGAACTAAGATCCCACATGGTATGCAGTGTGGCCAAAATTTAAAAAGTCAAAAAACAAAGAAACCCCAACACACCACTGAAGCTCACTCCTTCAAGGCCAACAGGAGAATCTGCTGGGACAGGGGCTTACATAATCACAGGCAGACGTTCATCACATTTGTATTCTATGTCAGCCATACTCAAGGGAAGAGATTATATGGGACTTAACACCTGTGGGTGGAGACCCTCAGGCCATTAGATCTCTGCTAAGCACGTATTCACATGCACACAGGCCCAGGTCCAGGCTTTGCAATGGCCACAAAAGTGGCTGTGGCCATAGACAATGTTCATACCAGTAACTGTTTATTTTTTTGCATTGTCTGCTGGGGAGCTCAGCTCCAGTACTACAGCCCACCTGTGCCAAGGGTTTAGAGCCACCTGCTGTGGGTTTTGTGGACTAACTTCTCTTCCAGCCATTGCTTCTCTTGAGCTCATTTCTAACTTATTTTCTCCAGCTGCCTTGCCTCTCTGCAACCCCCTCCAACTCAACTTTCTGGACCCTAAACAGGCTGAGAAGTACCACAGTTCTGCTCAGCTCAGCATCAGAGCACCCTTCTAAGGACTGTACATGAATTCTCTCCTTCTATCATCCCTAAAACTCCCTCTTGCAGATGAGGGGATGATTTCACAGAGAGGGTGTGAGAGCCAGCCCAAGGACACCAGTTAAGAAAAGGAATAGAGAATCCGGATTAGAAGCCAGGCTCAATTCTAGGGGGCTGACTGGGTTTGAGATCTTGGGCTGTACGCAGGAACCAGGCACCTTTGATGAAGACACCCACAGAGACTGATCTGTGAAGCAACCTTGGAGTAGGGTGAACCAGAAGCAAGGCTGACCTCAGTCACCCTCTCCCTGATTCTGAACCCAGAGCTGGACTGTGGGGTTGCCCCAGCATAAATAACCTTCCACAAATGTACCTCCACCCACACATCGATCTGCGGGTGGGACAGAAATGCTGCTTCAGGGAAACAGTCGCTCAGGGCACCAGCCTGCTGGGGACCATCCTCCAGCCTCTGGACAAGGGCCAGAAACCATGTCCCTCTCAGAGCCCCCCAAAGGGAAGATGAAGGTCCTGGAGCCAAGGCAAGCCTCTTGCTCACACTACATTCTCCTGAACTGCCCAGGTCCCGGCTGCCACTGAAGTGGCATTAAGCAGACCTCCCGGGCAAGTGTTCCTCCCTCCTGTGTGCCCCTGGCCTGAACAGAGCGATGGGGACACCAGGGCTCTCCAAACCTTCTGTTTGTGATTTCCGGAGATGCCCAGGCTGGGGAGAGAGACAGTAGACAAAAGAGAGGGCAGCACATGTGTTAGGCAGAAAGGAGATGAGGCAGAACAAGACGGATTCAAGGGGGACCTCTTGGGGTGCAGTCCTCAGACACCCTGGCCCCTTTTCCAGACCTGCTTCTCTGCAGGTTTGTGCAGCCCCGGGTTCCAAACTCAGACCTGAATATGCCTCCAGCCACCCTCATTAGAACAAAGGCCCTTCACTTCTCTTGCATTACTTCATAGAAATTCCCCATCAGATGGGGAAACTGAGGCATAGTGAAATGGGTGTGTTTCCTAGAGTCCATCAGCAGGGGTTGAAGGTCACATCCCCAGTAGTTGTCAAGGTAGCTGGGGTGCTGCTCACCTGTCAAAGGGGAGAGGTCACCCCGGCTTTGTCCCCCAGCCAGGACTGGGGCAACAGTGAGCTGAGGCCCACACTCTGATGATGTCCAGTGATGCTGGATCCTGGCCCTGACCCCTGCCCCTCCCTGCTGTCATTTCTGCCCCCATTGAAAGGAGCTGGAAAAAACACCTTTCCCTGGGAAGGTCCAAGGAACAGAAAATCAAGGGCTTGGGACACAGAACCCACACAGAAAACCAGGGCTGGCTAACTGGAGGCACCTAAATCCACCATGTGGGCTGGGCGCTGCCTCCCAGAGCCTCCTGTGAAGTGGGGCTGGGGTCTGGCCAGGCCTGTGGGGGTTGGGGGTGGGGAGGAGGAGCCTCGCTGGCCTCTGCCAGCCCTCACCCTTCTTTCCTGCCTCTTCCCAGGACCAATGTGGGGTCAATGCCTGGCTTGGTCCTCCTGGCCCTGCTTCAGGGCTCTCTGCCCCCAACACCCAGTTTGCTGTCGCTCAGATGCCTCTGAGTGGCCGCACCAGCCACAGGCACCTCCTGGATGAGCCCAAGCTCATACCATGTATGCTTTGTGTCCATTCCACAGACAAGCAAACTGAGGCTCTGACAGGGTCCATGATGTGGGGAAGAGGACCCTGGGGTTCAAATCCAGAACTTACCCTTGACCTTGTGGGGTTGACCCCTGATACCAAGGACCCTGAGCAATGAGCACTCACAGGGGGTTGGTGAGGGCTGGGGTCAGTGGCCTCAGTGAACAGTCAGTGTGAGGCTCAGCCTTCCTACCTGTGAAATGGCCAGTCCTCGGCAGGGCCGAATCAGCCACGGAGGGCCTTAGCTGGCTTGATGCACATGGTCCACCTGCTGCCTGTCTCCCATGCTGCTTCTGGGACTCCCAGAGGGCTTTTCCCAGGCAGCTGAGAGGCTGGGTTCCACCTCAGACTCCTCACCTGGAACACAAGCAAGGGGTCGACCAGATGACCCTCATCCCTCCCCAACCCTTCCTCCTCCTATTACTGCTGTGGTTCCTGGGGAGCTCTTGCCTGGGATGCTCCTGACAGGAGCATCTCCCCCTCCCCTCTAGGTGGAGGGTGAGCAGGTGAGGAGGGGGCTAGAGGGGGGTTCCCCCCAAATTTCCCAGGAAGACATGCCACTGGGGGCCTGGCTTCCTACCTCCCTGATACACAGGGAGTTCAATAATAATGGAAATGTTGTGTTGCATGTGTGTGTGTGTGTGTGTGTGTGTTAGGTAAGGAGGAGTTAGCCATGGGTTCCTACAAAGTCAGGGATTTATTATGGAGACAATTACATGGGAGCCAGTGGGGACTGCTGAGGGCCAGGGTGCTTGTTAGGGAGGTGGGTTAACCAGCAGTTACAGCTGTTAGCGCCAGAGGGGAGAAGAGGGGGGGAAGGATGGGGAAGCGGGGAGGGAGGTGGAGGAGGGAAGAATGGGGAAGGCAGGAGGGAGGTGAAGAAGGAAAGGATGGGGAGGAATAGGAGGAAGCTGGAAAGGGGGAGAAGGTGGGGAAGGGGAGGGGAGGGGCATCAAGACCCCCTCTTTCCTTCCTGGCAGAAGAAACTGAGCCCCTTCATGTAGGGTGTCTGGGTCAGGCTCTGCTCTCCCCATCGTACCCCTGGGCTCCCCAAAAGTCAAGTTGGAGAGAGTTTGGAGGAGGGACAGCAGTGGTCTTTGCTGGAAGAGCCCAGTTGACTCCTCCTTTCTTGGTTCCTTGACCAACTGATCAGATGTGGGGCCACCAAGAAGGATGCAGAAGCCCTACAAACTTGAGTACCAGAGGCCAGGCTGCCTGTTTGCGGGCAGAATAGGGGATCCCCCAGAATAGGGGATGCCCCCAAAGTACAGGCTGGACTATCCCTCCCAGTCTCCTCGCCATCGCCCCCCAAGTGCCAGGGTTTGAGGGGGTCCTGGATTCCCTGGGATTGTCCGAAGGACTGGGATTGTCTGATGGATTCCCCATACCCCACAAATTCCACCAGGACTTCAGCACCGCAGCCAAGACCCACTCTATCCCCAGCTGGACACACTGATGTGTCCACAACAGAGCACACTGGGCGCACATTGGGACTCCGGCCCGGGGTTGGCTCATGGGCTGGGGGCCTTGGGCAAGCCCCAGACCAGCCTTCTGCCTCAGTTTCCTCATCTGAAAAATGGGGATGTTAGCCTTGCTCCCTCAGATTCTCACCTCCCCAGTGGGCAGCTGGCATTGTGGAGGATGGTCAGGCAGGTAGAACCAGGTTCTGCTGGGCACATGACTCCCCCAGAGTTGGGGCCCCCACCCCCACATCTGGGGAGGGAGGAAGGAGGCAGCAGATGACTGAAGGGAGGAGAAAACAGTTTCCTTCCAGCCCGGTGGCCCCATGTGACTCACCTGCTGGGCTCAGGAGCAAACAGCTCTTGTCCCCACCTGGCTGCCCTGGGGGGAGGGGAGCCATTCAACCCCCCAATACATCCAGGAGGATGCGTCTTTTTGTAGACTGGGGCTGGAGGGATTGTTCTAAAGGCCACAGGGACCCCTGCCTGCTGGGTTTCCAAGCCAGAACAGAAAGCCCAACCCCACTTAGCCTGGCCTTCAAGGCCCGGTTTTGACATCCACCCTCTCCTGTCAGATCCCAGCTTATCTCCTCGACTTACATAACAAATATTTCCTTGATGAAGGCCTGTGAGCTAATGCCAGCCTCCAGCCACTGCTCCATCCCCTTCTGCCCCAAATTATTATAAGGGGTCTTTTCATCCCTAGACTAACCTTACCTGACTCAAACTCCTGCACATCCTACTAAACCCAGCCTCGAGGTCCTCTCCTCCAGGAAGTCTGCTCCCTCCCCCTAGTCCTGACCTCAGGCGCCTGAGTGACTGTGTTGTCTTTGTCTCCCCTTCCCAAGTACTGAAGCTAACCTGGAGGGTGGGGCTGCCCAGAGGGATTTGTTAAACTAGGTGAAGGTCAGTTCCCTTCCTCCATCCCTGACTTGCAGATTCTGCTCCATGGGGCGTGCACCCGTCTCAGCATCTCAGTGTCCCTCTGAAGTCTCCCGAGTTCCCTCAGCCCAAAGGGGTGCAGGCAAAGGACACAGACCTGGAAGGCAGAAAGAAGGAAGCGGGTGGACAGCCGTGGGTAATGGGGAGGAGCCCCCCTGCCTCCCTTCTCCCTTCCTGGCAGGGCGGAAAGGGCACGGGTGTGTTCAGATAAATGGCACATTAATGGGGCGCCAGGCCAGGGCGAGGCTCCCTTGCCGGATGCCGAGGGTTACCCACGGGGTGGGGACTCGCACCCTCCCAGAGTGGGAGGGCCAGAGTCCTCCCTACCGGCTGGGGCCTCCTCCTCTGCGTCTGGAAACTGGGCGCTCTCCCAGGCGAGTGCTCCCCACCCCCGCATCTGTTGTCCTGTCCTGGGCTCTGGGGACCCAGGGCAGGACCCTCCCGGGGGTCGAAGCTGGCATGCTGGGGCTCAGCAGAGCCAGGGCCATGACTGGACTCCGGCCGAGGTGGCTCCCGAAGATCCCCTGCCAGGAGCAACCCTGCTGCAGCCCGGTCCGGATACGCGAGCCTGGGGCTTCCCGGAACCCACCCACTGCGCCCCGCGCCACCCGCCGCTCCAAGATCCGCCGGCCGGCTTTCTGCAAGGAAGAAAGCGTTGTGGGTTAAATAGATACATATTTACATCTTTAGTCGTCAAAGGAGAGACCCTTCCGGGAAGGGCCAGAGGGCGCCCAGGGCCGCCCAGGGACATGGGGGCGGGGGGACCACTCTCTCCCCTGTCAGGACCGGAGCTTGGCCGCGGGGGTGGCCCGGACCCTCCGGAGCAGGCGCCGAATGCGGGTTTCGTTGCTGCGGGGAAATCCGCGGCCTGAGGTGCCCGGGAACACGCGATCAGCGGAGGCGGGTAGCGGGGCGCCCCCTCCACCATCCTCTGGAGGCAGCCACCCGCGCCCTGCCTGGTTTGGCCTCAGTTTCCCCGACTGCAAACCGCAGAACAGGCTCCAAGTTTCCTCACTACCAGGGTTTCGGGGGGATGTGATCGCGATGGAGAGGAGTGACCGGGGGTTCGGGCCTGACGAGCGTATTCGTGCGCTCAGTCCCTTCTGGCTGCGTCTCCAACTGGGTCTTTCCGTGTTTACGAGACGGGCGTCCGAAGCTCCGGCCAGCAGCCCAGCTCCCGGACCTGCACACGATCCCCGGCTCGCAGAGGGAGCGAAGGCAGGTGGAGGAAGCGGCAAGAACGCGGGCCGACCTCGGGCGCCCTGGGAATCCCGAGCCCCCGAGGATCACTTTCCAGACCGGGCAGGCTGAGCGTCCCCAAGCTACACAACCCGGGCGCCCGCGCGCCAATCGGGGCCTGGCTGCGACCACCCGCCCGGGTCGTAGAGGCGGGGGTGGAACACTCTCCGTTCTCTGCGCCTGGAACTCCTGGGCCCGCGGAGGCCGAGCTGCTGGGGCAGGTGGAGGAGGACGCGGGGACCCAGGGAAGACCCCGCCGGCCGCGACTCCCAGCCCCGGTGCCCTAGTGCCCCGGTGCAAATAAGCGCGGTGTTTGCAGAGAGCGCGGCGGGCGGCGTGGCCCGAGAGCGATGAGGATTCGATGGAGCCGCGCGGCGCGGCGGGGGCAACCGAGCCGGGTCGGGCTCGGGGATCGATCGGGCGCAGCTGTCGCCGACACGCCCGCGGGAGCATCCACTCGGCGGGCCAGCGCGACCGGGCGTCCCGGGACCGTGGGCAGGAACCTTGGACCTTCTGTCCGTCAGCGGCGAAACCCCAACGTCGTGGCGCCCCAGATTCGGCACTGAGAAGTCCCCACACCCAACCTCTGTTCGAGACTGGGATCTTCGGGGCGCCATGAGCCAAGCGTGGCCGGGACCCCCGGCCGGAGGGGAACAGTCTTGCACCCTTCCCGCACCCCCCAATCTAAATAAAATCCTCCGACCCGGCCCGAACGAAGGCGCAGAGTCGGGCGGAGCATGCGGGCCCAGTCAGGTGTGCACAGCCAGAATTTGGGGGGAGTCTGCGGGTTTGGGGGTCCGTACCGGGGGCTGACAAGGGTCTCTGGCTTGGGAGGGACTGGAGAGAGATGTGGATCGCCACTATTTATTTAAACCTCGCTCTAATAAAATGGAAGAATGCACAGCGGTTGGTGAGTTTCATTTCCATGGGGGACAAATCCAATCACAGAATCAGCCACCAACAGTGGAGGGGCCTAGGGGAAGCTCAGAAAGGGAAAACTTTTGCGTATAATACCCACCCACATATTTTTAGCTGCCATCAGGAGCTAAATCGACAAGGAATTCAGCCTGTGCAAGAAGACAGGAGATGGACGGTTCTGATTCCAGCTATGGTAGAGATGGGCAGGAACCCTGGCGTTGGAACCCCGGAAGAAGGCTGGGTTCCCCCGGAGTGGGGAGGAGATCTGAGCCTCAGCTAACCCTCCCAGCCACTGGATGGACCCCACAAGCCCTCAGGTCAGCCAGATGTGAGGTTTGCTTCTCAGCTTCTCCCGGGCTGTGAACAGAGAAGGTGGACATTGATCAAGGCAGCCCAGCATGGGTTGGGACACCTCCAGGTGCAGACCTGGGTTCCAGGGGTCAAACTCCAATTTTCTTGGAGGGGATACTGAGGCCAGAGAACCCTCTGCCACTTGGCCAAGGTCTGGGCAGGGTCTAGGATCAGGGGTCGCCCTGCCCCCATCTGGCCCACCCTCCCCCAACCCGCAATTTGCCTAATGACTGAAGATCGATCAGGGCCCCAGCCACCGGCCGGTCTGCGGCCAGTTCAATTCTATTTTACTAATTACTAAAAGGCTGCTGGTGGGGGAAGCCCATTCTGGGGTTCCAGGGGGCTCCCCACTCTCTCTCTCTGGAGGGTGGCAAATTTTTGCTCAGTCTCCCAGGGGGAACATAGTCTCTGCAGGTGCGGAATCCCCACCTCTGGGGGTGTTGGAGTGTCCAGGCTGACTGGGGGGCTCCATGTACCTGGGGGACGAGGCAGGTCCCCCCATCAGGAAGCCCCGGCCCAGAGGAGACGTTTAGGGTGTCTGGAGGCAGTGGAGGGGAGGGGGTCCCTTCATCTTAAAGCAGCTGGTCTACCTCTTTCAAAATGGATACTTTCCCTGTTAGAACAGCCACACAAGCTTGTTATGAAATTGAAAATGATAATCAAGCTGGAGGAAATATATGAAGATGGAGGTAAAAGGCTGCATGCTCCCGATCCCCACGGAGCACCCCTTAGTTGACTTTGGGGGTAATTCCTCCATCTCTGCTTTCCCACCCATAGAGACCCCACCCCCACAGTGGGTCCCCCCACCCCGGCCTGATTTGAGCTTGCTGGGCCTGGGATGCAATCATTTTATGAAGGCTGATTGATTTTTAGATCCTACGATTATTTTTAATTATCTGTGATTGTTGGCAAGTGAGACAGTGGGGGTGGGGTGGCTGGAGCAGGGCAGAGCCAGAACCCACCTCCCAGACTTGGAATCTGCGTGGGGAGGGGTTAGTCAGTTGCTCAGACCTGTCCCTCTCTGCCGCCTCTGTTTTCCTACCTGGAAGATGGGTGTCCCTGAAATTTTATGTAAATCCTGAATTGAAAATTCAGTGGACCAGGACCTGGGGGCAGTGTTGGCACTTGGACAAAACCCCGAACAGCCACAGCCACCACTCTCTACCTTGGACCTGCTGTGGATGCTGAACAGAGGCACAACTTCCCCTCGGGGCTCAATGAAGCAAGAGTATGTGCCTGGTAAACAGTAAGTGGCTACTAAATGCTAAGTCCTAAGCACAAGGCACTGGGAGGCAGTGTTTTTTTTAGTGCCCTGTTCCACCCCAGGACATAGCTCAGGCCATTCTACTGTCTGATCCCCACATCCCGCTGTGCAAGCTGGGGGTCGGATCATCTTGGTCCTTCAACCTCCTTGCACTGCTGCACTGGGAGACAGCCTACCCCCTCCCCACTATGGTGGACAGCAAAGATGTGCCCAGGCTCTCAGTGGGGGCAGGTAGGAAGGCACCCTCCCCTCCCCTCCCCCCACCCCAGTCAGGGAAAGGGAAACTGAGACACAGGAGCCACCGCACAGACACCAAGTCCAGTGGCAGTTCCCAGAATCAAACCTCCAATCCTGCTGAAGGTGGTGAGACAGCGACATGCCCAATGGTTTGCATGGAGGGGGAGCTCCCTGACAGGGCCTTTGCAGCCCTCCACCCATGGTTTAGAGCCCTGACCCTCCCTGCTGAGGTGGGGGGTCCTGGGGGACTCCATCACAGACCTTACTAGCCCTACCCTCCTCCTCCGGCTTTGGGAAAAGGCAATGGTTATCCTCTGGGCAGGAATAAGGGGTAGGGCTGGTTTTGGGAATCCCTCCTCACCCCACACCCTGCTCTTCAGTTGGGGGCACATTTTGGGGTCTGACTTGGCCACTCTGGACTCCCCTTCCTGACTTGCATCTCATTCCCACAAAGGGATCACAGTGGGGGAGGGGGTCTCTGAGTGTGGAAGGCTCCCTCATTTATCCCAGTTCCAGGGGTCCCTGGGCCTCACCTGTCTCCAGGTGGGGAGGAAAAGGAGCACCTTCCCTCCTCTCACCACAAAGAGAAACCCCAGGGAGAGGGTGGAGTCTGACCAGGGGCTTCCTGGGAAGCAAAGAGGATGTGTATCAGGCCTGCCTGATCTGGAGGGTGACAGAGGTTCTTGCAGAGTCACCCCCAAGCTGCTCTCACGCTGGAGATGGAGGCAATTAGAAGGACTTGGAAATAGGAGGAGCTTTTAGCATCCCTGAGGCCGGGTGCTCCATTGTACAGCTGGGGAAACTGAGGGCCCAGTGCCTACACATGGGAGCAGATCCAGACACCTGGAGACACAGGCTGGGAATCAGCCTGAGGACCTTCCTTTCAGCACCCTCCCCCCAGAGAGAACTTGGGGGCACGATGTGACTCCCGACCTATGCTAGGAGAGAGGGAGGTTTGGGAGCAGAGAGCCCACCTCCTAGGGATCTGCGTGAGAAGGGGGCAACACCTGGATCACAGGCCCCCACTGAGTCACACTCCGGTGCACTCCCTAAAGATGGACTCACAGGTGCCAGGGAGGAAAGTAACCTTCACGACCCTTGGAAGAGACAGAGAATCTGAGCCCCAGAGACTAAGTCACCAGCCCCGCCTCGGTGAAGTCTGTCCTCGACCTCCGTCCACTGTCCCCGAGTACCACTGATCCCCAGGGGGCATGGTGGAGGCAGTGGCAGGGTGTCTGGCAGAAGCCCGGAGTCTAGCCCACTCCGGCCAGCGTGGCGCTCCAGGGGGCCAGGGCGGGCGGAGAGCTAGTCGGCGGGAGGCGGCGGCTAGGGGAGCCG
>NW_011494775.1:6348336-6353486 GCF_000754665.1 Bison bison bison | reverse complement strand
AATCTGGCAGGGAGACCTTCCGCAGGATGTGGAAGTGGCTGCAGGAGCCCGAGTTCCAGCGCATGTCGGCGCTGCGCCTGGCAGGTAGGAGCTCAGCGCGCACCGCCCGACCCTAGGGGTCCTGCTCCGGGGGGCTCCCTAGCACCAGGCAGTGCGTCGGCGGAGAGTCCCGGCCCCCTCCCCATTTGGCCTGGCACTCCGCCGCCCGCTAGGGACCCCCTTGCAGGAGGTGAGAGCGCGATCTTAGCCCTTGCCCGTCTGTACCGTCACCAAAAGGAGGGAAAGGACTGTGCCGCCTTCCCTCCCCTACGGGAGTCTACACTCGCGCTCAGTCCCTCCAGGAACTGGGAGTGGGATCCCTGGGTCCCTTCAGACTGCTGGAGGATCCGCAAGTTGCCAGCAGGGTCGCTCATTGTGTGTGATGTGTGTGTGTGTGTGTGTGTGTGTGTGTGTGTGTGTGTTGGGGGGTGTGATCCAGACGTGCCGCCGCTCTCAGCTCGGAGTGCCACCCCCCTCCCCCCGAACGGCCCCTCACTGCTCCTCCCGCTCCGGGGGCAGAGTGTAGGAACCGTGCACCGAACACCGGCGCCTCCGCAGCCAGAGCCGGGCCCGCGCTCAGCCCCCGGCCCCAGCGCGCGCTTCTTTGTAGCTGGGCCTCCGCGATCGATAGCCCCCTCCCCCCTCCGGCCGCTGGCAAAGGTCACTCGAGAACGGGCGGGGGAGGGGCTGCCCGGGGGACCCGCGGCCCAGAGGCCTTCACACCCCAGCCGGCCGGCCGCCCTCCCCGCGCGGTTGCTCCTGGCTCGAGTGCGCGCACCGAACCCGCCTCTCTTTTCCATTTTGTGTTTCTCTCATTTCTACTCTCTCTGTCGGGGCAAACTGGTATCTATTTCTTTGCTTGATCCACATTTTCCTCCTTGTCTTATTCTTCCTCGTCCTCTCTGTCCTGCTCCCTCTCTACCTCTCTCTGCTTCCTCATCTTACTCCCACTGATGCTCATTGACCCTCTTCTCCCTCCCAGCTGACAACAGCAGGGTCCACACCTGCCCCCAGCCAGCCGCCGCCCAGGACCCCTTCTGCTGAGTAGGGGGAGTGCAGGAGAGCCCCCATTCTCGCAGTGGTGGCCTGGCTTGGGTGGGGAGGGTCTTTTCCTGGCCATTCTGGGGAGGGGCTGCAGCCACCCCAGCCACGGGGACAATAGCAGCCCCAGGCACCTGATCGATCGCTTCTGTGCACAGGGGCGAGAGGGGCTGGATGGAGCGGGCTAGGGCTCAACCAGCCGCCCCTGGAGCGGGGAGGATGGGAGGGATTTGGCTGTGTCTGCAGCCTTCTGCTGTGAAGACTGGGTTGCCAGTGGGGGATGGAGAGGGGTCCATGTTATTTGCTCCCCTCCCCCAGGCTACCTGGACAACCTGGGGCCCCTGCACCTACACGTGTGCCTCAGTTTCCCCTCTGCAGAACAAGGTGATTGAGCCTCCGATAGGCTTCCTTCATCCTCCACATTGGGGAATAAATCCTCCTTTCATGTGGCAGGTGACCAAGTGTGTGGGAAGGTTGCCATGAAATGTTAGAAATGGCATCAGGAACCTGGACGGTCTTGTTTGAGGACAGGATCCACTCTGTCCTGCCCCACCCCCCTCGTGACACATGCAGTGACACAGGTGTGTTCACAGGAGACACTCAAGCACACCAATGCACAGTCATGGCCTGCTGTGTGTGCGTGATGCAGGTGACATTAGGGAGCAGGCCAAAGGCAGAGTTCTGACACCACAGATACTAAGAGGCCCTTGTCGAATGGGGTCACTGGTGAGGTCTGACTTACCGCCACTCTGGCCACCTTTGGCCTCCTCCCCAGGGCATGTATTTCGGGGACATTGTGTCTGACACATGTGTACCCAAAGGACACACACCAGTTTCCTTTTTTTTTTAATTCCACTGTCACATAATGTAAGAAACAGAACCCATTTGTGGCATTCGAATGGCACATTTCGGGGCCATCCAAGAGGTTGATGAGGGCGTCTTAGAATAGCAGACTTCAGGGGAGAAATCCCCGTGGGGGTGCTGCTGTGGGAGAGCAGCGCCAACCGGCAGGGGAGGGCGGGCGGCCCGCGCTTGCATCCCGGCCGGGCCTCCCTGACTTCTGTGGCGGTAGAGAGCCTCCTCGCCTCTTTGAGCCTCGGTTTCCCCATTTGGACTGGGACTCAGAATAGCGACCGTCTGGGGGCCCCTAGGGGAAATGCAGGGCCTGAGGGCAGGGCCTGGCATATGCTCAGGTCCAGGGGACACTAAACCGCGACACCTGGCCTGTTTCCGTTGCTTCCCCAGGCCCCTGCCCACTCTGTGATCTTGCCGCCCGCCTGGTCCGCGCACCGGGCCCTGGGCACCTGCTGCACCTTGGGCGCGCTCAGGACCGCGTCCAGAGCGCGGGGCTGGGCTTAGAATGTTAGAGGTGGCTGGGCCGTGGGGTAATTAGGAGCCGACCGGCTGAGAGGCCTTTAGTTCCGGTCGCTGCGCAAATGAAAAGCGGTTAAGTGGCGGCAAATCGCAGCGGTTAGGGGGAGGTGGCCTGGCTCATCTCTCCCCCACGCGCCGCCCCGCACGCGCAGCCTGAGGCGCCTCCAGGCCGCCGCCCCGCACAGTCCGACCCCGGCAGGCCGCACTCACCGCCCTTCCTCCTCCCCAGTCCCCATCCTGAGCCCAGCGAAAGCCGCCCGCCATCCCCGGACCGGCCGGCAGCTCCGCGCCCCGGTCCCGCCTCCGCGCGCTTGCGGGCCTCTGTCTCCGGCCTCGCTTCTTGGCCCAGCTGCTGTGGGCGTCCCGTTGGGGTGTCCTCCCCACCGCCCTGGACCAGGAGGCGGTAAGGACGGAGAAAGACACACGCAGAGACAGGCAGAAAGACACAGAGATAGGTAGGGAAAGACAGTGGCAAAAACAAAGTGAGAAAGACAAAATGAGACAAAGAGGCAGAAAAGGAGACTGGAAACGGGAGGTGACGGCTCCCAACGGCAGCTCCTCAGCTGGGGTCACTCGTCTGGAACCTGACGGCTCCCAGCTCCTCCACCTCTCTCCTTCCTCAGGAATGAGGGACTGTTTAAGCCAGTTCAGATAATGAACCCACTTTACAGACCACAGAGCCAGGGCTGAAAGGGACGCACTTGCCGAAGCTGCACAAGCAGGGGGACGTGGAGCCGGCAGTCCTCTGGGATTGAGGACTTAAGGGGGATTTCTTTCTTTTGAAGCACCCAAGAAATCTGGCCAGGTAGACCTCAGGGTTCCCCACTCCGTTGCTCCCAGACCTGTCTGTTCTTTGCGACTCAGTTTATCCATCTGTAAAATGTGTGCACTGGGGTAGACAGGCTCTGGGTCTGAATTCTGAGATTCTGGGGACGACCCATCCTGCAAGGCCCCAACCCCACTGTCCTGGTGGGGTCTCACCCTGCTCCACCCTCAGGGTCCTTAGAGCCCCGCAGCTTCCCAGCCGCCACCTCTTCGAAGCCCTCCCTTGGAAGACTCCGTCTCAAACGGTAATTACGGAAGAGGGGCTGGGGGAGGGGCTGATGGACTTCTCTGCGGGGGCGGGGTGGTCGATGAATTCGAATTACCGGCTCTAATTCATCACCGCCGCCTGGTCGATAACTTCGCCCGTCTTCAAATATTGTTTAAATTGCAACTCCGGAGGAAAAGTATTTTTTGTAACTGATCAGAGAATATACATAAAATATCATATGGTGGCGATTGAAGGAAGGGTCCTCTCCTCCTGGCTCACTAGTGAGCCCTGAACCTAGAATCCCTGAAGGATGAGGGAGACCGCTGGTGGGGGAAACTGAGGCAGGGAGGGAGCCATTTCTGGAGCTGAAGCTGGTGGGCACAGTGAGGGCAGTGACCAGCGGCTGGGAGTCTGGGGGGGACGGTGGTGGAAGGGGAAAAGACACATCAACTGCCCCTCCCCCCAGACTAGGACAGGCCTGTCCCCCACCCATTCTGTATCCAACATCAGGTGTTGAAAAGCTGGCGGGCAGGTGGGGTGGGGGCTTTCCTAGGCTGAAGAGACTCAACTGAGAGGTCTACTCTGGTAGGACTACTACCCAAACCCCATAAATGATCTGCCCACCCCACCCCCCAAAGGCCAATGTACCTTCTGTAAAACTTAACCTTGAACCAACCACAAGGGTCCATACCTCTTACAGATCCTTTAGGAAAGACATCCTAGCTGAGAACTTGGATAACTGGCCTCACCTGGGTTCTATCACTAACTCATCCTGGGCAAGGGTCTGAGTCTCAGTTTCTTCATCAGAGAAATGGACAGAATCAAGTGCCACCTCCGAGGTGCTTGTTGAGGTTTTTCTTATCAACTCATTCCCCACCAGAACCCCTAAGGACACATTCACAGAACCTGCACCCTGAGGCCACATTGCTTACTCACTCTCACCTGCTCACACCACACCTCCTAGTCTGTAGGGAAGACCCGGGTCACCACCGGCAGTCTGTGCTTCGTGGAACCCACAGAGAGTGGGCAGGGGAGCTGGAAGGGGGTCTGGGACCCAGAGGGGGCACTGCAGACCCTGCCCCGAGAAACAGGGAGTAGGGGGAGACTGTCTGGGGCTGTGGGTACCAGAGCCTTGTGGGTCTGGGTACAATGCCAGGGGCCCCCACACCAGCCCCCCTTATAGAACACAAGCCCCAAGTGGGGTGGTGCCAGCTCCCTGCCCAGGTTCCGTGATTCTGGCTGTCAGATGTGGAGGGGGCTGTCTGGGGTGCTCAGAGCCCTCCCCCTCCCCTAGGAATGAGGGACTGTTAAGCCAGTTCAGATAATGAGCCCACTTTACAGACCACCAAGCCAGGGCTGAAAGGGACGCTCTTGCCAAAGCTGCACAAGCGGGGAGATGTGGAGCTGGCAGTAAGTGGGGCTTGAGTGGCTCAGGCTCCTATCCCACTGAGGGCCCAGCAGAGACAAAGGCTGGGAGGAGAGCTCAGTGGACTGAGGCCAGGACTAAGAGGAAGGCTCTCCAGGTTACATCCAGGTCCAGCTTACAAACACTTGGGTGACGCTTGGGCCAGGAGGGAAGGCCTGCACTTTCCTCCTGACACAGAGTTGGACAGACTTCTGTGCCCATGGGAGCCCCGCCAGGGACCACCAGAGACCCTCGAGG
>NW_011494775.1:6347653-6348236 GCF_000754665.1 Bison bison bison | reverse complement strand
CTACTCCCTAGTGCTGGGGGGTTGGGAGAAGGTCGCGCCCGCGAGCGGTGGCGGGGTGGGCAATTGGGGGCCTGGTACGGATACAGCAGGGTTCATGCTTCTCTACGAAACCGAGCGTGCCCTGGGGAGGAAGTCAGTGCCTTGGTTCCCACTGCCCCAGGCCGCCGCCGCCCCGCAGTGCCGGCCAAGCCGCCGCGGGCAAAACCCGGGCCTCCGCGTTCCGCCGTTCTGTCCGCGGCGGACGTGGGATCTCCCAAACCTGAAAGGATCTAGCGTGCACCTGCCTTCCACAGCTCGGCGGGAGGTGGACGCGCGCGGCCCAGTGTAAGGAGACCGGAACACTGGCACTTCACACCCGCGGCGTCCCAGCAGGGTCACCGGCGGCGCTCGCATCCCACCACTCGGGGGGAAATCACATCTCACCCAGGGGTAGCCGTGTCTGGGTTCGCCTCCCTCCCGGCCCCAGAGCGGCGTCGGACTTGGCGCGCTCGGCTGTGCGCTCGCTCGGAACGTCGGGTCGCTGAGCCTGGAATGCAAACGGTTCAGCGCCGGGGGACACGGGGCGCTCCCAGAGAGGGGGGCA
>NW_011494775.1:6345934-6347553 GCF_000754665.1 Bison bison bison | reverse complement strand
GGAGTGGAGGTCGAGTCCCAGTGTCCTCCTGCTGAACACAGAGCCACCTGCTTCTGCTTCTCCTGGCTGCCAGCCCTCAGGGGGAATTTGGGTCACTGAATGTCCAGCCTCCCTGGACCCCAGGTCGGAGAACTTCCTGCCTGAGAGACTGGATGGTCACCCCCATGTCACAGAGAAGCACACAGAGGTCCTGGAGCTGGGCTTTGGCTTCTTTATTCCGAGTCTCCTTAGCTGAAAATCCTATGCTATGCTATGCTAAGTTGCTTCAGTTGTGCCCGACTCTGTGCGACCCCATAGAAGGCAGCCCACCAGGCTCCGCCGTCCCTGGGATTCTCCAGGCAAGAATACTGGAGTGGGCCGCCATTTCCCTTTCCAATGCATGAAAGAGAAAAGTGAAAGTGAAGTCGCTCAGTCGTGTCCGACTCTTAGCGACCCCATGGACTGCAGCCTACCAGGCTCCTCCGTCCATGGGATTTTCCAGGCAAGAGTACTGGAGTGGGGTGCCATTGCCTTCGGGCTCACCAAGACAGGGCCATTTTCCCTAGCCTCCTCCGACACCCCGACGCCCCCTATCAATCATCACAACTCTAGTCGGAGCAACCCACCTCTGGCCGCCTCCTTCTCCACGCTGGTCTCCAGGCTCCACCCCCTTCCCTGGAGTCCTCTCCGCAGCTGAAGGGGGCTCACCATTCCTCTTCTTAATACCATGCCTGGTCGCTCTCCAGATCCCAGAAGTGGAGGCAACTTTCTATTCTGCCTCAGTGCGGGTGGAAACATCAAGGACAAAAGGCTGGGAGGCGGGAAGCCAGAACTGCTGTAAGGATGGAGGCCGGCCCCTATGGCTGGAGTCTTTGTGTGTAGCAGCGAGCTCGGCTTAACCAGGGCAGCTTAGGCTGGTTTGAATCAAGTTTTTAATTAAATATGGCCCTTGATCAATAAGGAAGGCTGTGCTCCTAGGGGAGGAGAAAAGCTGGTCTGGAGCCAGGACCAGCCTGGGAGACCCATCTGACCTTGGGGTGTCCTGGGGCACCTGCGGCCTCAGTTTCCCCTCGGCCAAATAGGTGTAGATATGAGTGGGGCCGGTATGCGGATGGGGCCAGGATGTGGGTGGGGTCAAGATGAGGTTGGGGCAGGGTCCCTCCTGCCTCCTGTCTTGCTTTATGGACTGATGTGGGAGTGGGCGAGGGGCTTAGACCTAAAGAGTCACACGCACCAAGCCACAGATTGGCAGAAGGAAACGGACCAGTAGGGCGTCCATGACTGACGTGGGCCGCCGGAGAGAAAGGACGGAAGTATAGACGTGCCGGGACGCAGTGTAGAGGCGCATGGGGAACTTAAGCAGAGATGCAAAGGAACGGGGATGTGAGGGTAGGTCCTCACGGGACACAAGTAGGCGCCCACACTAGGACAAGAGAGCGCAGTCTCCGGCTCAAGTCGGGTCTGGCGATCGGAGGCAGCACCGGGCGCTGGGGGTGTGGGGAAGAACCCCCTTCTCTCTCCCGAAACCGCTTCGAGCAGCCAGGAATTATTCATGGACCCCCAGCTGGGCCGCCTGACCACTTCTCCACACCCGCTTCCAGGCAGTTGCTGTCCGACCCTACTCCCTTGCTCCTAAACCC
>NW_011494775.1:6344834-6345472 GCF_000754665.1 Bison bison bison | reverse complement strand
TTTTGTTTTTTTTTTTTTCAAACAGCGGACACATTCGCCAAGTCCTCCTTCCTATAAATCCCAGTTTCTATTTCTCCTTCTAAAGAGAGGTGACACTTAATCCAGCACCCCTAATGCACGTTCTTTTCTTTTCCTCTTTTAAAAAAATGCCACCAAAAGACCACCCACCCCCACACCCCCGCAGTTCTCCTGTGCTTTTGCTTCCTGACACGGAACATCCACATCAGGAAAGACAGCGCCTCGGAGGCCCTTTTGCCAGCTGCGTAATATTCTCTTTGGCCGTTCCCTCCTTTCTTCAACCACCTCCCCGCCCGGTGGACACCTGGGCGGTTTCAGATGGTTTGCGGTCAGCCCCAGGCAGCAGCGCGCACGTGCACCGCCACCATTTCGCTTGTGACTTTACTTGTGGCTGAGTTTGCCAATCACTGAGATGCTGGCTTCCCCTACCCCTCCCTTTTCTGCGCTTCCCCCCACCCCTCCCTTTTGTGCGCTGGCCTCTCTACGCTTTTTCTTATCACCGGTTCCTTTCCTGTCATCTTTTTCAAATCCATTTCCAACTGCTGGCCGCTGTGACTGTTAACAGTTTTTTTTTTTTTTTTAAATAAAAGCTCTGTGTGCGCACTGATGCGGTTTGCCCC
>NW_011494775.1:6340462-6344734 GCF_000754665.1 Bison bison bison | reverse complement strand
GGGAGGGGGTTCGAGGCATGAGAGTTGCCCCTGGACACCCCCAGCGTCCCCCATCACAGACACTGCAACCACCAGATGGAGCCCCCCTCCCCCACACACACCAGGGGTAGCCCAGAGTCCAGTGGAAATGCTCATTTCTCTGATAAGTCTTTGAAAGGCTCAGAACTAATTTGAAAATGCGGCCATTAAAATCCCATCAGGGGAAGGAGAAGGGGGAGGGATCAAGGGAGGGATGGAGGGAGGCTGGGCGACAGCCAAGGTGGTTCAGATGCTGGGAGATGGGAGGTGTAGACCTGGCGGGCAGGGGAGGAGAGGACGCAAGGAGCGGGTGTGGAGATCAGGGAGGCAGCAGAGGCAGAGGGAGCTCCTGAGGCTTCCAGAGGGTCCTCCGTTTCCCTGGAGATGACTCCGCCCCCCCGCATCCATGAGAACCTCTTACTGGGGCCTGCAGGGATGCAGGGTATGGATAAAGAGGATGGAGGTATGAATGTGCTCAGCTCCCCTCCTAGTGGCTCACTGTGTGACCTTGGGCAAGTCACTCACTGTCTCTGGCCAGAGGAGGCCAGCGGGGAATGCTCAAGGCAGACAGCCCAGTGGGGACAAGCCACCAGGTGGGTGTATCAATGTGCCCCACATCTGGGGCTGGGCAGCTGGTGGCCGGGGTGGGATGTGTCGCCAAGGAAACCAGTCATCATCCCAGCCGGGGACCTGGCTCCGTATTGAATTGTCTGCTCCAAGAAGCTGAGCTGAGCTCAGAAGGTGGCTGGAAGGAGGGGACAGCGAATCCAGCTCCTGCTCCCATACCCCAGCCTGTACCCAGGTGGATGGACACTGTGGGGTACAGGCTTATGAGGTCAGGGGGGCAGAGGGCCGACAAGAGCAACTCTTTGGGGACCTTGAACACAGCACAGAGTGCCACACATGTTGTCTCCTGTCAAACCCAGACTTTCTTGGGGGTGTCACTCTTCTAGTGCGACCCTGGCTCCTGCCTCGTCTCCCTGGGCTTCACTATGCCTCTCCCCCGTTGTCCCCAGATGTCAAGCTCGGCCTCCTATTTTACCCTCCATGCCCAGATCTGTTCCGACCCAGGCAGCCTCAGGTCTTCCCCTACAAATAGCCCACCCACACCCGCCTTCACCCCCGCTGCACATCGGGGCAGCCATGGGTCTCCCTGTATCTCTGATTGTTTGGCTAGCATGCCATCACATCAGATCGCGTCAGGCAGGGGCTGCATCCATCTTACTCACTGCTTTCCCCAGCAAAGCTATCCAAACAGCACACACAGTAGGCACTTGATAAGTGTGTGGAGAAAGAGCTAGTGAAGGGAGGAGTGATGGCTGCAGGCCCACCCTGGCCTGCATTTGGACTGCTGTACGGTGGGACCCCCACTTCCATGGACGGATGGGGACATCAGGACCAGGGTTGTAAACCACGGAGTGTATGCGAAGGGCCACTTGGCCCCTGGAGCCTGCTGACCAGGAAGGACAGGGTGGTGGTGGGGGGTGGGGGCAGCTAGCAGTCCCAGGACAAGAGCAGACAAGAACTGCCCTAGGTCTGGGTGGCCCATCCTGCATTCTGTACACTCAGACCCCATGGGCTCAGGGCCACCCATACTGGCTGTCATACCCAGAAGTCACATTATGCCCTTGACTCTTCACACAGCACCCTCCATCTGATGTCCATGCTGTGTCCACTACACCCTCCAGGCCAGCTGCAAGCCAAGGTCACGCTGAGGTCTGGCTGGGTGTTCCTGTACTGCCCACTGACCAGCCTCATCCTCTGAGCCTTCCCGCACTGTCCCTCCCATCCACCTGTCACACTCACGGCTCTGCCTACCATCATAGGTCACTTGCTGTCACTCACACTTGTGGTCTGCTCTGCATGGACACTCTCCCAGTGCAGCAAAGTGCACTGCACACACCACCTCCCTCTCACACCTCTGTCCACCTGGCCGGGCCCTGTGTGTCCTCACACAGGCACATCCAACAGACAGGGACAGACAGCCCATGTGGTCAGCTGGCTGGGCTAGGGATGGCCCTGGACAGGCATAGCGGGGCCACTCATTCTCCAGGTCACCCTGGTGGACCACAGCAGGCCTCAGGAGGAGGAAATAGAAGGAGGAGGGAGAGGATGAGGGATGAAGATGCTGAGGAATCTGAAGGGGAGGGGGAGACTGGCAGGAGAAGGGGAAGGAAGGGAGGAGAGAAGGAGAGGGGTTGTCTGGGGAGAAGGAGGGGGAAGGCAGCAGCGGTGGGTCAGACAGAAGCTAACAGGTGCAACCCAGCTCCACCCAGTGGGGGCCTGGTTCTCCCCATCCACTGAGGGGGTGACTGAATCCAGGGCCCCAGCTTCTCCCTGGCAGACTGCAGACAGGGTGCTCCTGGGGTCCCACTGCCTTACCTGGCCCTCCAGGGCAGTGGCCACCAGGTCTCCCTGTGCAGGGTCTTCCAGTATGGGCTATTCCCCCACCACCCACAGTGGGGAGGGGCGTCAGTCAGTGGACAGACACAGTCGGCCCACAGCCTCCTGTGGATCCACTCTGTGCTGGACATCAGAGGGCTCCCAGGGGAGGGAAGTGGGGCTCTGCTGAGGGTAAGGAGAAGAGTTTCCTGGGGCAAGGGCCACTGAGTCTGGGCCTTGAGGGATGTGTAGGAGTTCTTTGGCTGAGGCCGCCCTGCTCCGAACCTTGGCCTCTCCATCCCTCCCCTCTCCAGGAAGATTCCTGGGAAGGTGCTGAGGCTTGAGGCATGTCCTGAGGCGGGGAGGCACTTCACAGCTGCACTGCAAGTGGGGGCTGGAACCTAGCCCCTGCCCCGCAGCCCCAGATGGGCGCTGAGAGCCTCAGCTCAGTGCCATCACCCTATTCAGGACTTTTCTGGCTAAACCCGTTCGCAGAGCCTGGCAAGGCAGGGCTCATGACTAAGACCATTTTCCATGTGAGGAAACAGGCTCAGAGGCAGGCACCGGGCAGTAACCCACGTGGTGGCCGGTCTGACTGCCCCCTTGGCTCCTGGAGGTGAGCAACTTCCTAGAACGGCAGGAGGCAGGAGGGACAGAGGTGCTGTGGGAGTAAGCCTCAGAGGGTCTGAAATGAAAGGGAACTTGAGGGTGACCCCCACTCACCTCCCTTTGCCATTGCCGCAGGGATGCGGCCCAGCCTGGCTGACCCTGCTTCCCGGAGCCCCGCCTTGTGCTGGGGCGGGAGACCACTGCCTCCTGCCGGTCACAACGGGAAACTCGGGCCGGACTGATAGAAAAGCCCACCCTTAGCCCTTGAGGGTTGGAGAAGGAAATGGCAACCCACTCCAGTGTTCTTGCCTGGAGAATCCCAGGGACGGGGGAGCCTCGTGGGCTGCCATCTATGGGGTCGCACAGAATCGGACACGACTGAAGTGACTTAGCAGCAGCAGCAGCAGCAGCCCTTGAGGGGTGCCCTCACATCAAATCAGATCAGTCGCTCAGTCGTGTCCGACTCTTTGCGACCCCATAGGAGCAGGCTAATTTGGAAAGGGGCCTCTTTTGTATCCCCTTGGATCTCCTCCGGGACTCCCAGGAGCCAGCCCCAGACCCTCCTCATCCCTGATTCCAAAATGACTGACAGCAATGAGATGGAGACCCTGGATGCTCTATCATGGAATCTGGCTCCGAGTATCAGATTCTCCGTCCCTGAGGTCATGGAGGGCGGACAGGAGAGAAAGTTGGAGCCAGAACCTTCATTCCCTGAGAGAATGGTAAATACTGTCAGGGGGAAAGGAAGAAAAAAGCTGAGCAGGGAGAGAGTTTGCAGAATTAAATTGGAGAGGGGGGTCAGGATGGACCTCACAGATGAGATGAGAGCTTTGAGTGAAGACTACAAGGAGACGAGGGAACTATGAAGAAACGTGGGGAAGAGCGATGCAGGCAGAGGTGGCAGCTATTTGCAAAGGCCTGAGTTTGGTCTGTGCCCGGGGTGAAACCAGTGTGGCTGCGAAGCTGTGAGCTGAGTCGGGGCAGCAGGAGGACGTAAGAACAGAGAGACAGTGGGGGTAAGGGGCTGAATGAGATGAGGAGGGGGCGGATAGCTGACGGCACACTGAAAAATGTTTGAAGGAGGCAAAGGGTCCCAGTTTTGCAGTTGAGACTGAAGCAGGCCTTGTAAAGGAACTGACTCCCAGGGTCCCTGAGAGACAACCCCCCCAAAATCCCACAAGCCAGCCCAGCTGGCTCCTCCTGTGCTGTCATGGCAACCATGGTTAGTGGTGTGGGCCTGAGTCTGGAGCCCCTCCCTGTCCC
>NW_011494775.1:6334662-6340362 GCF_000754665.1 Bison bison bison | reverse complement strand
CCCCCCCCCCCACAAGCTGGGAAGCCCTGGTAAGGGGACTGGGCTATGTACTCCCTGTACTAGTCACATGCAAGGTGAGCCCTATGATGGGGTTTGATGGTACAAGTGAGGGTATTGGAGGAGACAGTTTTGGAGGGGATAAAATGGATGGTGTTAAGAGTGCAGGTGGAGGAAATGATGAGAGCAGAGGTGGTGTTGATGGGGTGATGAGGTAGACTGTGGATGGAGGTGGTGCTGGCATAGGTGGTGGTGATGGTGGAGGAGGAGGTGATGCTGGTAGAGGTGGTGAAGGTGGAAGTAATGGAGGCGATGCTGGTAGGTGGACACCATGGTGGTGGAGAGGAGGGCAGAAGAGGCAGCGGAGGTGGAAGCGATGCAGGTGGAGGAGATGGTGATGGTGGAGGTGACAGAAGCAGAGGTGATGGAGGGCAGATAAGCGACCCTGATGGGGGAGGAAGAATGGAGGTGGACAAGCCGCAGGGGGAGCAGGGGACGGTGGAGGGGATGCTGGAGGAGGCTTCCTAGGCACACCACAGTGGTGGTCCCCAGGGGAGATCATTGCGGGAGAGGTGGGCCTAGAACTGGCAGGGCAGTGTCTGGGGGCCGTGGGTGGGGAGACCCCAGGCTGCTCCCAGGGGCCCCTCTTCCCCAGGCTACTTCCTGGTCAGTCCTCTCACAGCCTCTGTTTTCACTTCTGTGAAAGGGGCCCATTCCCTGTCCTCTCCTCCTCCTGGGGCTGCCTCCAGGGACAGCAGCGATTTGGGGGCTGGACTAGGGTGATCCTGAGTGCTGGAAGGGATACTGGTGGGCGGAGGAAGCCGCTCTGGGCCGCCTCCCCTACCGCACTGACACCCCCGCGGGGCCAGGGGCCTCCAGGCCGGCGCCGCTGGGGGCTGTGGGGGATGAAGCGGTGACAAAAGCTGCTCGCGGTAAACAGCTCCGACTGGAGCCCAGATCGATCCGGGCTGTGAGGAGCTGTAATTAGATTGAACGCCCGGGAAGCGGGGGGAGAGCGGAGCCTCTTTTTGCTGTGATCGACAAAACGCGAAGTTTTTTCACGACTCTGCTGTGGCTGGCCCCTCCCTCAGCCTCCGCCTCTGAAGCCCCCACTCGGCTCTGGATTGGACAAGAAGGAGGTGGGTGAGGAAGAGGCGACCCACATCTTACCTCCCTTCCATCTGCCAGTCAACCCTGGCTCCTGTCCTGTCCCTGCCAGGACTTGCTGGGTGACTTTGGGCAAGTGGCCTACCTTCTCTGAGTAGGAAAGAATCTCCTTGCCTTATGGAATTATCTCAAGGATGAAAAAAAAAAAACAGCACATGGAAGGCCCTGGACGTGTAAAGCTCTTGCAGGCTTTCTGAAATGTTTGTATCTCTGCCCTTCCTATAAATGCATGTTGAGTTTGTGAGAACAATTCTAAGTGAGTGAATGAAAGCATGAGTGAATGAATGAATTGGAGGTCACAACAGGTGGCAAGAATGTAAAGGCCTGGGCTGAGTTTTGACTCTTCCCTGATGTTGCTGCCCGAGATCCAGCTTTTCCTTAAAAGAATGGGGATGTGGCCTCCTCTTGTGAGCTTCACAAGCTGGCCAGTTCCAAGGAGATGAGAGGTCAAGGTGGTTCCTGGTGCTTCCTTTCCACGTTTCTTTCTTTTAAAATTAATACTTCTTTTTAATTGCTTTACAATGTTGCGTTGGTTTCTGCCATACAGCAACACGAATCAGCCATAGGTATGCATATGTCCCCTCCCTCCTGAACCTCTCTCTCCCATCAAAGTTTCTTTATGCAGATAAAACATGAATACATGTTCCCTCTCCCCACTTTGTATACAAAATGCTGTCTGGTACATGGTTCATCTCCTAGGTTTTACCTCATACAGTACTAGGATTTCTGTCTCCTTTCTTGTACAGCTGTTTGTTCTTCCAGGAATTTATGGTTGCCTATCACAAACTCTCCCACATCCTCCAACAAAACGCAAAACTAACTCCTGTTAGGACATCTCCCCTTTCTACTTCTGTTGGTGCACCGGCTCTGATCTTGGGCTGACCTCTTGTCCCTGGTGCCTTTGTCCTGCTGTCTTTCAGGGTCTCCCTTCTTCATATGGGATACCTCTTTTCTTCTAGATTGAATCACATTTCCTGAATCCCACATCTTCCTTTTTTGATTTACTTCCTCATGTTGATGAAACATGCCCTCTAATAGCTTTCTGAGAAAAGGGTGCACAAAAGTCAACTTTTGGAGACCTTGAATGTCTGACTATATCTTTAGTCTGCCTTCATGCTTGAGTTTGGCTGGGCACACAATTCTAGCTGAATATAGATTTTGCTCAGAATTTTGAAGGCATTGTTCCACTGGCTCATAGCTTTTGAGAATCCTAAAGCCACTCTGATTCTTGGTTCTCCAAATGGCATGTGGCTTTCCTCTCTGGGAGCATTTATCTTCTTTTCACGCTGGGTCCCTGACATTTCACAAGGGTGAGCCTCAGGGAGTCTTTTTTAATTTATTGAGCTGAGCATTTCATGAGCTGTTTTAAACTGAATTCTCATGTCCTCCAACTGCTTCTCAGGTGGTGCAGTGGTAAAGAATCTGCCTGCCAATGCAGGAGACACAAGAGATGTGGAGAACCCCATGGACAAAGGAGCCTGGTGGGCTACAGTCCATGGGGTCATAACGAGTTGGACATGACTGAGCACACACACACACACACACACACACATATTATTCTAATCATATTGATATATTTGTTTGGGCTTCCCTTCCTCTAGTTTTGGATGGCCTCTTGCTCAGATGACAAACCTGCACATTCATCCTCAAACTTTGTTATCATCTTTCCCTCATTTTTCATCTCTGCATCCACTTGTATTTCCAGGGATATTTGCTTTATGTTCCAATTCTTCTTCTTCTTTTTTTTTTTTTTTTAACTTTTTGGCCATGCCACATGGCTTGTGGAATCTTAGTTCCCCAACCAGGGAATGAACCCCAGGCCCTTGGTGGTGAAAGCAGAGTCCTAACCACTGGACTGCCAGGAAAGTTCCTATGTCCCAATTCTTACATTGACTTTATTCCTGCTATAATATACTTAAATTCTAAGAGCATTGTCTGCCCCTTTCATGGTCCTTTCTATTGAACAGCATCCGGTTCTTGTTTCATGGATACAGTATTCTTCTCTTACCCCTCCCAGAATCTGACTTCTAATTGCACCTATCTTATCTGTTTCTTCTGAGAGCATCAGCCCCCAGTCCTCCTCCCATTTTTCTCACTTTCTCTCTCTCTCCTTCATTAGAGGCTTTTTTCTGAAAAGTCCAGTAACCTCTGCCTGCCAGTCTTATTTAATTATGAAACCTGAAACAGCCAATTAGAAGCACTGTGTGTTCCAGGTCAGAAGAAGCCAGAAAAGGAAGTGGTGCATCAGTTCAAATGGAGGGGGGGACTTGGGGGCGAGAGGGGGAGCTGTCATCACTGAGAAATGAGCCACAGCACAGGGGACATTCATTTATTTTTTACGGACGTGTGTGGACATTGATCTGGCATGTCATCTGGTTCAGACTGTTCCGGAACCAAAAAAAACCAGCTTGGTATGTGGTCCCAGCAGGCTACCAGGGCTGGCAGTGGAGATCTGCTAGTACAGCCTGTGCCACCAGCCACTCTGGGGGTGACAGAGTCGCTGGGGCAAGTGGTTTGTGGGAAGGCAGGATGGGGCGGGTGTCCACCACCCACTGTCCCTGACTGGTGTGTGGACAAGGAATTGAAACCCTGATGGAGTTTTCGCTGATGTCGCCAGTCCCCAGGTGGAGGTAGCCAGCTTTGGCTGGTGAAGATCATGTTGTCCATCCACTGGCCCCACAGCATTGAGGGGAGGGGCCCGCTTTGGAGCTGGTGCAGGGGGGAGCACGACCATAGGCTCCACCCTAGCTCCACCACTCTGAGATGCTGCCCCTTCTCCTTTGCAAGCTTCCACCCACCACAGGGGGCTTCCCAAGTGGCTCAGTGGTAAAGAATCTGCCTGCAATGCAGGAGATACAGGCAAACATGAGTTCGATCCCTGGGTTGGGAAGATTCCCCTGGAGAAGGAAATGGGAACCCACTCCAGTATTCTTGTCTGGAGAATCCCATGGACAGAGGAACCTGGAGGGCTACAGTCCATAGTGTTGAGAAGAGTTGGACATGACTGAAGTGACTTAGCACACAAGCACTGACCATAGGGCGGCCTCCTATGCCTTCCGCGTCATCTGGGCCAGGTGGTTCTGGCAGAGGGAGGGTTGGTCTTGCAATTCCCCACCTCCAGAAGTTCCCTGGGGGACCTGAGGGGTGCCAAGCCTTGGTCTCAGCCTGCTGGTGGAGGGAGGCCAGAGTAGGGGCTCAGAGATCAGAATCAGACCAAGTGGATGACCATGTTAGCTGGATTCTGGATCCCTAAGCTGATCAGGCCTCAGGTCAACAGGGAAGGAGACATGGATTGTCACCTGTCTTCCGAGAACCTAGTTGCCCCATCATTCCAGGGGGATGTTCCTGGGGTTTGTGACCCCACCCCCCCACAAAGAGGTATTAATTAACCAATTCTTTCACTCAGGTCTACACTGAGCCAAATAACTCACATGTAGGGTTTCCGGGTCATTTCCCCCAACATCCCCCAGGTGTGGGCTTCAGGAGGGAGGGCAGAAAGCCACCAACATTAGTTGTACTCTTGAGGTCAGGATTCTTGGGGGGTGAGGGGTAGTTTGGGGACATGAGGCTAGGAGGGGCTCAGAATGCAGAAAGGGTGTGGGAGGGCGTGACGACCCGTGCCTGTGGAAGTGTGCTCACACTATGTCCCCTTCTTTGTCTCCCCTACCCGCCCCCATCTGCCTCCTTTGTCTCTGTTCCCCGCCCACGACTGTCTGCCCCCCTCTCCTTCCATTACTGGTGGTCTCTATCGACCTACCGCCTTCTCGCTGCCTCCTGCTCTTTGTGTCTCCTTGTCTTTTTGGCCCTGTCCCCGTGTCGTCTCTCCATCTCTCGCGTTTCCCGCATTTCTGTTTCCTGATGTCTCGATGCTCCGGGACACGTGGCCTGTCTTCTCCCGTCCGGCCGCGCGGTGGCGCCGCGTCCCTCTCGCCCGCCCGCCCGCCCGCGCTCGCCCGCAGCCTGCAAGCGGAAGGAGCAGGAGCAGCAGAAAGAGCGCGCGCTGCAGCCCAAAAAGCAGCGCCTGGTGTTCACCGACCTGCAGCGGCGCACGCTCATCGCCATCTTCAAGGAGAACAAGCGCCCGTCCAAAGAGATGCAGATCACCATTTCCCAGCAGCTGGGCCTGGAGCTCACGACCGTCAGCAACTTCTTCATGAACGCCCGGCGCCGCAGCCTGGAGAAGTGGCAGGACGACCTGAGCGCGGGCGGCGCCTCATCCACCTCCGGCACTTGCACCAAAGCGTGACGGAAGGACTCTCAGCTGGGCACAAGTCGCCTCCCGACGAGGACAACTGATACCCAAAGAAAACGCAGAGGAAAGAGACATCGGATTCTTAGCTGGGGCCCTTCACTGGTGATTTGAAAGCACAATTCTCTTGAAACTTTTCTATTCTAGCTGTAATCATAGGCCAGGTGTTCTTTTTTGTTCGTTTGTTTTTAATGGCTATGGAATCCACATGCAAGCTGAAAACTAATCTCTTTGAACCGGACATTGTCCTCTGAGCGAGCGTGCTAAGCACCCCAGGAACCCAAATG
>NW_011494775.1:6333390-6334562 GCF_000754665.1 Bison bison bison | reverse complement strand
CCCCCACACCCAGGGAAGGGACGCAGCACACCCCCAGCCCAAGTGCACAAAAAGGGTCCCCCCTCCCTCCGTCCCCATCCCCTTCAGGCCAAAGGAAGCCCTCCACCCCCCGAGAGGGAAAGGGGTGACAGAAAGGAGCGCCCCGGCTCCCTTTCAATTCAGGAAGCCCGGGGGGCCTCTAGGAAAACCAGGGCTCACGTGTCGTCCCGAAAGCGGGTCAAGAAGCACATACTAGAAACAGAAACCGGGTAATTTCAAAAAGGAATTTAAAGAATAGCCACTCCTTCGCCAGCTCCCGCCCGCAGGAGGGAGGCAGGAAGGCTTCGTCTCCAGCGGTGCCCCACGGACCCTCCCCCAGAACTCAGCTCTTTCGAAGTCGCCAAAGCCCACGTGGAGCTGGATGCTCACGCCGCCCCCTCCCCCCACTAAGACCACCCCCGATCCGCTGGCAGAACTGCCCCCACAGCCAAGAACCCAGCCGCCCCTCCCGACGGCCAGGGCTCCTTGTGCCAAGAATTGCCTGCCTTAACGTCTGGGGAGGGGCCTGCCTGCAGCGGCTACCGGTGAGCTCCCATCCCCACCCAGTCCCGGACCGGAAGGGACGGCAGCTCAAACAAGCGGGTAATTCCAGAGGCCTCTGTCCCAGCATCCCTCTGTCCGGGATGCACTTTACCGCTACGCACCTTGATGAATGATGCGGGGAGAGACAAACCCCAGACAGCGGAAGAAAACACCCAGATTCCACAGAGAAGCGGGCCCCGGGAAGGCAGGGGAGCACCTGAGCTCCTGAGCGCTGGGGTCGCGGCGCCACCCTCGGCTCGGAATCCTCTGGACTTGCCCCACCTGCCAGCGCTTCGGGCTGCGGCGCTGAGCCTGCATGGGCGCACCTGTGCTCCTGCCTTGTCTCCAAAGAGAGAAAGAAGAGGATGAACAAGGTGGAATCTGCTTGCTCTGATTTTTGCCAAAAGAAAAAAAAAAAAAAAAAAGACAAAGGGGAAGGAAGGGTCAGAAATGAAGATAAGCACGCCCCCTCCCCACTCCCCCCTCCTCCAGGTGACCTCCAGGATTGGCCGGCAGCTGGATCCCAAGAGCCTGCTCCCCGCCAGCCGGGGGTTCAAGAGCTGGAGGCTAGAAGGAGCCTCTTCCCGCACCCAAACCCGGCTGACCCCGCC
>NW_011494775.1:6332381-6333290 GCF_000754665.1 Bison bison bison | reverse complement strand
GACCCCGCCGCCTCCCAGGGAGGTGGCCACCCCCTCCCACCTTTGAGAATGCAAGAGACACTTCTAGTGAAATGCCCCTCCCCCTCCCCAGGTAAATGCTACCTCACTCAAATGCTCATGTCTGTGATTGGAAAAATCACGCCTGATACCAAAGATTCCCCCCACCCCCCTACCCCCCGAGGACTTGTGCTGGATGCTAAGATTCCCTCACCCAGGTAGCAGGTGTGAGCGAGGGTCTGCTTCGGGACCCCGCTCTCCAGGTGCGCCCCCCACACCCCCGTCCCCCACCAGAGAGAGCAGAGAGAGATAGAGAGACAGAGAGAGAGGGAAGAGAATGAGAGAGAGAGAGGGAGGGAGAGAGGGAGAGGGAGAGGGTGGCGAGGTCGATGAGTGCCTTTTTCTTGAACCAAAGACGTGTGTGATGTTCTCTCGTCCTTATCGACTCGCTGTTCTCCCCGCTTTTCAAGCAAGCAACCGGATCTGAGTGATGCTTCTAGAACCTTTGGGTGTTGGGGCAGAGTCCTGAGAGTCCCCGTTTCCCGCTCGGCAACTAACTCCTCCCTTCAGACACACACATACACACTCTTGTGCACACGCCACTCACTGAGCTGGGTGCTGGGGTCTGAGTGGGCTCGGCTCCTCCCTCCACCCACTAGGGGTACCTGGACCCCACTGGCCAGAGCAGCTGCTAGCAGGGTTCACGGCTTCTCTGCAGGTTAAGTCACTTGCTGGTCCTGCATTCAAGGCCCAACGGTCAGAGAGGCCAGGGCCTGGGTCTGTCCCCTGCTGGACACTTAGGAATTGACCTGGGACCCTTCTGGGGATCAATCCCTTAAGCTTCACTGACGCTGGTCACAGATACGTCCCTCTCAAACACCTTATGACATGTGCACACTTGCGCTTTGGCAC
>NW_011494775.1:6330385-6332281 GCF_000754665.1 Bison bison bison | reverse complement strand
CAGTCCCCCCCTCCGCTCGACCCAATTACCCAGCCGGTTGTCACACACCAAAGACCATTCTCCACCCAGGGAATGACACTTCCAGCACAGCTCCTTCGAGCCTTTTGACAATTTTCTCTGAAATACCTCAAGATATTTAATGTATAGTTTATGTGATTAAAAAAAAATCCTTAGCTAGTTTTTGGAATACGTGACTTGAAGCTTTATACCGTTAAATTATAATTTTGCAGACGATGGTATGTCGTTTCTTTGGTGAGTTCCGTGGGAGACGCGGTGAATGTCAGGGGCGGTCAGAGGCGAAGGGCCGAGGGAGCGTGAGCGAGAGAGTCCAGGAGAGCGCGAGGAAGGACCGGCGGCGTTTACAGATTTCTTATTTCAATGAGTCCTTTAGGAAAGAAAGAGAGAGAGAGCGGGGTACCTTTCTGTTTTCTGGCGTGTTCTGTTTCTTGTTTTTTGGAGTCATGTCTTATTAGACTATTTATTATTCTATGTGTTCTGTGTTCAAATGTAATTTAAGGAAGAAAAGTGAAAAAAAGACGCAATGGAATTTGATTTGATGCATGACTAATGTACTTTTTCTTGAAGATGATGTACTGGGCGGAAGGGTGGGGGGTGGGCGGGGCCACGCGGGGGCGGAGCCCCAGGATTCCGCGTCGCATCTTGTGTTTCATGCCCCAAGGGGCGCTCGCTGTTCGGTGCTCCATGGCGCTGCTCTATGTTACTTTCTCCCTTTCCAAGGATCTGTGTCCAGCCGGCGGCGCATGGACGTGCCTCAGGTGGAGAAGGCAGGCGACAGGCACTCAACCTGCACGCCCACGTCTCCACCTCCTGGCGCCGAGTCCCTCCGGATTCTGGTCCTGGGGCGCCAGTGGGCATCACTGCCACCTTGGGTCCCCCACTTCCCTGCCCCTGGGGCCGGTAAGGTTTCACATTAGCATGAATTCCCAAGTGTCTTGTTCAGAGGAGTCAGACAATCAGCCAATTTGAGTCATGTCGCCCAGGGTGGTTGGGGGGCGGTGGTGTGCCCCAACTTCCCCAGAGCCAAAGGACCCTCCTGAAGCAACCCCCACCCCCCAGGCAGGCTCCTGCCCTGCACGGACTCCACCCAGACACCCCAGCCTCCTAGGGCCTGTCCGGGCATGACTTCACCTTTCTGTCTGGCATGGGAGGTGGGTGGTGCACTCCTGTGTAGCTCCCCTTCCAGCCCACAATAGGACCCTAGAAAACAGACGGTACCCCCAGAAATCACGGAAAGGGGCTCTGGGGCAGTCTCCTGGCCTGGGACTCCACTTCTGACTCCAGGCCCCATGCTCCCACCAGGGGAGAGCCTAGTTTCTAGGACAGGCCCCAGATAAGGCGGGTGGGGTAGCCAAAGGGGGTCCCTCACACCCTGAAAGTCAGAAGGTCTGAGTTTGGAGGGCTGGGCCTGAGGGTGCAGATTCAACCCACCTGAAATGAGGATGGGGGTGGGTGGAGTGTGTTCTAGGGCCTCTGCACAGGCTGGAATCGGGGCCACTCATATTCTTTGCCCAAAGCAGTTACAGTCACACCAACCTATCAGTTCCTGGGCTCCTCCTGAGGCCCCAGCAGAACCCTCCCCCAAATGGCTGGTCTTTGGTGGGGGGATTCTCTCTGCCAAGGGTGAGGGAGGGTCAAGAGGCCACGTGGCCCTGAGTGTGTAATCACGACTGGACACTAGGGCAGCTTTCGGGGGACACACAATTTGGGTCATCCAAATAAAGACCCCTCCACCTCACCCTCAGGTGACAGACTTAAAAGTTAAAAAAAAGAAAAAAAATCCTCATCGTTGTGAACCATTGCTGTGCTGGATTTGTTGTTTTGTTTTTCTCCAATAAATTATTTTCTAGTCACTCACCTGGGCTGGTGCATTGGTGG
>NW_011494775.1:6323751-6330264 GCF_000754665.1 Bison bison bison | reverse complement strand
GAAGGGGAGGCATGGGGCCCACCCTCTGTGAAGGGAGAAGGGGATGAGGGAAAGAGTAAGTGGGCCTCTCCACTCTGAACACAGCCCTCCCTGTCCCACCCCCACAGGGCTCCACCCTCCATGGAGCCTTTGGGCCACCCGAGTCTCAGGATCCTGTGGGCTCTGCTTCTGAGGTGTCACTGTCCACTACCTTCTGAGCACCAAGTGTAAAGTGACTTAAGGAGAAGGCACCCTGGTGGAGGGAGAGGCTAGGTGGTGCCAGGACCTTATAAACTGTGCTGAGACAGGACAACAGGCAGCAGGCAGGAAGCCAGCGCTGGTAAGCAGTCTGCTCTGCACCTTCCTCCCTTCTGAGAGCAATAAAGCTTTTATCCACATAATCTGTCCCAGGGTGAAAAAAAAAACAAAACCAAAGCCCAGCTTTCCCCGCAATTCCCCATTACACCAATAGAGGACAGTGTTTTGATTTTCTTTTTCTTTTTTTCCTTAAACCATAAAAGACTTCCATGGGGCATCACAAAAAGAAGTACAGGAAGAGGGAGCCTCAAGGAGTCCTAGGGTCAGACAGACTGTGATTTATTAGGGAAAGAAGAGCCGGTGGAGCCCTGTTTTCAAGGGATGGCCTCATGCTTGCTGGATGACACTTCCTATGCCTGAGCAGTCACTGATGCCCCAGGGGCCAGGGAAGCTGCTCTGCCAGATTAGGTGCAGCTTGGTCCCCACTGGGCTCTGGCAGCCACTCCATAGGAGACGGCTCCCTCTCCACAGGTGAGGGCTCCACCTCCATTGGCTGCTCGCTGATGGATGATCCTTTTGCACTTGGTGGTACAGTTTCCATCACAGCACTAAGGTTTGAGCTGGAAACTGGCAATATCCCCTCCCTGCGGGGCTCAGGCTCCTTTTGCCAGACGTATGGCCAGTTCTTCCAGGACAGTTTCCGGATATTCCAGAGGGATGTCTTCTCCTGTGGCAGGTATGCTGGCTGGCTCTGCAGGGACAGCTGGCTTGAAGGCAGCGTCTGGCTCTCAACAGAGGTCATTTGGCTCTCTAGAGCTGACAGTGGCATCTCGGTTGGCGGGGGACTCTCAGGAGAATATGTCAACTTCTCCTGTAAAGATCCAGATGGCCAGGTTTTGTTGAGAGGCTGGGGATGAGGAGCAGACCGCCTATCCATGGTCAAGGAGCTCACCTCAGAGGGAGGCTGCATGTCCTCAGAGGACACCTTCCCATGGTGTGAGTGCCTCTTCCTCCCCAGAAATGACATCTTCCTTGGGTACCACGAGGACTCCTTCATGCTCCCAGATGGTTCATCAGGTGGCATTGTGTGATCAACCAGCATGTCACTGTTGACCCCCGGTGACCTCCGAAGAATCGTGCCCTGCGTGATGAGGTCAGCATAGCCCTCCCGATGGGAGAAGGCATAGCTGGAGCGCCGGGCCGGTGACTCCCTACGGATACAGGGCACAGGCTCCACAGCGATGATCTCCTCACTTGTGACTTTCTCTACCTCTTCCTACAGAGCAAAAGAGAGAGTGGACGTCATCAGGCTCCCAAGCCATGTTGATGTTCAGATCACCTGCCCCTCCAGTGAGGGCCAGAGTCCTTGGCCACTATCAATTGTCCAGGCTCTTTCCTAGGCAAGTTGATCCAACTAGAGTCCTCCATGGGACCTGACTTTGGACCAGCCAATCAGAGTCCTTTGGCTGGGACTTAACTCTGGGCCAGCCATACTCGCCTTGCGTGCCCCTTGGTGGTAAAGTCAGAACTTACCCTGGGGCAGCCCCATGTCCAGCCTGTGTGGCTGAAGGTGGCAGTTTGTGGCCATGTCCTAGTCCACCATTCCAAGTCAACTCTGGGGCCCATCCCAGCTTCAACTCATCCGTCTAGATTCTGATACTATGGGCTAGTGAGTCCCAGCTCCCACCGTTTTTCATTGTGGTAAAATACATGTAACATAAGACGTACCGTCTCATCCATTTTTAGGTGCACAGCTCAGTGGCACATTCAGTCGTGCAGCCATCCCCATCACCCATCTCTACAACTTTCTCATCTTCCCAAATGGAAATTCTCTCCCCATGAAATACTGACACTCCCTTCCCTCCCCAGCCCCTGGCTCAACCATCTGCTTCCTGTCTCTATGGATCTGACTCCTCTAGGGACCTCCTGGGAGTGGGATCAGACAGTATTTGTCCTTCTGTGTCTGGTTTCCGTCCCTGAGCATCACGTCCTCATGATTCATCCATGTTGTAGCAGGTGTCTGACTCGCCTTAGTTTTAAAGGCTAATATTCCACTGTACGTATATATCACATTTTGTTTATCCATCATCCAATGAACACTGGGTTACCCCGAGTCCCTCTTCTGCCTATCCCATCTCCAAATCACTTCTGTCACCTCGGCCCCCAAGCCCCAGTCACTTCCAGGTGGAAGTCTGGCTATGCTCCCACTGCATCCACCCCAGGAACCACAGCATCCACTTTGGGGCCCTTCTGCCCGTCATTTCGTCCCTCGTGGGGACACTGGGTATGTGTCTAGCTCTGCTTCTGCCTCATCTCTGCCTCTCCTTCAAGTCCCAGTTCCCAGCACAGGCTCTGGCTGTTGGGGTCCTCCATGTGTGGTGTAGACCCCTACCCCTCACCTTGCGCTGTGGCTTCTTGAGGGCTTGGTAAATGACACGGAAGGCCAGCATAGGCAGGGTGTTCAGTGACACATTCAGCAGGATCACCAGCATGATGGGGGGCTGGGTCAGCACGTTGAGGTCAGCGTCTGGCAACAGGGCGGGATCACAGCAGGCCGTGGCTATGGCCTCACCAGCACCTGCTTGGTGCCTCTCCCCTCCAACACCCTATCTCTTTCTCTTCCCTTCACCCCAGGGAAAGGAGGTGAAAATTCTAAGGAGACACTGACACTTCCTGCACACACACACACACACACACACACACACACACCCCTACCTCACCTGCATGGCCAAGGAGCCTGAGGTTCAGAGGGGCAGAGAGGGTTCTCCGACGGGCACCCCCCCCACCACTGCCCCATCCCTGCTGAGGGCTCACATAGAAATGGGAAGTTCTTGGGGGAGTGTTTGAAAAGCCACATGCTCTGGGTGAGGCTGGTCATGACCACGTAGAAGCAGAGGCTGAGGAAAATGGCCAGCACAGACAGGACAGTCCAGTACCTGGTGATTAGGATGACCTACACAGGGAAGGGGCGTTAAGGCAGGGGGGATGGGAAGGGAACCGTGGGGTGGGGCTCCACAGGGAGGATGGAGGCCCAGCTCCCGGGGTCTGTGAAGCGGCAGGTCACTGCCAGGAAAGACCTTAGCGCTTGCCGAGGCCCACCCCACCAGGGGAGGGGCAGGCAGATGGCCACCCCTACCTCCATAGTGATGGACAGCAGGCTGGACAGGGCCACGACCACTGCAAAGGACTGGTAGTCACTTAAGCTGACAGGCCCAGCTGAGTTCTGGCTGACCCACAGCGTCATGAAGAAGTTGACCAGAGAGGTGGCTGTGCCGTGGGCGATGGCTTGCAGGATGACCCAGTAGTTGAAGAGCTCCTCCTTCTGGCCTGCGATGTACAGCTCCGGCAACTCAAGGCTCCGCTCTGCGCTCACATCCTGGTGAGTTCACGATGGGGAAGCTGGCTCTTGGGACCAGAAGGGGATGGCCCCTACCCCATCCCAGGCCCCAGGAGAAGAAATATGTACAGAGAAGGAAGAGGCAAGACCTGGAGCTGCTCACCTGCTCAAAGAGCCCGATATAGAGGACCGGGAGGGTGCTGTACAGCAGGTTGAAGAGCGCCAGGAACCAACCTTCGTACAGAGGCTGTGGTGGGAAGGTGGAGGGTGCAGAGAGGGGAGGGGAGGGAGAATGCACTGAGCCTTCAGAGCCAAATGGCTAGAGACAGAAATGAATCTCTACCTAAGGAGACCCATCCAAGCTTGTTTGTCACTTGGAGAGGATGCCAGGTGACTTGGAAAGTCAAGTGACAATCAAGGTTGGGGCTAAGATCAGGGCTGCACGAAGTGATAAAGACTGGAAGAGAAAAGGTATGGAGAAAGGAAAGGCTACCCACTCCAGTATCCATGGACTGTACAGTCTGTGGGGTGGCAAAGAGTCAGATGCAACGGAGTGACTTTCACTTTCACTTCAATGCTTTTAAAGTAGCACCTTGGAGTCTGTTTCAAGTGATGACTTTAATACAAAGTTTACAGGAGGAAAAATGGCTAGAGAGCATGTTTTAAATTTTTCTTTTTGCCATGCTGCACATCATACAGGATATTAGTTCAACCAGGGATAGAACCTGTGTCCCTTGCAGTGGAAGTATGGAAACTTAGCCACTGCACTGCCAAAGAAGTCCCTAGATCATTTTTGACTTAGGAAGTCAGTGATGGTAACAGAGCTGGAAGAGATCTCACAAAGAGACCAAGTCCCTTCCTGAATGCACAAATCCAGACTAGTGAAAAAACCATCAGTTTCGGTTCCCAGAACGGCTTTACGTGCATTCTGGGGTTGAGCAAATAAGTAACAACAAAAATTTTTTTTACCAGAATCAAGTTTCTCACCATTGGAGATGAGTCACAAATGAGCATGTGGAAAAGGCTAAGCTGAGCCTTGTTCTGTGGGGTGACTGGAATCAGAAGTATCAGTGTGAACTCATATACACATAGATAGATCAATACAGTACAGGTGTAGATGTGTGCCTAAGCACAGGTTAGTATGTGTATCTCCTGCCTCTGTCTACAAAGAGGACACTGGCATCCCACGTGCGATGAGCACACCAAGGGCTTAGACCTTGGTGTCTAACTACCATTCTCTGGTGAAGACAACTGGCATTCCTTGAGGGAATGGTTCATTCCAGGCTTGGGACCAGGAAAGGACAAAACGAGCCAGGAAGCTCTTGAAGCACCAGAAAGTGAGGACATGCTCAGAGAAGAGCAGGCACAGGGCAAAGGGACAAATCGGAGACAAAATGAGCAACAGGCACAGAATAAAATGAACATATGTGAGTCCATACTGATAGGAGTAAATATTCAAATAAATATATGGGGGGAGAAGGAAGATTAATTCCAGTTAACAAACATAGAAAGACTAAATACCGTCCCCTCTGACATCAGGAACAAGACAAGGATGCCTGCTTTCACCATGGCTATTCAATACTGCACTGGAAAAGTCCTCACCAAAGCAATTAGGCAAGAAAAAGAAATAGAAAGCATCCAAATTGGAAAGCAAGTGGTAGAGCTGTCTCTCTTTGCAGAGGACGTGATCTACGTGCAGAAAATCCCAAAAGACTCACAGGAAAACTACTAGAGCCAATAAAACAAACTCAACAAAGTTTCAGGGCACAGATCCACACACACACAAAAATGTGTTTCTATACACCGGTGGTGGTGTTGCTGTTTAGTTGCTAAGTCTTGTCTGACTCTTTGCAACCCCACAGACTATAGCCCACTAGGCTCCTCAGTCCATGGGATGTTCCAGGTAAGAATACTGGAGTGGGCTGCCATTTTCTTCTCCAGAGCATCTTCCTGACCCAGGGATCAAACCCGTGTCTCCTGCATTGGCAGGCGGATTCTTTACCATCTGAACCACCGCATGGTACCACTTCCTATAAAGCAGCAATAAGCAATATCAAAAGGGAATTAAGGAAACAATTCCATTTATAGTAGCATCTAAAATAATAAAATACCTAGCAATAAAAGGCAAAACAAAAAATATATTTATGAAGAATGCTCTTGTAAAGCTCTCTCTCGGCTGTCTGGGTATTGGTGACAGGGAGGCCATTCTGTCTCATGAAAGTCTATTTTCAGACCACAGGGGACATTACTGCCCTATGTATGACTCCTCTTACACTCTGGAGAGCACATCTAGTATTCACCACAATACTGTCAAGAATCTTGAAGTCAGGGACCCAGCCCTTACAATCTTACCTTCTCTGAAGTTCAGGTTCTTGTTTTTTCCCCTTGAAGAATGTACATTTGGAGCACCTGTCCTGCCCTTGCTTCAAAGCTCAAATTTGCCAAATATCCCTGAAAATGCTCAGCACAGAGCTGGGCACGGAACCATCCCCCACTTTATGTAGATTCTATACCTCTGTTAATGCAGCCAGATATTGATTGAAGGCTGTTTTGCTCTGTGGCTTCAGGCATGCTCTGCCCCCTGAGGACCTCTGAGTGGGAGCATGCCTGCTGCCTTCCTGGAGGCTGCGGGAAGGACACAGCATCCCTCAGAGGGGAGGGAGTTCCCTCTGGCGCACCTGGGCAGTGAAGCCGCTGTAGAAGGCGAACCAGATCTGGACCATCATGCCGGCCAGCGTCTTGTACAGGAAGTAGCGCAGGAACTTGCAGACGCGCATGTAGGACCATCGTCCGTGCACCAGCAACAGCCGCCGCAGGAAGCAGAACTGGGCCAGCACGTAGTCGCTGTTCTGCACCGCCTGCATGCCCTCCTGACCTGCCACCCCTACGCCGATGTCTGCAGCTGCAGAGGCACACGCAAGCCTGTCGGCCCAGGGACC
>NW_011494775.1:6323041-6323651 GCF_000754665.1 Bison bison bison | reverse complement strand
TTATCATCCACCCTTTAGCTGCCCCTCCACGTCCTCTTTGTACCCTTCTGCTCCCACCTGCTGCCAGCCTCCCCTAGCCCCGCTGCCCACCACCCACTCTTGATCATGTTGACATCATTGGCGCCATCCCCGATGGCCAGGGTCACCACATTCTGGTATTTCTTGACCAGTGCCACGATCAGGGCCTTCTGCTTGGGCGTCACACGGCAGCAGATGACCGCCTGGCATCGGGAGGCCAGCTCCACGAAGGCCCGCTCCCGCCGCTCCTCAGCACTCCGGAGGGTCTTGGAGTCTTCGTGCTGGGGCGCCAGCCCCGAGCTCCGCAGCTGGATCCCCAGTGTCCGCCACATGAGGGACAGGCGCCTGGCCTGCAGGAAGTCCACCCTCTCCTCTCCCGGCTCCTGCCAGGACTCCAACGGGTCCACGTTCACGTTCTGGACCGGGGCTCGGGGTTCCTTGCGCAGGGACAGCAGTAGCTGGTCCTGGCTCACAGGTGACAGGGGTGGGTCACTCTGCTGCACCCCTCCCTCTCCCCGCCCCACCCCCCGACTGTGCCCTTCTCCCAGCCCGACCTGACTGCACCCTCCCTTGCTCCGGCCCAGCTGAGAAC
>NW_011494775.1:6316866-6322941 GCF_000754665.1 Bison bison bison | reverse complement strand
GAGAACTGTCTCTCGGGGTGGCCGTCACCTTGGCTGGTCCAATGGTGCATCTGAGGGCCTTTCAGTGGAAGCAGCCCCAGCCTCAGCCCGCAGCTCCTCCCAGGCCCCTCCCCCGGGTACCAGGGCTCCACCGTCCACCCTGACCTAACACTGACCAGGAACTCCCCGTTAATGACCAAGGCCATCTTGAACTGCAGGGGAAGCTCTTTCTTTTCTCCACCTTGCAGGTTGTTGTTGTTCTCCCAGTAGACCTCGAGGATCCGCCTGCACGGGGGTGGGGGTGGGGGTGGGGGCCCAACCAGGCCTCAGCCACGTCAGCCACACAGGCTTCCTTGCATCTACACCCCAGCTACAAGAAGCCAGTCCAGGCAGACCCCAGGGCCATGGCTGTGTCCTCGGCGTCCCATCCCCACCCTGACCCCCCTTCCCCTTCAGGATCATCCACCCCATCCCCACTTCTTACACGATCTCCTTCTCCTCCAGAATGATCATGTTCTCTGAGAGCAGCTCGCAGGCAAAACCAATGTTCACCGCTGTCTCTGCAAACCAGCCCAGTTCAGCCCTTGTGGAGAGGCCCCACTGCCTGGAGGCCAACCCCACCCATCTTGCCCATCACAGCAGCATGCCCCTCCCACTGGCCACAGCGATTGGTTCAGAGGAGGCCATGTGACCATGGCAGCCAATGAGAGTCAGCCCTGAGACTTCAGCTCTGAGCTTACAGAGGACTCCACTCCTGGCTGGGGCTGGGCGGCTGCAGGGAGGTGAGTCTGGGGCCAAGGTTAAAGCACCTGTAGACATTTCAGTGCCTAGGATCCCCACAAAATGATTTAATGTCTGGGGCGGGGAGGGGGGGTGGAGAAAAACGTGACTTAACTTCTTAGGAAAAAAATGAATACAGAAATCCAACCTATGGGACTTCCATGGCAGTCCAGTGGTTAAGACTCCATGTTGCCAATGCAGTGGGCCCAGGTTCCATCCTTGGTTGGGGAACTAAGATCCCACATGACCGGCAATGCGGCCAAAAAAAAAAAAAAAATTCACCTTGGAGATTGGTCTTTATACCAGCAGAGCTGTTACATGTCATTCTAAATATTTGGAGTGTATGTGCTTCCTGCCCACACAAGTCCTAATGGAGCCCTGTAGGCACCAATGCCCAGTGGAGGCCCCCCCAGAAGCCTCAGGGGGTGGGAGAACCAGGGCTCCACAGCCACAGGACCAACTTGGCCCCTAGGTGGCTGGGCAGCCTTGGGCAGGTGGCCAGTGCTCTCTGAGCCCCAGGAGGTAACCAGGGCCCCACCAAACAGCACTGCCAAGGGGGCCAAATCCCCAGGAGGCGCTCAGCATGGCATCAGCCCACCAGAGAGAGGCACCCAGGGTCTCGGTTCTCCCTTCCCAGGGACACACAGTGGTGGGCTACAGTGAGCTCAAAACAACAGGGAGGGCCTGACGGTGACTCTGGGATGAGGTGAGCCCTTCCCGTGCCTCCCTTCTCCCTGCGCTGGGGGTTGCCACCCTAGGACCCACCTTGCTTGTCCCCTGTGAGGACCCACACTTTGATGTTCCCCTGCTTGAGACACTTGATGGTTTCGAGGACACCGTCCTGGAGCCTGTCCTCGATGGCTGTGGCTCCCAGGAGCTGGGGTGGGGAGGAGGGAGTGGGCGAGGACAGACTGAGCAGGGACCCAGCTCCCTGGTGGGGCTGGGGTGTGGCGCCCTGCCCCTGGCTCCACCCACCTGAAGGCTCTGCTCCATCTCCTCGTACACCTGGTGCAGGGCCTGGGCACGGTTCTGCAGCAGGATGCTGGCCTCCTGGTGCCGCTGCCGCCACTCCTCATACACCTCCTCATCCACCTCTTTGCAGGCCAGGCACAATGTCCGAAGGGTCTCCTTGGCAAAGGACTGGGGCCGGCAGGCAGATGACGCTGGCACCCCTGCCACTCCGGGGAACCCCTGCAGCCCTTCTCCCTCTGCCTGGGCCCCCAACCTGCCCCTACCCACACAGTCTGTCCTCCGGTGGCGGGGGGAGGCTGGGACCACATGCCACCCTGCTCCACACCCGCTCTGTCTCAACCCACCCCCCGCAGACACCCCACTCGCTCTGTTTAGCCTCCAGATCTCAGCCTGCCTATTTCCCTAGCCAGGAACATCCACCCTATGATTTGTGCTGCAAATTCTAACCCTTAGGCAAGACCCTCAGTGAAGCCCTGCTAGACCCCTTCCCAATCAGGATTCTGTCCTCCCGGGAGCCCTCTCTCTGCCTCAGTTCTCAAGGAACTGAGGTAGGGGGTGGGGCACGGGAAAGGATCCTGTGGGACTCTGTCTCCAGGCCCAGGGGAGGACCCAGCACTCTCTCACCCCATTGCAGCTCTTCCTTCATAAGCTCCAACCCTGCTCTGGGTCTTTTGCCCCAACAGGCAGCCCCTCGACTGGCTTCTGCTCCTGACTGACATGAGCTTGGATGGCTGCATGTGAACATGTCGAGTGCCCCAGACAGGCCTGTGCGCCTCCTCTCATGCCTCAGTTTCCCTATCCATACCGTGGGCAGTTGAGCCCAGTCATCCTGCCGAGCTCCTGGGCTCTGGGTCACTGCTGTGACTGTACTTCTTCGGTTTTGGGTCAGGACCCAGACATCTGCTCCCCACCACTCCCTCCTAGCAGAGTGGAGCACGCTGGGAGACCCCTGAGGGGAGGGACAGAGGACATTCTTTCCACAAACAGCCCTGCTGGGTCCTGTGCTGGGTGAGGCCGGGGACCCATGGGTTTAGGAATGGGCCCACATGGCAGGACAGCCCATGTCAGAGTCAGGGCAGGAAGAGCTCCCTGGAGGTGGGGACTGAGGGCTGAACCTCGAGGACAGAAGGATGCTGAGCGCCTGAGTGGAGGGAGAACAGGGAATAGCATGTGCAAGGGCCCTGGGGCAACACCGGAAATGGGTTCTGGGAAACCCCTTGAGAACAGGGAGACCAGGGCAGAGATGACAGACAGCAGAAAACAGAAGGATGAAGCTTGGCAAGGGGCCAAGGCTAATGGGCCCTCACCTGGAGATGAAAGGTTTGGGGCAGAGTGGGCTGAGTGTGTCCCGGAACCTAGGCCTGGCTGGAAGAGAGGGAGGAATCCAGGGCAAAACCCACCCACAGGATGTCCTTGCCTGACTCAAAAGAAGATGTCCCCTCTGGGCAGTGCAGCTTGGAGCTGGGCTTCATCTTCAGCCCTTGAGTGTGTGTTTGTGTGTTGGGCAGAACAGTGTGCAACCTGACCAACTGTCCATGGCTTCCCTGAGGCCATTTCTCTGCACATTCTTTTCCCCTGCCCCTGTGTCTTCGACTCTGCCCCTCCACCCTCCCTTCCCACAGGGACTCACGGCCAAGGCCTCCTCTGTGGCCCATTCTGTCTCGCCTTTCTTTTGCAGGCGCTCATAGATGACTGTGTCAGCCCCTTTGGTGTAGAGGTAGATGGAGCCCTCGGGCTTGCGGACTGTGGAGGAAGAGGCCTGGCTGCCCACATACACTCCCCTCCTCACCTCCCCCCAACCCCACCCAGGACTGCGGGCCCTCACCCAGCACTGACATCCGCTTGCGGATGCTGTTGAAGTCCATCATGGCCAGGACCTGGTACACACACTCCTCCCCCAGCTCCATCAGAGTGATGCTGTCCTGCGTGCGTGCCAGGAACACGTAGCCAAAATTTCGGGCCGCTGTGACTAGTGCCTCCTCGTCCGGGGAAGCTGCCTGGTACACTAGCTGGTCTGGCCAGGGCGGGGAGGGGTCTGAGAGCTTGACCTTGTTGGAGACCCACCACCCACCTGTCTCTACCTGCTTAGCACAGGGAGGAAACAGATACAGGAAGTGCCCAATATGTATTTGCGGGACGACAGTTTCTTGGGCCGGCATAACCTCTAAGTACAATAAAAGAAAGGAGCGATTGCATCCCAGTCCATAAGTCCTCCTCCTCCCTGTACGATGACAGGCCAGGACACCCTCAGTGGCAGAGGCTAGGTGGGGTTCGGGCCGGGGGCCTGGGAGCTCTCTAATTGGGATGAGAGGGCCCTGGGAGCTGGCGGGAGAGCATCTGGGGAGCCCAGGCCCAGCCATGCCCAGGGTTGGGGGCACTCACTGTTCTTCTCCTGCACCATCACCGTGTGGCAAACGGCCAGCACGCGCCAGAACTCGCGCACCCGCCAGTCCTGGTTGGCCCGCACAGCCTGCAGGAGTTGCGCGTTGCAGAATAGCAGCTTCCCATCAGCAAATTCATTCCAGAGGAAGGGGTTCTCCTGCAGGGGGTGGGGCACAGGCCAGCCCTGGGTGGGTCACTGCCCTTCCCCCCACCACCCAGGGCTCCGGGGCGGCCAGGGCTCACCTTGCCTGGGGTCTCCTCTGGGCCTGGGGAAAGACTCAGCTTTAGGCCTCAGCTCCCAGTCCCCGCATGGGGTCCCACAGCACCCCCTCCCTGGGCCAGGCTTCCTGGGGCTGCCGGCTGCAGCTAGACCAGCCAGGCCTGCACCCTGGACCCAGCGCCTCAAGCCACCAAAGACCCCAGCCTCAGCTTCTGCCTGGAGAATAGGATGCAGCCATGTGTCCCAGGGACCCCCTCCAGGGCGGTGGGCTGGAGGGCGTATGGGAATGGGGTTCAGCCCTGTAGAATATGTTTGGTTTGACCTCCTCCTGGTGTCCTTTTAAAATTTGGACTTGGCCACCTACTTTGAAAAATAGGGTGATTTCACAAAAACCTGGGTCCGTAGCACTTCTAGAAACATCAGAGACCGGCTGGGATTGGTGCCACTCAGCATGGGCCTGGTGCCCTACCTGACGGTCAGGTGGCATCAACCCAAGGGCAGGGGCCCAGGTCTGTCATGCGACTGCGCATGAGGCCCAATATCGCCCAGTGGGGCCCTCTGTCGGCTCCTGGTCTAAACTGTGGCCGCTGCTTATCAACTAGACCAGAGACTGGAGAACCATGCCTCCACCTCAGGACTAGTTTCTGTGTGACCTGCAAGGCTATAAATGTTTTTCACATTTCTAGAGAGTTGGGAGAAACCTGAAAAGATATTATCTTGTGTGACACGTGGAAATGCTATGAAATTAAAAATTCGGAGTCCGGGTGAGAGCAGCAGCTGCTTTCTGGGGCCAGAGACCCAGCGGCCTTAGTGGCCAAACATATTGACCCGTGGGTCCTTTATAGGAATAGCTAACCAACCCCCAAGTGAGAGGAAGCCCCTTGGCAATAGTGGTAGGGCACCAATCGGTGTGGGATGCTGGATGCCGGGCCACTGCTGTGAGACCCTGGACACGGGGAGCGGGGCGCGGGCGGGGTCCCACCGTAGACAACTCCGTTGATGCAGCACTTCTTGAAGACCATGATGTTCTGGGTGAGGGTGCCCGTCTTGTCGGAGAAGATGTACTCCACCTGGCCCAGCAGGTCATTGAGGCTGGGGCTTCGCGCTTTGGCGGGCAGGTCCTGGGGCTCATAGTACATGTGCTCATCCCAGTTGATGAAGACGCTGTTCCCCAGGTAGATGAATTCGGCCCTGCTGATGCACGCATGCGCACTCGCACGTTGGGTCACCCAGCCCTTGGGCCTGCTGTCCCTCCCCCACCTTCCCTTCCGGCTCAGCATGGGGCGGGGCCCGGAGGCCCCGGGGCTCACATAATGAACATGGCCATGGGCACCAGGACGCTGAGCAGGATGAGAAAGCCCCAGAAGATGAAGAAGGCCTCCATAGCCACACTGCGCATGTGCACGGCAGACACGTAGTGGTGATTGGCCTTGAACTCCTTCACCTTGTGCCAGAAGCCAAAGGTCAGGACTGCGGAAACCACCACCATGGACACAAAGATCTGCGCTCGGAGGGGAGGAGGGGCGCAGCGTGAGGGGGCCCGGGCGGCAGCGAGGCACCTTGGGGACGCGCGCACCCTTAGTGTGAACGGACAAGCACGGGGCGGGGAGCGGGTGTCCCCCAGCATTGCTTCAGGATGGGACGGCGGTCAGGGTGGGGAGGGGCTGGCAGTCCAGGGGGAGGGCAATGTGCAGGTTTTCTGCCGAGCTTCGCGGCTGCGAAATTATTATTTCGATAATTTT
>NW_011494775.1:6312901-6316478 GCF_000754665.1 Bison bison bison | reverse complement strand
ATATTCTTCAGAGGAGGGAAACTGAAGCCTGGAAGATGACAGCCATGGGGCTTCTGTGCGGTGGGGCCCTTTCGCTCCCCTCCTCCATGGCCCCCCACCCAGGGCAGGGTGTCTAAGAAGCTCACCAGGACCACCAGTCTGTTCATCAGATGGTCTATCTTGGTTCTCTTCAGATGGATCTTGCCACAGTTCTTCATGATTTTTGTGTCAAAACCTGCAAGATTTCCATCCACTCATCCATCTGTCTATCTACCACCCATTCATCATCCATCCATTCATCTATCTATTCATCTATCCACCATTCATTCATCCATCCACCCATCCCTTCATTCATCCATCCACTAATCCATCCACTGTCCACCAACCATTCATTCATCCATCCATCCATTTACCATCTGTCCAACCATCCATCCATCCATTTATCCATCCACTCTCCCATCTACTCATCCATCCACCCACCCTCCATCTCTCTGTCACCCCCTACCCATCTATTCACCTACTCCACCACCCATCATTCCATCTATTATAAATACCCCCATTTCTCCAGTCAAAACAAAGGTGCTGGCTCAACATGTCCATTCCTGCAGTTTCAGAAATGAGAGTCCAGAGAAATCACACCAGGAGCCCTTCATTCCATAGCAGCAGACATGCGGCGGCCAGGCCTGGCCTTGTGACTTCCTGCCAGTGACGTCAGGGTTCTCCGCCACCCAGCCCTACCCCTGACCTGGGCAGGATGGGCCCCGGGGCCCCGGAGAGCAGCTGTACCGGCATAGACGACCAGTCCATAGCAGGTGTCTGTGTTCCGGACCTTGCAGCCTCGCAAGAGGATGTTGCCACTATCCAGGGGGTATTTCTTGCCCTTCCACTCCAGGCACCCGACGAAGTGGTGCATTCGGCTGTTGGGTTCCTCACACACCACCTTCCCTGTGGGCAACCCAGTGTTCAGGGAGCCACAAGCATGGTGCAACTCAGCCACCCCTCTTCAATACTGGTTGGGGGTGGGGGACTCAGGGAATGTTCCTATCACTCTCCAGCCAGGGGCACCTGCATGGGCCCCACACTACCCCAAACCGGCCCCAATGGCACCTCCACCCCCACTATACAACACAGCCTCCTCCTGGATGCTCCAAGCTGGGCGTTCCTGGCCTCAGGGCCTTTGCGTGTGCTGTCTCCTGTGGTGGTACACACACCTCCTCAGGGAAGCCCTCCTTGATCCTCCAGCCAGATATAGCCCTCCCCGCATTGAGCCCCTTCCTCCCTGCCAGTGTCTGATGTCACCAGACGTTTATTCCTGCAGCCATATCAGTAATGTCTGTGAGGGACTTCCTCGGTGGTCCAGTGGCTAAGACTCCCTGCTCCCAATGCAGAGGGCCTAGGTTCATCCCTGGTCAGACAACTAGATCCTGCACACCACAACTAAGAGTTTCCATGCCACAACTAAAAAGGTCCCACATACCAGCACAGCCAAATAAATCAATAAATATTTTTAAATGTTTGTAAGGTCCACCAGTGCAGGCACCGGCCTTATCTCAGTTGAGCTGGGGACACCAGGGCCCAGTCCAGCACCTGACACACAGTAAGTGCTGAACACATATGAGGAGGGAGGGAAGGAAGGGGTGCCCCCATCCAGCACCCTAAACTACAGGGACCAAACACAGGGCACAGAGTTCCCCAGCAGGCAGTAGGGGAGGGCCTGTCCACCATCACCCTGAGAGAGTACAGCCACTGGTCTCACTTCTGTTTGACAAAACCCACCCAGCATGCAAAGGCTGGCCCAAGGCAGCATCTGGCAGGGAGTGGGCTGGGGGGCCACGGGGCTCTTAAGTGACCCTCACCCTTCCTTCTCAGGGGCTGGACCCTGTGTTTCCTGAAAGTAGACATGAGAGCTGTCTAGGGAGGGGCGGGAGAAGGACGGAGGAGCCATGGGGCAAGCCCACACCTCTCACTACCCCTCTGAACCGCAGTCTCCCCCTCTGCAAAATGGGCAAGGATTCTGGGCCATTTGGGGTGGGTCAGGACCCAGAGAGAGCTGTCAGGGTGGCAGGGCCTTTCTCCAGATCCATGAGCAGACACAAAACCAGTGTCTGGATGTCGGGAGCAGAGGGGCTGTGCTTGGAGAGAAAGCTTCTGGCATGCTCCACAGCCAATTAGAGTAACTTGCCTTTGCAATTTGACAGGAAAATAATGATAGCAAATGGTAACAATTAAAAAAAATTATCCCATTGCTGGGGCTCAGCAAACAGTAACTGAACCAATAGGTATGAAATGTCATACTTATCTGGCAGAAAATAATAAACCTGGAGATGTCCCTGTGGGCCTCTCCCAAACATGTAGGTGAATTGCTAGCCAGTGTACATGGGCTGCCTTGGTTTCTTTGTTTTGTTTTGTTTCTTCTTTCTGGTTGCGCCACTCGGCTTGTGGGATCGTAGTTCCCTGACCAGGGATTGAACTCAGGCCCTGGCAGTGAAAGTGCTGAGTCCTAACCAATGGACCTCCAAGGAATTCCCATAGGCTGCCTTTTTGAATAAACAAACAAATGGTCTGGGAATAAATAAGACAGGACAACAGAGGGTAATGTGCCCATCTGGATGTCAGAAGCTGCACAACACCCTCCACCCAGCAGGTGGGGAACCTGTGCTCCCACTGCAGTGGGGGGAGACAGGGCCCAGAGAGGCTGGATGGGTTTGCCAGCTCCCACCTTGGAAGGAGGCTATCTTCCTTATACTGGTCAGCTCGTGGTGCGTGATCATTGGGGCCTGCCTGAACTTCAAGTTGGTCTCCCTGGTGACAAGAAGGGGAGCAAGACAAAAAAGGTGGGACAGACAGTGCCTGGTCAGGGCATGCCCAGCAGAGCCACTCTGGCATTTTCCCTAAGCACCTACTGTGCACCAGCTGCCAAGCAGGAGGCTGAGGCCCAGAGAGGGAGAGGGCCTTGCCCAAGGTCACACAGTGTGTTTGCCAAAGGGCTGAGGCCAGACCCTGGGCCTTCTTGCTTTGGCACCTGGCTCATGGTGGGTGGGGGAGATGGGCTTCCAGAAATGGTGGTGCATTTTTATTGCCCCAGCTGACATTCAAGTGTCTGCATGCTCCCAGGGCAAAGGACCACAACATCCAAGTGGGCCGGGTGTGCAGCTCTCAAGTCCCCAAAAGCCCTAGTGATGACCTGGTCTCACCCGTCGATGTCAGCCGTCTCCACATAGCACAAGCTGCTGGGCTCTGTGCTGGCCAGCAAAACCAAGTCAGCCTGGGGTGAGGAGCAGGGTGGGAGATGACAGCCTTGCATGGGGGCAGAGAAGGGGGAGACCAGTGGTGGGGGGAGGGGGACAGCCCTGCCTCCAAACCACCCCCCCAACCCAGCTCAATGAGGAGGAGATGATGGCCTTGCATAGGGGCAGAGTGTGGGAGACCAGCAGGGTGAGGGACGGGGAGGAGGGGGGGAAATACCCTGTCTCCGGAGCACCCCCTGCAGCTCACCGGGACAATGCTGTCTTTATGCAGACAGACCAGGTCTCCCACATGTAGATTCTTCCATTTTCTCCACAGAAAGCTGCGTGGGTAGGGGTGGCAGGGGTGGGGT
>NW_011494775.1:6303465-6312801 GCF_000754665.1 Bison bison bison | reverse complement strand
CCTCCCAGATTCCAAGGCCCTTCAGACCTTCCTACCCTCCCCTTTGGCTGAACTCTGCTCCATGAGGGTGAACAATTGGATCTTCAGCCCCTGCCCCTGCACAGGGCCCACCCCAAGCCTGGTAGACAGCAGGCATCTAATAAGTGCTGGTCTGGGTTTCCCCTGGCCCCACAGGATGTCCAAGAGCTCAGAAGATGCTGGATGATCTTCCAGGCACACCCCCCGTGAGTGTGCATCCCTCTTCCATGCTGGAGTTGCCTCCCTTGGACAGATCCCACACCCAGCCGCTGCGGCCTCACCTCTTCCCCATTAGGATCTGGCATGGCCGATTGTTGACGATCTTGTCACTCCTGTGTCTCCCCTGGGCCGATGGGGGGTAGGTCAGAGCAGCAACGATTCCCCTCATGCCGCTCAGGCAACAGGACAGACACAGGTGCCCGGCTAGAGAGCCCAAACCCTGCGGTGCCTGTCCAGTGACCCTGCCCCGGGGAGGGTGTTGGCAGCAGAAAGAGGGCGGTTTCCTGCAGGCTGCCCGTGTGGACACTTGGATGACCTGCTGAAGGGACACTGGCACCTGCCCCAGTGGCCACAGGGCACAATGGACAACACAGCCCACCGGGGCTGCCTTCTGCCCACCAGTGTGGACCTTCCTCCCACCGCACCCAGGAGTCAGGAGGACCCACCTGCCTTCGCCCTGCCCTCACCCCGTCCCTCCTTACAATATCATCCACCAGGTCTCGGATGGCCCGGATGGTGAGGAGGCAGACGAGCGGGGCGAACAGTGTGAACCAGGGCAGCGTGGAGATCTCGGGGATGCCCTGACACAGAGGATGGGTCATGCCAGCCAACCGTCTTGGGCACCCTGACCGCCTCCCCTCCCTGCAATCCTGCCCCCTCCCACCCACACATCCAGCACCACAACCTCGCATCCTGCTGTTCCCACCTGCAGGCAACTCCCCTCAGGGCCCTCTCTCTGCCTGGACCTCCTGCCCAGCGATGCCTCCTCTTCCTTCCATGCACCGCCCCCCCAGGTCCTCTCCTCCAGGAAGCCCTCCTAACCCCATGCTTGGTCCCTCCTCAAGGCCTTGGCTCTCATGAGATCCCCTCTGTGCAACCTCAGATCTGCCCTCAGCACAGTTTGGGTGGGGGGCCCACCCCATCACTTGTTCCTACCATGTGGTTTAATGACAGTCATTTCCCCCAGTCCTGAGCCACCTTAAGACAGGTGTCAGGGCCACTACTGGGTCCACAGTGCCCAGAACAGTACCTGCATACAGTAGGTGCTCAAGAAGTGTTTATTGGCTTGATGGATAAAAGCAGCGTCTCACTTTACTCAGATCAGAATGAGACACTGAGTATGAGTTGGAGTGTTTTGGAAACTTCCCTCACCACACGGGGCCCCATCTCTACCCACCACTGCTCATCCGTCTCCACCCATGACCAGCCTGATGCCAGGAAGTGACCCAGCGAGTCCCTAGAATCTGATCCTTCCTCCTTGCCCTCTGGGACCTGCTGAGACCAAAGGGGTCAGGAGGCCTCCTCAAACCTGGAGGAGCCATCCATGCACTCACGTCCTTCAATATATATTGAGCACGTCCTGTGTTCCAGGCCCTGGACTGGGCAGTGAGGACCCAGCCATAACGGAACTCCCAGTCTGTGGGGAGTGGACACTGACCCACTAACCACACAAACACATGGGTCTACAGAGCCATGTGGGAACCACCCTGGGTCTACAGAGCCATGTGGGAAGGTGGGAAGTGCGGGGGTGGGGATGGGGGCTTCCTGGAGGAGACAGCTCAAGCAGGTAGAAGGAGTGGAGTGACCATGGGCACTGACTCCTGGGACTACCCTCACCTCACCTGGAGGAGGATGATGAGAAGGAAGTAGAGGTTGGAAAAGCGGTGGAACTGCTCATACAGGTTCAAGGGCAGGAAGGAGAAGACATTGTACTTGGCCGTGTGGATGATGTTCTTCTGGAAGGAGAGCTGGTGTGGGGGTCTGCCTGCCCAGCCCCACCTGGCCTCCACCCACCTGCCCTCCAGCCATGAAGAGCATGAACAGAGCCCCTACTGGGTGCAGGCTTGGTGAGCCAGGTCAGTGACCCCAGGATTCCCTGCAGCAAGGTAGAGCCTGACAGACATACTGTACTGCGAAAGCTGCCTAGGAACATATTTAGGGCAGAGGAGCCACGTGGGGCATCCGTGCCGGACCAGTGACTCTGTGAGGCCAGCACTACAGTCCTCAGGACCAAGTGGGAGAACCCAGCAGGCAGAGCCCCGGTGACCACTCTCCCTCACTGGCAGGTCCCCAAAGCCTGTGGGAGCGGGGATGGGGGAGGCCTGCCCACCTTATACTTCCTTCTCTGCCAACACAGAAAGACCTTCTCCTTGAACTGGCTGTTGTAGGCCCGGTTGTTGGCCTGCACCTCCCAGGTGAACTCTGGAGGATAAACACAGGCTAATGACACCATGGAGGAGGGCTAATGGGCCCCTGGGGGATCCAGCTGGTAAACAGACAGGAGGGCCCTCGGCCTCTGTACACGGTAGGCACTTGCTCGGGGAGCCCAGGTAGATCTGAGGATCCAGCCACCCCGAGACAACCCCTAGGCCATGGGAGACCTATTCACACCCACTCCTTCTACAGAGGGGTAAACTACAAGGCCCCGGGGATGAGCTCCAAGGTGTCAGAGGCTCCATGCCCAGCCCAGGTGCTCTGGGTCCCAGGTTTCCAAGTCCTGAGTGCACCCTTCAGTCCCAGGATTTTGAACTACCTGTAACCCCATGAGAACCCTGCACTGGGCCTCCTGTCTCCCCACTTCAGCCACTGTGCTTTCTAATGCCCCTTGGTGGAGCCCACCTTGTGCCCACACCTTTCCCCCCACCCTATGCCCACGCTTCGCCCAGACATGCACCTGAGTTCTTCTCCTCGTCAAGGTCTTCTCGGTACGCGAGACTGCCCATGCTGGTGGGGCTGTCGGGCAGAGTGGCCTGAGGTCACACTGGCGGCTGTATAGTGCCCACCACTCCAACCTTCTTGGAAAAGTCATTTCCTATGCCCACCTGATAAAGTCTCCTCCCCAGAATCGGAAGGTCCAGTCACCAGCTGTGAGTCCTTGCTCACTGCTGTGGTCACCTGGCCACTGTTCCCCACCCCACAGCCCCGCACGGCCCTCCGTAGTCCAAGCCCCGCATTGCCGCTCCTGGAAAGGCTGCACACATGTCCTTCCACACAGCACAGGACATCCAGCCTGGTCAGGTGTTCGATCGATTTCTTTGTTGACAGACTAAATGGGCCCCCAGGGTTCTCTGTCATATCTCGAAAGGGAGTGTATGTGGCCAAGGGGCTGAGAGGTCTGAGTGTGGCCCTGGGGTAGCAACCACCAGATTTCCATAGAGCCAGAAGCCTGGTCCCTCCTAGTCCTTCAGTGCCCCTGGCAGCTCCCCAAATGACCCCCAGCCCCAGCACTCCACACCCCTGGTCCCACTGTTCCCTCTGCCAGCAGGACCGTTCCCTTTTGACAGGCTGGCCGGAGGCTCCTCACCCATCTGCTCTCAGCTCATATTTCTCCGATGGCCCAGGCTTGTTCTTGTTCTGGCGCCTCCTCTGGGCCTCCCTTCTGCCTGCAGGGTCCCCCATTCCAGCTCTGATCACCCTTTCTCTGCGTCTTCCCCCATCTGGGTTGCCTGCTGAAACTGGAACCTCCCAGAGCAGGGACTGCTGGCCTCTGAGTCATTGGTGTCCCCAGGGCCCCGGGGTGGGATGGCCTGGCTCGGGGCCGGCGCTGATGCTCCCGGGAGCCTGATGAAGGCCAGTGCCCATTCGCCAGAAGAGAAAAAACGAGGCTCGGGGTGAGTGAGGCTCAGCCTGTGGGACCAGAGCCACTAGGAATCCCGGCCCGGGCCAGATGGGGTTAGAGGGCTGCTGCTGGTCAGAATTCACGCAGAGTGTTTTTGGGGACGGCAACACGCCTCCCCCGACAAGGGCTTGCTTCTTCCTCACCCCACTCTCGGCTCACCAGAACGTCCACTAACCCTGGGGAAATCCCGAGCATTCCCACAGCGAAGCGACGCAGGATTCGATGCCCAGCCCCGGAAAATGCACCGGGAGATCTCGGTCCACTACACACCGTGAGCTCCAGCGCCCGTCCGGACCCTGGCCCGCGCGGACCTCTAGGGGGCGCCTCCTCCGCCACGGACTCCCGCCTTCAGGCCCGGCGGAGTTCAGAGAGGGTGCGCGGGCCCACAGAGACACACAGCTGTGGAAGCGCCGCCGCTCACCTGCGCGGGCCGGGGCGGGCGGGGCCGGGCTGCCTGGGGCAGTCCGCTGGAGTTCAAAGCGACGGACGTGGTGGAAGCTGTTAGCCGGGTGCCAACGGGCCTGAAACGGGCGGCGCGGGGGCGGGGCGGAGCTGGGCGGGAAGGCGGGGTCTAGGGCCGGAGGCGGGGCCAATACCAAAGTAGGGGCGGGGCCGAAGGCGGGGTCGAGCGAGGCCAAACTGAACAGGGTCAAAAGAGGCGGAGCCGAAGGCAGGGCCCAGTGACCTCGAGGAACGGGGAAGGAGCGGGCGGGGCTAAAGACAGTGCGGGAGTCGAGGGCGTGGTCTGAGCGGAAGGTGAGTCCAAGGAAGAAGGGCGTTACCCAGAGGCAGGGCCAATACCGAAGGCGAGGCGGGGGGGAAGGCGGGGCCGAGAGTCATCCACGCCGAACACGGCTCCAGGCGGAGGAGCCTAGTGTGACTTCGCGCAACAGAGCTAGAGGAGGCGGGACCAAGGGGGAGGGGCCGAAGGCGGGGCCGAGTGAGGCCTTGCCAGTGGGGCTTGATGGAAGAGTCTTAATCTGGGCTTTTGTATTAAGGGGCTATGACAAACCTGTTAGTTCATTTCAGTCGCTCAGTCGTGTCCGACTCTTTGCAACCCCATGGACTGCAGTACGCCACGCCTCCCTGTCCATCACCAACTGCCAGAGCTTACTCAAACTCATGTCCTTTGAGTCGGTGATACCATCCAACCATCTCATCCTCTGTCGTCCCCTTCTCCTCCAGCCTTTAATCTTTCCCAGCATCAGGGTCTTTTCAAATGAGTCAGTTTTTTGCATCAGGTGGCCAAAGTATTGGAGTTTCAGCTTCAGCATCAGTCCTTCCAATGAATATTCAGAACTGATTTCCTTTAGGATGGACTGGTTGGATCTCCTTGCAGTCCAAGGACTCTCAAGAGTCTTCTCCAACACCACAGTTCAAAAGCATCAATTACTTGGTGCTCAGCCTTTATTGTCCAACTCTCACATCCATACATGATTACTGGAAAAACCAAAGCTTTGACTACATGGACTTTGTTGGCAAAGTAATGTCTCTGCTTTTTAATATGCTGTCTAGGTTGGTCATAACTTTTCTTTTAAGGAGTAAGCATCTTTTAATTTCATGGCTGCACTCACCATCTGCAGTGATTTTGGAGCCCCCCAAAATAAAGTCTGTCACTGTTTCCATTGTTCCCCATCTATTTGCCATGAAGTGATGGGACCAGATGCCATGATTTCAGTTTTCTGAATGTTGAGTTTTAAGCCAACTTTTTCACTCTCCTCTTTCACTTTCATCAAGAGGCTCTTTAGTTTTTCTTCGCTTTCTGCTATAAGGGTGGTGTCATCTGCATATCTGAGGTTATTGATATTTCTCCTGGCTATTTTGATTCCAGCTTGTGCTTCATCCAGTCCAGCATTTCTCATGATGTACTCTGCATATAAGTTAAATAAGCAGGATGACAATATGCAGACTTGAGGTACTCCTTTCCCAATTTGGAACCAGTCTGTTGTTCTAAGTCCAGTTCTGACTGTTGTTTCTAGACCTGCATACAGATTTCTCAAGAGGCAGGTCAGGTGGTCTGGTATTCCCATCTCTTTAAGAATTTTCCAGTCTGTTGTGAATGACAAACCTAGACAGAATGTAAAAAAAAAAAACAACAAAAAAACAGAAACATCACTTTGCCTACAGAGGTCCGTATAGTCAAAGCTATGGTTTTTCCAGTAATCATGTATGGATGTGAGAGCCGAACCATAAAGGCTAAGCCCTGAAGAACTGATGAATTTGAAAAGTGGTGATGGAGAAGACTTTTGAGAATCCCTTGGACTGCAAGGAGATCAAACCAGTCAATCCTAAGGGAAGTCAACTCTGAATATTCATTGGAAGGACTTAGGCTGAAGCTGGGAGAAGGAAATGGCAACCCACTCCAGTGTTCTTGCCTGGAGAATCCCAGGGATGGCGGAGCCTGGTGGGCTGCTGTCTATGAGGTCGCACAGAGTTGGACACGACTGAAGCGACTTAGCAGCATGATGGAGCTGAAGTTCCAATACTTTGGCCACTTGATGTGAAAAACTGACTCATTGGAAAAGACCCTGATGCTAGGAAATATTGGAGGCAGGAGGAGAAGGGGATGATAGAGGACGAGATGGTTGGATGGCATCACTGACAATGGATATGAGTTTGAGCAAGCTCCAAGAGATGGTAAAGGACAGGGAAGCTTGGTGTGCTGCAGTCCATGTGGTCACAAAGAGTCAGATGGGTCAGAAGTCAAAGTATTCTCCAGTACCGCTTTTCAAATGCATCAATTCTTCAGGACTTAGCCTTTATGGTTGAACTCTCACATCCATGCATGACTACTGGAAAAACCATAGCTTTGACTATATGGACCTCTGTCAGCAAAGTGATGTTTCTGTTTTACATTCTGTCTAGGTTTGTCATTTACAACAAACTGTGGTCGCAATGGACACGGGGGCAAGTCCTTTAGTGGTGGAATCTTGTAAAGCTTGCACTCGGTGAGGTGGGTTGGACCTGGTTGAAGCTGGGTGGGCCCACAGGGTTGGGGAGAGGCTAGAGGTAGAGGAAGGATGCTGGGGTGTTAGATAATCAGGAATTGAGTCTGAGCCATGGGCCTGGGTTCTCTTTCATTCATCCCATTTCAATTCAATGAGCATCTCCTATGCACAGGTAGAGTGTTGGGTGTCTGGCTGGGGAAGGCTGTTAGAACCACTGAGACCATCCTACCAGGAAGCAGCACAGAGGGTTGCAGCCTGGAGTTTGCCTACCCAGCACTCAGGTAGGGGTCCGGGGGCCTTCCTGGAGGGGGCAGGGGTGTGAGGCAGCGATGAGGTTTGGGCAGCATTCAGGCCAGAGGTGGGGTACTTGGATCAGGGTGGGGCAGTGTGTGGGGGGCACTACTAAAGGTAGGGTCCTCTTAGGAGGGGCAAGTTTGAGGGTTCAGGGGAGGTGATTAAGCTGTTTTTCATATTCTTTTGAAGAACCTTCTGAAGAACAGAAATTAGGAAGGTACTTCCCAGCTTTGGAGTCAGTCGCTCCCCCTGGCCAGCTGTGACTGAACAGGCCAAATCTACCTGCCTGTCCTGCCTTCCAAACTGATGTTGGGTGAATGAATGATGGAGTGGAGACAGAACCCAGAAGCTGACCGCCCCATCAGAGCAGCAGCCTCCACCCCCATTTCTTGGGAAGCCCTACACATTGAGCAGCATCCTGCTCTTCCAGCCCCATCCAGGGCTTACTGAGAAACACCCTGGGGAGGGGCTTGGACAAATTGCTCCAACAGCCTCCAGGAGACACCACCACCAGGCGTGCACCTATGCAGAGGGCATTTGGTATTCAGCACCCCCCTTCCCACATGGTGACAAAAGGGAGTTTCCCAAGCAGGCAGATCTGGTTTGCAAAAGCTCTTCAGCCTCTGTGAACCAGCAGTTTTGGCAAGCTGAAAGCTTTCGTCCCACCCCCAACTTGACCCCCTCCCCTGCATCCGAAAGCCCCTCCCCCAGCTGCCCAAGGCTTCCCTGGGGTACTCGTGCTCTGGGGAGGGGGAGAGGGATGGAACCCACACAGCAATGTCCTTGAGAGACATGCTTGCATCCTGTATTTAGAAAACCACTCCTTGTTCAAAAAAAGGGGGGGAAAGTCAATAGGTCACTAGAACATGGGTCATAATGGGTCCCAGAGGGTCAGGATGGCCAGTGGCTGGTGGCAGGGGCCTGACTCTTGGCTGCTGGCTGTAATCACCAGCACTGGGAAGGGTCTGGAAACATGGGGCCCTGGGTCCACGAGGGAGAGCAAGGTCCTGACACCCGCCCCCAACTAGGGGTGAGTGACCTCCACTGTGCATGGAGAGCCACACCTGGCACCAAGAACACGACATGTCACAAGCTCTAAAATCCATACAAACATTTATTCTGCCCCTGCCTGGGGGTGGGGAGGGGATCTTGGAAGGGGGTGCTGTGGGGCTTTACAGAGAGCCCCCAGGGGAGGGCGGCGCTCTGGCGGGAGGACAGTGTCCAGAGGCCAGTAGGCCCTAGGGTTTCCAGAAGGCGAGGTCTGGGGGGCTGATGGAGGCGCTGGATTGGTTACCAGAAGCCCCAGGGTCCAGGTAGGTTGGGGAGGCCAGATCCCACTGTCCAGGCCCAGGCTAGGTGGAACTCCCAGGTCCTGGTGGCCTTTGGGGCGCCAGCTGCACTCCCAGCTCCACCCCCACCCCCCAGGAGGGAAGGCAGCACCGGGGTCTTGCTCCTCCGGGTGGGGAAGACAACTGTCAAGTCATCAGGTTTAAATTCAAAATAATAAAAATAACAATACAAAATAAAAAGACAAACCCCTGTCACAAACAAACCCTTGACAAGCCTGCCACCCCCGCACCCTCCACCCACAAGAAGGGGCACCAGCAGGGCCTGTGGGGGTGGCAGGCCGGCCCTGCCCGTTGAGTCAGCAGCAGTCTGAGGACAGAGGTCAGGGGCAGAGGCGGGGACGGGCAGGGGCGCGGAGGGGCTCAGGGCTCCAGGGTCGGTCTCGGCGCTGGGCTCTCTGCCGCCAGCTCATCTGGTTCTCTCGGTTTTCTGTGTCTCGGCGACGTGGACAGGGTTAGCTCTCGAGATTTATTGCACTGTTTTGGAAGAGGCCTGGGGTAGAGGACGGGCCGGGGCTGTGGGAGAGGCGAGCGGGCAGGCAGGCGGCGGTCACCGCTTGGTCTTGGCGTCTTCTCGGATCTTCCAGATCACCAGGTGCATGCAGGCACTGGCATCCTCGCTGGAGCTGTGCCCGTCCACTGCAGGCAAATGGGTGTCAGAGCCGGGAACCTGCAGCCCCCATATCCCCCAAGGCTCCCACGTGCCTGTGCCCCAGCACTCACCATTGTCCTGGATGATCTGTCTGAGGTAGTCGGCCATGAGATTCCGCAGGGAGCGCTTGTAGGGGAGGCCCAGGCGATGTGGGAATAACACAGACGTGTCCACCACGGTGCTGTGGATGACCTGCAGGCAGGTGGGCGGGCGGTCAGGGAGGGTCCCAGAGGGCACGCC
>NW_011494775.1:6301689-6303329 GCF_000754665.1 Bison bison bison | reverse complement strand
GGATGGAGGGGACAGGGTACCTTCAAGGCCAGCAGGTCGCTCTCCAGACTGTGACCGATGAGGACGGTGTCTGAGCTGAACATGCTAAGCAACACGGCCTGGACATCCCGGAGCGAGATGCTCGTGTCTGCAAGGTCAGCCTCAGTCACTCCTGAAAACCTGGGTGGGAGGAAGGAGGCATTATGGAGCTGGGAGGCCCCAACCTGGGGCCGGGCGGGGACTCGGCTGCAGGCAGGGGGTTGGGCCGTGGTGGGGAATGGGCAGAGGACGCGCACCTAGTGTTATAGTCGACAATCTCGTTGTCTGGCCTGACAAAGGTGTCATACACAACCTGGAGGTCCGTGTCCACCACTGTGACGCGCGTCAGCTCCAGGCCATACGTGGTGTAGGACTGTGGGGCCAAGGGACACGCCTCAGACGGCGGGTCCCGACAGCCCTTCCCGCTCCACAGCCCAGGGTCCCTAAGCCCCATACACGGCAACTCAGGCCCCACTTTTAGATACAGAACCCATGCCAGAGGCCTTCCAGGGGCTTCTCTGGGGGGTCAGAGGAAGATAAGAACATGGGTGCCCTCCCCGCGCCAGATCGGAGCCAGGGGCTGTGTTGTGCACCAGGCCCTCAGGCTCAGGTGCTGGCCAGGCTGTGACATGAGCTCGGGGGAGAGGTGGACTCACTGCCAGACACCCTCTTCTTCTGACGCCAGCACAGCCTGAGGTTCTGCAAGAGGGACTGGGAAGCCCCTCCCAGGCAGCAAGCCCCCCAAGGGCTGAGGAAGTTCAGGGTAGCCGGGCCCACTCACCATCTCACAGTCGAGGGCGTAGACTCCTGGATGCGCATCTCCTGAAAGCTCTTTCTCAAAAGTCTTCACAAACCCTTCCAAGTTTTCCTTCCGGCCATCCTGCACATGTTGCTTGGGGTGGAAGGAAGGGAAGATCAGGTTGTGGACTCGGAAGGGCAAGGCTGGGCTCAGGGGCTGGGCTGTGCTGGCAGCAGTCACGGACTGTCCTTTACCCAAGGTCCCCACACCAGGCGGGAAAATCAAGTACAGGAAAAGGGAGGCTTGGGGCCAGTGCTCCCCAGGACAAGGAATGACCCAGGACACTTACCTTGGCGACCTGACAGCCGGTAGAGCCTATGGCAGCTGAGCAGCATGTATACTGAGTCTCCCAGCCACCGGCCACTATAAACAGATGCGGTCAAGCAGGTCCACCCAATGCTCCGGCCCAGTCTAGAACACTCGGTCTGCCTGGTGGGCAGGGGCTTCCCAGGCCCCTTCCCTAGGGGAGCGCCAGGCCCAACCAGGGCGTGAGGGGCAGAGACACCTGGCAGACCCCATCCCACCCTCACCCAGCACTAGTTCTCCTCACTAGGCAGTGAGGACGAGCTTGGTGTGGCCCCAGGGAGGCTTGCCCACCCAGAGAGGGTCTTGGGAAGCCAGCGGGCAGAACTGAAGGAGCCCTGTATGTGCCCGTGAGTGGGAAATGGCCACACTGACGACAAAAGGAAGCAAGCAGCCACAAGACAGGATGAAGCCTTGGTTCCCTTGGGCTAAACTGCCCCTGTTCTTCAAAGGCAACAGGGGTGGAAAGGGCACCCGGTGGGTGGGGCCGGAGACCTTCCTTTTATGAATGCTGTCACGG
>NW_011494775.1:6299962-6301589 GCF_000754665.1 Bison bison bison | reverse complement strand
ACGGGAAGCCCTTTGTATTATTTTTTCCATAAAAACCCACAGTGTAAAAAAAGTTATAAACAATCAGAGCAGGTGGCCAGCCCAGCCCAGCCCGGCAGGGGTCTCACCTCGGTTCCTGCGGAGCCGCCCCCAGTGGTAGTAACACTCCTCCTCACGCACGCAGCGGCCAGAGGAGGACACGAGGTACTCAGCGCCGCAGCGGCAGCAGATCCTGCAGGAGGCTAACGGGTGGGGGGTGGGGGTGGGGTGCATCAGGCCAGCCTGCCTGGCCCTAAACTCTGTGTCCATACCCATTGGCTGGAACACTCCCTGTCCCCAGACGGCCCCCTCCCCAGCCCCCCGACCCCAGGGTGATGGTGCAAGAAGTACTCACAGTCCTTGGGTTTCTTCTCCTCGGCTGTGAAGATGACGGCGCCACCAGGCTTCTCGGGGTGCGGGAAGGGGTAGCCATTCTCCTTGAGCTGGCCCTCCGTGAGCAGGTACTCCTTGAGGCGGCTGTACAGGGCGGCCCCTGGGGACACGAGAAAGGTGGTCAGCCCACGGCCACACTGGGGCCACACTAGGGCCCTGGGAAAGAGGGCTGAGAGCTGCCGGGGAAGCCCTGCAGGAGTCAGGCTCACCTTTCAGATCCTCCACACGGGGGCTGCTAGGGCGGCTGAGCGAAAAGCTGGTCCTGGCAGCCAACTTGCCCCCCAGCACCACTTCATGGGACACCACCCTCCGGCCGCTGGTTTCTGGAAGAGGGTAGTGAACACAGTTCAGCCTGAGTCCTTCCAAGTGCTCCGCTCCCCAAAGAAGGGAACAGCCTGACCTCCTGTGACCTTAACTCTTTGGGGACCAGTAGGCTGCCTGGAAGCCTCTTCCCCTCCCTGGAGTCTTCCCCGCTCAGAAGGGAAGGGCAAGACGTCTACATGGGAGGAGGAGGGGGCTGGCCTGCGGCAGACAAAGTGCAGAAGGCGCTAATGCATCCTTTAAGAAGCTTAGAAGTACCCTCCTGCCTCAAGCTTTTGAAGAGCCCCCCCCCGCCCACCGCCATTAGCAGCGGCCCCACAGCTCACTGAGAAGGACAGTTAACAGTGAGAGGAGGCTCTTTTGAGGGCGCAGGGCCAACGTTATCCTCCACAGGGGCCAGACAACCGGGCACGGCAGAGCCTCTGTCTGACAGCCTCCTGACAGGAGGGGGGCTGCTAAAGGCCGAGGCCTGGGTCTTTTGGACGTGACTTACTGTTGAGACCAGCTCCGGCACCCGGTCCCAGGCCGCGCAGCTTCTTGAGGGTGTTCACAGCCACGTTCAGGTAGATGTTCTTGCTGGGGCTGCGGTCGTAGGCTACCTTCTCCTCGTTGAGCGCCTGTGGGAGGACATGGACTCAGCCCCACTCGGCCCCGCCTCCCATCATCCCCCAACTCTCCCACCCTCACCACGCACCTTCTCTATGGCTTCCTGGTTAGAAGAGCAAAACTTGAGGCACTCTTCAATAAACAGGTTGAGATACCGCTGGCGGATGACAGTAGGGACTTTGCCCCCGAACTCTTTTGGGATAATGGGCTTCTTTAAACTCTAGAGAAAGAGACCAGCAGAGGGTGGCAGGCTTGCTCCCACCTGGCCCTGGCCTGGCCCAGCTCAGGG
>NW_011494775.1:6295382-6299857 GCF_000754665.1 Bison bison bison | reverse complement strand
CCCAGCTCAGGGTCGACTCAGTTAAAGGGAGACAGCAGGCAGTACCGAGTGCTCACCTGTAAGGACGGGCTGTGTGCCACACGCTTCGGGGCCGTGGTGGTGGTGGTCTTGGACGCCATGCCTGACAATGTGCGCGTCTTCAGGGGCTGGCTGCCTGGCTCGGGGCCGCTGGGGGGCTGGCTGCTGCTGGCCGAGAGGGTCCTCTTGGCGCCTGTGGGGGCTGTGGGGGGACAGGGGCCATGAGAGCAGGAGGAGAGCACGCCCATCACCGAGCTGCAAAGCACCAGGCGGCCGCGGCCGTGGAGCGCCAGCAGGACATGCATCTGGGGGCACAGAGGGAGGGTCCGGGGTCGGGCCCGAGGGCTGTGAAATGACATCAGGCTCTATTGGCTTTCAGGTAAGTCCATCGAGGGGGTGGGGGCGAAAATGGGGCTTCGGAGGCCAGCTCAGGCAAGGTCACCGCCAGGGTGGTGCGGCGAGTGGTGGGGGGTGCAGGGAGCCTCTGCCACATGTTCCGGCCCCCGACTCCAAGGCATGGAAGTGTGAGGGACGAAAGGCCCTGGCTCCCGGGCTGAGCACCAGAGCATGCGGGTTGCCCCCGGCCCGCTCATTGTGACCAGCCGGCTGCCTGCAGCCACCCCAGTGTTCTGCCGCTCCCCTTGATGAGGTCACAAACCAGACAGAGGAGGGGGCCACCAGCAGGGCTGTCTCCAAGGGCCCCAGGCGGAGCAGCAGCTGGCAGTGAGGCTGGGGAAGGGGCATGGGGACAGAGTGAGATCACCAAGGAGTGGACAGAGCGGTGACCCAAGCCTGCCCACAACAGGCTCAGCCATGAGGGAGGTGAGCTGGCCACCAGCCTCGTTTCTAAGGATGCACACTTCTCAGTGACAGGAGCGCTTTCAGGGTTATGTAGAGTAGGAGGCATCGGCAGGAAAGTACTCCTGAGGCTTGGGGAAACCGCCCTGCCGCCAGAGTGCAGGCAGTGACACCACCACAGAACTGTCCTAAGTCAATGGAGATGACCAGACAGCCAAGAGTAAGGTTAGGCTTCTGAATGTGCGCCTCAGGGCCACGGTTCAATGCTCTCTCCCTTCCTGTCCCCTCGTGCCCTGCTGGAGATGGACTGCATGGTCGCTGGGAGCTGCACCTCAGGCACCCTGAGGGGAGGGCCAGGAACGCCGAGGGCTTCTCCTATGGGAGGCTCTAGCACCAGGAAACCTAAAGAGCCTTCAGAAACCTGGAGCTGTCTCCTCGAGGGGTTTGGAAGCAGCAGCAAGGACACCCAGGGAGTTAGTCAGACAGCAGGGTCTCCTACCCAGGGAAGCCCAGTTCTCTGCATCTGGATGAGCCTTCAGGGGCTGCACAACCCTGCTCCCTTTGCACGCCTAAGCCCCATGCTTATAGCACCATTGAGGCGTAACAACTTTAAGACAAGCCCAAGTTAGAGGACAGTGGCCTCAGGGTAGGAGGGGAGGAAACTCAGGCCCAACCCCTACCCCAGATCCACTGGTTTGACTGGAGGGTTGAGGGCCTCCAGAGCCACCCCCTCATTAACACCTTGTAAGGTGCCACACCTGGGTGGGAGCCTCCTAGACCAGGCCGGCAGGGGAGGCGTGGAGAGTCACTCTCAGTCTGGGGACAGACAGGGAAGGGAGGAAGCCACCCTCGGACTCCCCAGGATAGCCCCGCCAGGCACCTCCCACTAGCATCGGGGCTGCTTCACAGATAAGCATAGACATCCAGCCAGCATCGCTCAAGGCCACAGCCCCCGGCAGAGCAGGAGCCAGGCCGGGGCTCTCCCTGCTGGTGGCAGCATTCCCCAGCCTCTGGGACCCACCTGCAGCCAGGAGGGGGTTGGGGACATGGGCGATCCTCCGCTTCTCTCCTGGGGCCGAGATGTGGACAGAGCTTGGCTTCTCACCCAGCTGCTGGGTGGCCTGGAGCCAGCCGGCTGACTCCCTCTGCGCCTGCTGGGCCCGTCGGTAGCACACCTCCTGGGCGGTCGGGGGCCGGGCAGGGGGTGCAGGGCCTCTCCTAGTGGGCTCCACCTAGGTGAAGAATTCCAAGTCCAGGACGCTCTGGATCAGAGGCCAGAACAGGCCTTCCAGGGCATCAGGACAGAGGTAGCACTGCAGGATGGGGCAGGCCAGCCCAGGGACCTTCTCCTGGGCGGGCAGGTGCCCTGGAGGGAAGCAGCTGGCCTTCATCTGAGTCTGCTGACCGCCTGGACAGAACCAGCTGGGTTTCCTCCCAAGTGTGCTCATACCCAGGCAGGAACCAGCTGGGTGCTTCAGCACTCAAATTCACCATGACGCTCCACTCTCCCCAGCCCCATCTGGCCCTGCCCTGCTGGCTTCTGTGTGCCCAGTCCCCTCAGCCCTTCTGTAGGCACAGGCTGTGTGTTCCCACCCACCCGTTAGATTATATCCTGCTCGATCCAATCTTCTCTGAACGGTACTTTCAAAATGCCCAGCAGGGTGCAGAGGGACTGATGAGTGGATCACCTCCATTTCTCTCTTCTGCCCCAGCCTTCCGAGTGCTGGCTCACTGACTAGCCCCACGGTGACTGACAACTGATCCTGTCTGTACACTACAAGGGAAGAACCCTAGGCTCAGAGATGTGGCAGCACTTGCCCAGGATCACAGACCACCTCCGAACTGGGGCTGGGCAGTGTGACCCTGCTGGAGGGCTGCCCTCACCTGGCTCACCACGCTCGGGGCTTTGCCCCCCAGCACTAAGCACACCTTGATGACCGGATATGGATCCTAAGAACTGCTCTGCAGGACATGAGCAGAGCCAGAGGCCCCAGCAGCAAGGGAGCGTGAGGAGGCCCTGCCTCTGTAGATGGGTGCCCATTCCTTCAGGACCCAGAGGCAGACACTTACCTCCTTGCCTTGCTTGGAGAGGTGAGAAATCCTCCTCTTCTGCCCAGGAAACAGTGTGGTCAGGCCTGAATGCCCCTTGTCCTCAGTCTTCTCCTCCTTAGAGGGCTGAGACACAGATCTGTCCCTCAGCGAGCCCACCCCACATCAGCCACAGCTCTTCCACTCGTCCTGGCCTGGGGTACACCCAGGCCTGAGACAGGAGCAGATGGGAAGACACTAACTGGCTGCCCGGCTGGAGAAGGGGTTTCAGGGTTCTCACCTCCCCCCAGAACGTGCACAGGCCCTGCCTCCAGGTGAGGACACAGACTTGGCACCTTGGGCCCACCTCTCAAGGTCCCCAGAGGGTGAGTTCTGCAGACCACCCAGCCCACACTTCCGCCCACCCAGCACAGGGACCGGTGCAGGTTCACAATTGTGGGAATGAAGGAAGAAATGAGAAAAGCAGAGGGCCAGGAACAGGGATGGGCACTAAGGAAGGGGGAGCAGGGGGTGGGGCAAGGGTCCCACTAGGGATACTCCTGCAGCTGCAGGTTGCCTGTGGGACTGGCTGTGCCAGCTTTGTTCAGAGCAAAGGTCCCTCTGGTGGTGAGGTGGGGACACTGCAGCAGGAAACCAGAAAGGTGGAGGCTGGCTGAGTTTGGGGGTCTGACAGGGAGGAGAGGGGAAAGGAGGGGAATGGGGGCTGCAAGGAATAGGGAAGCGGTGAGAGAGGTAGGGAATAAGCAGGATCAGGAGCGGGCAAGTGGTAGCCATCCAGGGGTCTGAATTATGAATGAGTTGCGAGGCTGGTGCTGAGAAAGCCATCTCCACTGGGTGCCGGGACTCTGGTCACAGGGGAGTCAGGGAGGTGCCTGGCTTGCCTGCCCTCACCTGCCGGGCCAGGCGGCCCTTGTCCTCAGTCTTGACAGCCGTTGACTCGTTGAAGATGCGCAGGCACTCCTCCATGGGGTCAGAGTCAAAGTCAACCTCCTTCTCCAGGGCCGAGTAGTCCACGTCAGAGCCCGCCCCCGAAGAGGACGAGGAGGAGGGGGGCGGGGAGGCCTTGAGGCGCTTGGGCGGCCCCCGCGCAGCCGACAGGCCCAGGCTGGAGTCCGAGTCTGAGTCCGAGTCCGAGCTGGAGCTGAGGCTGGGGGGAGCGAGAGGCCGGGTGGCCGGCGTCTGGGGCCGCGGGTCCTCGTCCTCACTCTCATCCCCGAAGAGCTCAGCATGGCTCAGGGTCCGCCTGGGCAGCTTGGGGGCGTCCCGGGGGGGGCCCTCGTCCAGCGAGAGGGCCTTCCTCTCTGCCAGCTTCCCTGACAGGGTCTTCCCAGCTATCCTATCTGATGGTTGGCGGGCTGCCCCCTGTGCGGGGCTCAGCAGCGGTCCTGGCCATTCTGGTCGGCCTTTCCCTGAGCTGGCCACCGGAGTGGCTGAAGATGGCTTTTTCTTGGTCCCTTGGGGCCGCTCTGCTTTGTGCCTGGGGCTGCCGGCCTGCGGGCCCCTCCTGTCTGCAGCGGGCTTCTCAGCCGGCCTCCCTCGTGCACCATCCTTACCCTTATCTGTCTTCCGGACACTGTCCTTGTGGCTGGCGGTGGGGGACACCCCACCTT
>NW_011494775.1:6289478-6295282 GCF_000754665.1 Bison bison bison | reverse complement strand
AGGCCTCCCCTCCTTGGGGCTGCTGCGCTCTGGCGCAGCCCTGGCTGGTGAGCTGGGCTTAGCCAGGGGTGGCCTGCCCGGGCTCCGAGGGGGTGGCCCAAGATCCTCTACATCACACTGCACCGCCATCTCCTTGGTCTCCCGAAGGCTGCCTTCCTCCAGTTCAGGGCCCTCCCTGGAGCCCGGCTTCCCTGGGGCCTTGCTCTCAGCACCCCCTTGAGCTCTTGGGGGGCTGGTGGTGACAGATTTGTCACCTGGAGCGACAACAGCGTCATCGTCCGAGTCCGAGAACCTGGCGTCGCAGCTGCCAAAGGGGTCACAGGGCTTCTTGGGTGCAGGTGTGTAGGGCTCGCTGCCACGGGAGCTCCGGGGCCGCTTGGGGGCCCTTTCGTCCTTGGTGCTGGCCCTGCTGAGCAGGCGGGCAGAGAAGTTGGACAGGGGGTCATACTCCAGGTCTGTAGACGGCTTAGAGTTGTCCACCACGTACTTGCTGCTGGAGACAGGGCGGCTGTACCGCCGGGGCTGGCCCACGGCCTTGGGGACATACTCCAGGGCGCCGCCACCCCCTCCACCATGGCCCTGAGCCCGGTCTGGCGAGGCCAGTGAATACTTGCAGCCAGGCTCAGCGGTGGCAGCCAGTGGGGTGGGCTGATAGCTGGCATCAGGGCTCAAAAGGCCATGGCCGCTGGGGTTGTAATCGAAGGACAGTGGGAAGGCGTCCCCGTCCAGGCTGGTGGCGGGGCAGGCAGCAGGGCCATGAGGTGCCAGGACGGGGGCCTCGGCTGAACCGCACTCCCGGGCCGTCTCCAGGAGCTCCTGGTAGCGCCTCTGCTCCAGCTCCACCTCAGAGCGCACGGCCTCGATGGCCTGGTTGACCAGCTCCAGCTCCAGGATGTCTGAGCGGGAATCAATGCCTCTGCCCAGGGCGCCATTCTCCCTCTGTGCAGGGGGCTTGGGCAGCTCAGGGTTGTACGGGTCATAACCAAGCCCTGAAACGGAGAGGAGAAACAGCCATGAGCAGGCTGGTGCAGCAGCGGCCACCTGAGCCGGTGACCAGCCACTGCCTAATCCCAGGCCTTGACCCTTGGGGCCAGCAGGGAAGAGCAGAGAACCAGCCTTTCAGAACCTGCCAGGGCCAGGTCTACAGCTGACTGCACAGAAGCTCTGGAAGCAAATCAAGGGTCCTGGAGGGTTCCTCTGTGCAGGTCCTGCCACCAAGTGGGGTGTGGGGCACAGAGCCCGGGGTCTTCCTGACCTGGAACATGGATGGTGAGGTCTGGGGAACTGGGCAAGGGTGGGCTTTCCACATGGCTCAGCCCACGCTTAAGCCATACCACACAGCTCCCTGAAGCCAGGGGGGCAGGAGGACACTGGCAGAAGGCCGGATAGCCAGCCAGCCAGGGCCAAAAGCACAGGGCACAGAGCCGTCTGACTTGGGGGCAGGGAGCAGAAGGTGGGCCCGACACAGCCCACCCAGAGCAGCGGGCAGACATGCACAGCCCTGCCTGGTGACTGTGCCTTTAAGGCTCTGTCCTCCCACAAGCTTTCTCGCCCACAGAAAAATCCACCGGTGGCGCATATACCAGTGAGGACATGGAAAGTCCTGAAGTGTCGACTGTGAGGAGGTGGCAGCTGGGTGTACGCAGAACATGGCAAACTTCACAGGGGAAGCAAGGCATACTGTCCCCAGAACGATGCCCAAGTTTAAGATGTTCAGACAACGCGTGACATTGGGGAAGCACAGTGGGGTGGACGACAGGGCGGGCATGGGACACACTCATGTCTGCATCGGAACAGGGGTGGCGGGGCAGCTGGCGGGCAAGTGGCTGCTGTTACTGACCCGCCTCCAGGGTACATTACACAGGAACAGCCGAGCACCACACAAGCTGGCAGGGACCTCACAGAAGACTCCCTTATGGACAAAGGTGCAAAGCTTCTCCGTAAGGTGTGAGCAGGTAAAGCCCAATGCTCCCAGAAGTGAGTAACTAGATTCAATTGTTTCAGAATTTAAAATGGTTTCTGGTTAGAACGTCTCCCAGACACGAGTCTGTGAAACTCTGAAGAAAAAGTGACTTGTTCTGATGCCCTGTGCTTGGCCATGCTCCAGGAGCCTCAGGATGGAACCAACTGTGCCCCCACTCTGGGCCTCTGACCTCCAGAACCGCCAGAGGAAACCCTGTGCTCTTCTAAGGTACCTGGTGAGGAGGGCTCTTACTGTAGAAACCCCAGGAAACGCAAACACCCTTGAAAGGGGACGCATAGGAGAACTGGCGCTGCTGCAGGACAAGGGTGGGTAGCTGGGCTGCTAGACGACCAGGGGGCCAGGGGTGCAGGTTCCATCACAGACCTACTGTCCAGCTTTTACCCTGGAACCTATTTCTCAAGTGACACTTGAGAGGACGTGTGTGTCTGTGCTTCAGACCACCCCAGACACACCCAGCCTGCAGGTTATAGACGGGGTGGCAAAACCAAGTCGCACAGGCCACAGCGGGACTGGGTGCTGGTGACTGGTCAGAACACACAGGCACTTGCCCCTCTGCCCCAGAAGAGGTTCAGGATGAAGCGACCATCCAGAGGTCCAGAAACCCCCAGGGGCAGGATCCAGGACCCTCCCCACAGCTGACCCTAACCCACAGCGGGCCCACAGGCACTACCACAGACCCACCCCAGCCACTTGCGGCCCATGCGAACAGAAAAGCCAGTGCTCTCTCCTCTCCTCGAAGTCTTGGTTGCCCAGCAGAGTGGAGGGCCTAGAACACAACCTGGGGGGCACTGACAGGGCATGTCAGCAAGCGGTGGACTGGGTCCTGCAAGTCTTGGGGGACCTCCAGCCCCAACCCCCCTCACTCCCTGACCTCCCTCCTCCTGAGGCTGAGATGGCTCCCAGTAGCAGGGCTCATCTGGGGGAAATGCCCCTCACCCCGGAGGGAGTGGGGTTCTAATGGATGGAGGTCCTCCCCACTCTGACCAGCTCTGGAACATGCGGCAATGTGCCCCAGCAACACAGAAACCCCCCCGAGTGCCTCATGCCCTTCTCATGCCAGAGTTCAGACCTCTGCACTTCACGGTGTGACAGGAATCCCATCACAAGCAAGCCTGCACTTGGGAAGCAAGGAGAGGAAGGAGGTGCCCAAAGGGCCAGGCCACAAGTAAGAAAGAGGGTGGCAGGCTGCCAAGGCCCCAGGGGGCCCGCTGGGCACCCTGATGGGGAGAGGAGCTCCTGCTCTCTGATGAAGGCCTGCTCTAGCGTCAGAGGGCTTTCTGAGGGCAGTACTCCCTCCACTTCCTGCAGCCTCCACGGCCCAACACTCAGACTCTGAAGAGAGTAAACCCCTGGCCAGGCCCAGCCCCCGAGATCTGGGCATCCCAGAGCCCTGCCGAGGTGGGATGTTTCAGTACCAGGGAGGCTCCCTCTCCACACCCCACCATGCTAAATTGAAAAAAAGAAAAGAAACATCCCCAGAAGAAAGCAGAGGGTCTAGGTCAAGACCCTCCCCTCTAAGCCTCAGCGTCCCTGAGGTGACACAAGGCTGCAGGTCTAGGCACATCAACCACACAGCTGCTGGGGCTCGGCCGCAGCCCCTGCAGCTCAGAAGTGTGTGGGGCCCAGAGTTTGACCCCCATGCTCCTGCTGAAGCTTCTGGAGGCCTCTAGGGGGAGGCAGGTAGATGGAGAAGGCATTTGTGATGCTACCTAGCCCCCACCCCACCCTGCCTCAAGGGACCAGCCCTCAGGGGACCAGGAGGAACTGGAGAAGCCAAGCGACAGGTGACCCTCAAGAGGTGGAGAGGGGCCGTGGCGCCGCAGAAGCACCTTCCCGTTAACAGGGAGTTAATCTGGCTGGAAGCCAAAGGGCGCTCCTTCGGGGTTTGTACCAGGGAAGAATGCCTTTGGTAAACAAGACTAATTGGCTGTTTTTCAGCAAGGGGTCGACTCTCAAGCTGACTGGGAAACCTCCTGGAAGGCCTGGCTGCCGGGGTTACACTCTCAGGAGAAGTTCCTGCCCCAGACCCAGGGCAAGAAATGGGCTGGCAAGCGGGGCCACCACGGAAGAGACACCCTAGGGAGGCCCCTGGCAGCTCCTAGGCTGTCCCCGTGCCCGGTCTTTGTGTGCCAGCCCCCTCCTGGTCTGGCACCCAAGGCTGCTCTCCCCGTGACCTGGTCCCAACATGCCCTGGTCACCAGCTCCAGGTGGCCAGGCATCCAGCATGGCAAAGCCCAGGCCAGCTGTCCCATCTCCAGCCAGGAACACACACGGCCACAGTGCTCAGGGAACAAATCACCCAGAGCTCACTTTGGGTGGAAGGACAGTGTGGGGTGGCAGCTGCCCCAATACCTCTGAGCCCTGTCCTCTGCTCCCCCCTACCACCCTCAATTGAGGAAACACTCTGAAGACAACTGGCCCGCAGCTCCAGCTGCAAGTGCAGTTAATGAGCAGACAAGTGGGCAGGAAGGCCTCACTGGGAGGCACGGGCCCCAACCCAATCGACTCTAACTCTGAGGCCTTCCCCTTTAATCCTCACGCCCATCCTGCCTGCTTTGGCCCCACTCACAGAGGAGGCTGGGACTGGGGCAGTGCCATACCCCAAAACCCTGGCTTCCCTCCCCAGACCAGAAGACCCAGTGCCACCTGATTCTCTACGGTCCAAAGGACTCTCCACCACCCCACCTTCCCCTTACGCCTCTGCCCCCCATCAACAGACGATATGCACATGGCAGTGCCACCCCCTACTTTGTGCCCTGGTTAGACAACAGTGGGGACTCTTTCGCCTCAGGGGATGGTCACAACCCAAGGGGGCAGGCCAGGGAGTCAGGAAGGGACAGGCACCATCCCTGCTACATGAGAGATGAGTAGGACAAAAGAACCAGTCAAAGGAGAGCAATGAGGCCCACTCCTTCGGCAGGAAGCTGCCCAGGCGGCAGAAGCCTCGAAGGCAGAGAGAGGACTATCAGCTTCCAGACACCAGGCAAACTCCTATTCATCCCTCAAAAGCCAGTTCAGCAACCACTTGGCTGCGGATACTTGCCCGACATGTTGCAACCACAGGTGCCAATGGCTCGCTCTCCTGGATTCTGGCCCAGATATGTCCTGCTGGACACTCCTTCCCTCCCAGAGGCTCCCAGATGATCTACAGATGAGTACTGAATTCAGACAGACCCGAAGAGCCCTAGAGGATGCCAGAGCCAGCTCCAGATTTCACAGCTGACTCAGAGGCTGGGTGGACCATGCCTGTGTATCTGTGCCGAGCTCACAGCTAAGATGGCCAAGCCGCCCTCCCCGCCACCCCACCCCCTCCACCACCACCCTCCACGAGTGCTCAGGTCCGTCAGCCACCCGTCCTGCTCCCTACACTTTTCTGTGCTTCCAACCCTGCCTGCCACCTGTGCAGATGGCTTGGGGCAGGGTCAGCCTTCACAGAAAGCCTCAGCCATGGACCCATCACCCTAAAACGACTGGCACAGTTTTTGCTGTGAGTTAGATCACACTGACAGAAGTCAACCTTCCACACGGGCACGGCTTCGACACCAACAAACCAAGTTCCTGCACAACCACTGTTCAAGTCCAGTGTTCTGGTCATGGGGATTCTGAGGGAGGAGCCGGGGCAGAGGAGGATGGCAAGGCAAGGATACTGCGCAGGACAGCTGGGTGAGACGGGAGAGGCGCACTGCTTATTGAGAGGCCTACCTCAAGACCCCACCTGGCAGAAGGGGTGGCCAAGGCTGAGGCGGTGACACTGAGCAGTGGGAGGCTAGGCTCCTCGCACCAAGGAGGACACTGCCCCAACGCCTTCACCTGAGGCTCT
>NW_011494775.1:6278422-6289260 GCF_000754665.1 Bison bison bison | reverse complement strand
GATCCAACCCTGGCGCTTGGGCTGCTCTGCCTCTCACCTTGGCTCCCGGAGGAGCTGGGGCGGGAGGGGTGGGGGGGTTGGTGTGGCAATTCTCGGGGTGGTGCTCTCTCAGCAGGCCAAAGCCGGCTCTCTCAGCCCATCCTCAGATACAGAAACAGGCCAGGGCTGGGACACTGTTCAGGCTCCTCCATCTCGTTTGGCAGCACTGACACTTGGAGCTGGACAAGGCCACATGTGTGCAGGGAAAGGGAACTGCCCCGGGCACTGTGAAGTGCTGAGCGCCATCCCTGGACACCCCTTTTCCCTACCCCCACCTCCCCCAGTGCCAGGAGCCCCCTCCATCCTGACAACCACAGATGTGTCCCCAGGAAGGTCAGTGTGAACCCCAGGCAAGACACTGCTTTGCTGACACTAAGCAGAGAACCCTAAAAATGCCAAAAAAAACACCCCAGCTCTGGGGGCAGCTGTATCCTTATTCAAATGGCCCAAGCCTGGATCTGGGCAAGAAGGCCAGTCTAGAAAGCTCCCCAGGTGCTTCAAGAGGGGCCACCAGGTGTGGGAACCAGAGGCACAGGGCAGGCCTCGCACCTCGCTGGGGTTTCTGCAACCTTGACAGAAGGACCCAGCTCCCCAAAAGGGCAGGGTTACAAGTACAGGAAGGACAGACCATGTCCCAGGCTGGGAGGAGGCACAGAAAGCCCGCTGATGCGGGAGTGGGGACATCACCATATACAAGACGCACCTCCTTTGACTTTCCAGTGTTCTCCTGTATGTTTAAAATGAACATTACTCCGAGACCAAAAAAAAGGCACTCTAAACAGAGATGACTTAGCTGGGATGGGACACTGCCTCTGAAGACAGGGGCTGCACCACCCACTGAACTTAGACTGCCCTCATCCTGGAGTAAGAAAGGGATTCGTGCTGCTCTGAAAAGCCACAGTACCTCTCCTCCACTCCCTCTTCACAGAGAAGTCAAGAACAATGGAACAATGGAACCACCCACCGGATGGCAGTGCAGGCTCCTCCCCTGGGAGGTGGCAAGCCTGGGTCCCGAGCCTGGTGGCCCAGCTCCCTTGGCTGAGCTGCACCTGTGCACACAGCTCCCCAGGATGGGTGGGAAGGTGAGACTGATGACCCGGGTCTTCTCCAGGGTGCTCCTGCCCCCAGGGAACACTGGGTGAAGTCTGGGGACACCTGTGCTTATTAAGACTGGGGGACTCCTGGCATCAAAGAGGTGGGGCCAAGGAGGCTGCTCCATCCTGCACAGAGCCCAGGATATCCCCCCCTACAGCCCCCCATCAGTTTCTGGCATTATTCATGGCTCCACCGTCTCCCGACAAAGTCAGAGGCCCTTGACAGGCCTGACCCAAGACCACACCTGGTGGTAAGCTAGGGAAGCCCTGGAGGTAGTCAAGTACCCGGCCAGACCTTCAGATACACAGGTGACACTGCTCTTTCCTGGGCTTTCTCTCCCAGGAAGGGTAGGAAAGGGTGTGTATGGCTCATTCAGGAAGAGAAAGCACCAAACAGAAGAACACTTCCCTTCTGTCTCTGAGCACAGCCATCAGGGCAGTGGGGAGTCATGCCCTCGTGAATCCCGCTGGCCCCCAGCCCATGGGGAAGGCAGTGAAGGGCTACTGCCCCTTCGGAAGCACACACTTCTCTGGCTACACTCTCCCTTCCCACCTGACTCCTGGCCCTTAGCATCCCTTAAGAAGCAAGGCTTGCTCTCAGGACACCAGACCACAAGGGTCCCCCAGGGGCCCAATGTGAGACCCAGGCGAGCTGGGGCCACCCTGCCTTCCAGCACAAGTCAGGGCTTCCTTCGGCCGGTCTTTGGGAGATTTCAGTGCTCAGGCCCTGCAGAATGGGTGAGGCCCTTCCCCAGGTCTCACTGCTGCCTCTAAGCCTTGGGACACAGCACTGAGCCCACACGTGATGGGCACCCAGGTGCCCAGCAACAGGAAGTGAGGGGGCAAGGGCCTGACCGCCCTGATCCGACCCCAAGAGGCACACTTACCAACCATGCGTACACAGGTGCGTAGCTTCCCCTCTCTGGACCCATCTCCTTGTCTGTAAAATTGGGACAATTGTCCCTCCCACCAGTTAAGAGTTATGAATAAAGAGCATGCCTGAGGGTGCACGGGAGTAACTGGGCAACCCCAGCAGAGCATGGGGGTGGGGACCCTGGAGCACAGGAGGGCGGATCTAAGGGCCAGAAAGAATGGGATGGGCCCTACATGGGCCTCAGGGGGCCGGGAGACCAAGGCCGGCGGTGCTGGAACCCCTACATCCTGCCTGTAGGCAGTCAGTACCATCTGCATCCCTGCCCAGCCCACCCTGGCCAAGCATCTGCTCTTGGGCCATGTCAGTCTGCTCACAGGGGGACCCAGACAAAATCTGGCCTGTGGCTGCAGCCTCTCCAAGCCCCACAGGAAGTGTGCCTGTCAAAGTCCAGAGCAAGGGGGAGTTGAAAGGTGTGTGGGGGGGGGGAGTCACACCTGAGCCCGTCAAAGAGGAGGAAACAGCATCAAAGAGGTCCCACAGCAAGACGGAGGCTGAGCTGCAGGAAGAGCCCCACCCGCCCCACCAGAGGAGAGGAGAAGAGGACTGCTTGTTCTCACCTGCAAAAGGAAAATGTAGACACACTGGGGTCAGGGGTAGGCAGCTGCACTTTTTCCTGCGGGAAAGCGAAGCAGACAGGACCACATCACCAACGGGTTCTCAAAAATGACACTTTGGGAAACTGGCCATTTGTGATGCAGGAAGACATCAAGAGACCAATGAACTTGGGAGAACACACAAGAGATAAATCAGCGCTCTCAGATGGCTGGAAGTCAACCTGTGGGCCTGCAGACGAGTCACTACCCAGGGTCTGAGGGAGCCGGCCTGCCCCTAGACATAAGGGACTCTTTACAGAACATCATGCAGACCGCACCAGCACGTCAAAAGATGGAGCGAGAAAGTGCACCGGGGCAGGGTGGCCCCTAAGGAGCGTCCCACACTCAGGCCTAAAGCTCAGGCACCTGTGGGCACAGCTGTCTTCCTTCCTTGAGGGAAAGTTTCCAAGAGCCAGGCCGGTGTCCCACCCAGGTGTGCAGCCTGACCTTGAACGATGGCATGTGGGCGGCTGATGCAAGGCCAATGGACCAAAAAAAATTTAGGGTGGAAATTTGAGACAATTCTTTTCTTCTCCTTTTAGGGGGTGGGGGAAACAGGCCTTCATACTAGCAAGAGTGCTTCTCAAGTAAAAAAGCTCTGAGATGAAGATCTGTGTCTTAAGCAGAGCGGATAACTGAACAAGGAAATCTGGGTCTGATGGAAAGAGGGAGCCAGTCCCCGAGAACAGGGGCTACAACCGGAGCCTGAATTCCCCTGAAAGGAACGACACACATCCTCCCTGTGGACCTTTCCTTGTGATGCCCCTCTTTTTACCCCCGTTCTTCATGTCTCTGCTCAAAGCCTACAGCTCCTAAGAGAAACAGTGCCTGCCTCCTGGCAGCTCTCACCTGAACTCTGTGACATTGACAATCACCACGCAGAGAGACGCGCAGCCTCTGAACGTCCTCTCGGAAGTCTGCCCCCATCCCAACACACACACAGACGCAATCAATCAGGTTTGACTCCCTCCCTGACCCTAGTATGACACACAGGGCTCGACACCCAGTCAGTGAGCTCCTAAACAAGACCCTCTCGACTCCGCTGTTGTCAACAGGGGCGGCCACGAGCAGAGGTGCGGCGGGGGAACGAGCGCGGAAGTAAACAACGGCTGCAACCAACACCCCGGGCCGGGGAGGGGGCAGGAACGGTTCCCCCGGCAGGAGTCCCGAGCCTGTTGACCAGTGCTGGCCGCGCTCTTTTCCCGACCCCCACTCGCTTCACGCTCGCGACACCACTAGGAGGGCAGGTCCTCTCGTTTAAGTTTTACACTCGCGAAAACGCAGGCATAGAGGACCCGAGACCGGCACTGGGCTCTGGGGTGGGTGACCCCGGCTTGGAGGGACGTCGCTCGCGAGTATACAGGGAGAGAGCTGAGCGGGGAACGGGAAACCGAGGAAGCCTGGGCGTTGGGGTCCAACCCTCGACGGGGAACCGAACTCGGAGCGGGCAGGCAGACATTACCTGCTGCGGGGGACACCGCTCCACCTTCGCCGGGCGCGCCCGGGCCCCGGGCCCCGCGGTGCCGGAAGTGGCAGTAGGGCCGCCGGCAGGGTCCCCCGGGCGCCCCAGCCCAATAGGGGCAGTCGATGGCCCGGAAGAAGCCGGTGGAGCGTAGCATGGTCCGTCCCGCGGCGGCGCCCCGGCCCGGAGCCGCCGGGCCCCCGGGCCCCCTCACTGACGCCGCGGTCGCCGCCGCCCGCGCCTCACGGACCCCGCCGCCGCCGCCATCTTGCTCCGAGGTCCCCGGAGGCCCCCGGGATGCTGCCGCAAGGGACCCCGGGAGCGGCTGTCCGAAGTGCGCCTGATCAGAAATGCCTGCTCCCACGGGACCGAGACGGATCGCAGGCCCCTGGTCTGAGACAGATGGCCCCCAAGGGAGGGATAGAGGACACAGGCTGCCCTGTCTGAGGCCTCAGAGCGCCTCGCTGGCGCCTCCGCCGGGTCCTCTAGCAGCAGCAGCGCCATCTTGAGCCCCAGGCCCCTGCGGCGCCAGGGCTGTCCAAGGCGCGCCTGATCCAAAAAAAAAAAAAAGCTCCTCACTGCCCCGCTACGGCTTATTTGCATTCAATTTGCGTTTTATTAGCTTGTCTTCCTAAGGCGCCCTCTGGTGGTCTATTGGAGTTCTGCATATGCATCTCAACGGCGCCTGAGTTACCCACCCAGTTCAGGCTGTGAAACTCAACTCTGCCCGGGTTGACTCGCGGTAAGTGCTTCATTTCTCCCACCTGAACACTTGCGGCAGTTAAATATCCAGGTACACCAGAGGAGACCTGTTCCGATTCATTCATCGGTCTACCTAATATTTGAGCACCTACTGTATATCAAGGCCATGCCCCAAAGTATTTTATCCAGTTACCAGATGATGGAAATTTCAGTGGTTTCTGGTTTTTGCCTTTGGTGAATTGTGCTACTGTGAACATGCATATATAGGTATGTGAGCACCAGTTTTGTTTCAGTACTAGTTTTTCAGATGGTGTAAATGTGTTTGTTGCCCGTTTAAAAAGTTGTGAGAGGACTTCGCTGGCGGTCTAGTGGTTAAGACTGCGCTCTCAATGCAGAGGCATGAGTTTGATCCCTGGTCAGGGAACTAAGATCCCAAATGGCTGCACGGTGCAGCCAGGAAAAAAAAAATTGGGGGAAATGTTGCAAGAAAAACTACAATTTCCAGGCTGTCCACCATCTGGCAATTACCAAGGATCCCCCTGAGCAGGGGATAGTCTTTTTAGGTCACCTCCCACTTATAGCCCACTTTTGTCCCTACCTCAGCACCTGGCCCTGCAGACACAGAGGCTTGAGACCCCCTCACCCCCCGGGATCTCTCGTTGTCTCTCCTCCACTGCCAACAGTGGGGTGGGCTCCTGAACAAAGCAAATATCCTCACCCTGGTGGAGGTAGTGTCTACATGTGGACAGACAACAGGAAATCAGTAAGTGAGATATCACAAGTACAAGGTGAAAAGTGCTATGGGGTGGGGGGAGTAGAACGGAGTAGGAAGTTCAGTCTCTCAGTTGTGCTCGGCTCTTTGTGACCCCATGGACTGCAGCACGCCAGGCTTCCCTGTCCATCACCAACTCTCGAAGCTTGCTCAAACTCATTTCCGTCTGGTTGATGATGCCATTCAACCATCTCATCCTCTGTCGTCCCCTTCTCCTCCTGCCTTCAATCTTTCCCAGCATCAGGGTCTTTTCCAATGAGTCAGTTCTTCGAATCAGGTGGCCAAAGTATTGGAGTTTCAGCTTCAGCATCAGTCCTTCCAGTGAATATTCAGGACTGATTTCCTTTACAGTAGGGGGGTGGGAAAAGGGAGTGGTCCATGTAGTCCTATGGGAAAGGTGGGCTTTAAGCAGTTCTGAAGAAGGAAATGGGGACACTGAGCAGACATCTGGTGGAAAGGCATTCCAGGCAGAGGGCATTGTATGGGCAAAGGCCCAGGGGGACTGCATCAAGCTTATCAGAGCGACCGTGGTGAGGAGGCCGGTGTTGGAGCAGAAAGAGTGAGGGAGGAGGGGAGAGCAGGGAGGGGAACCGGGCAGGTCATACAGGGCCTTGTGAGCCTTGGGGAAGACTTGGACTTTTACCCAAGGGAGGTGGGAGCCCTGAGGGCTGTGCGCAGAGAAAGGAAACCTGACTCAGGTGCTCACGGGCGCCCCCCTGGTGGCTATTGTGGGCGGCTGTGGGTGCACCAAGCAGGGGGAGGCTGGACTGGTTCAGGTGAGCCATTGATGTGGGAAGGTGGAGGCAAAAGAGAGGGGAGAAACGGGGGGACTCTGGATATGTTTGAAGGTAGAGCTCCAGGGAGATTTCCGGAGGTACTAGATGTGGATGGTCAGCCAAAGCTGGGAGTCAAGGACGACCCCAAAGATTTTGCATGCTTGGAAAGATGAATATGCAGTGGGGGAGGGGTAAGAACATACTGGGCCCGAAGTTGAGGGTGAGGCTGGCATGAACCAGGGGTTGTCTTTGCACAGGGGGACCTGAACCTGGGGAGGGGGGCTAGGGGTCCCCGAGATCACCTGCCAATGGAGCGTCTAGGAGGCAGAAATCCTCCTGGTGATTCCGGGACACGGAGAGTGCATGCAAGAGAGATTTAAGGGGGCTCTGAGCTTGCGGACCTAGCATTCCAGGAACCCTGCAGCAAAGGAGCAGAGAAGTCTGCCAGAGCTGGAGTGGGACAGGGGTCCGGGGAGGGACATCTGCGAGCTTTCGGGCCATATTCCAGTAAGAGAGCAAGGAGGGAGGGGGTTCCAGAGGGTAAGACGAGGGCCACGTGTCTAGATTGGAGCGACCTTGGCGGCCCCAAGGGCAGGACCCTGGGGAGGGGAATTAACGGTGTCGGTATTGCAATGCCGTGGGCGACCACCAGATGGCGGGGCTGCCACCTTCTCGAGGGCGGGAAGTAGCAAAACCCTTGGGAAGTGTCTGCGCTGCGTGTCACCACAGCCCCACTGTCCTTCGGGGCTCTAGAGATGGCTGTAATCTGGGGTGCACTTTTCCTAAGAAGGGGATCAGAACTCTCACCAATTTCCCAACGCTCCTTCCTCTCCTTTCCATTTGGGAGCCGGCATACAGCAGGCATACAATACAGGAGCGGCCAGACGACTGGACACAGGAGTGCTGCGGGGTACACTCGGGAGGAGCCCTGTAGAGCAGTGTAGAGAAGTGCGGGATCCCCGCGCCCGCGGCGCCGGAGAGGGGCGGGCAGCAGACGCCCCCGGACGCCATGTCACCGCGCCTCAGTTGCCGGGTAACGAAGCGGGAAGGCGGGCCGGGGGCTCAGATGCCCGAGGTGTGGGTGCCTCTGGTCTGCAGCGAGCTGAAGAGGGCAGCCCCCTCCTCCGGCTTTAGGGCTAAGGGGCGTTGCCAAGACCGCCTGCAGGTCCGCGGATTCACCAGCCCACTGGCTCAGTTCCCGCAAGAGGAGGCTGAGGACCCACATTGGCAAGCGGGACAGAGTCCCAGGAGGCCCACCACCTTGAACCGGCGAAGAGAAAAACCACACAGTCTCCGGAATCGGGTTTAAAAAAGACTTGTTTAATTAAATACCAGGATGAGGCCAGGCAGGACAGGGGGGAGGGAGTCACCCGAAAGCAAAGTCCCTTGGGGCCCTCCCCCTCCACCCACCTCTAGAGGCCACAGTTAAATGGCTGGAACCAGGTCCAGGTGAACACCGGTCCCTTCAGGCCCCCGGACACTGGGGAGGGGCGGAGGGGCAAGTTCTCAGCTCCCTGGGTCCTCAGACCACAGTCCACCTCCTGTGGACAAGCACCGGCCAGCGCTGGGACAATACGGGGAGGGGCATCCAGACGGACACAAAGGGAAACAAGGTTAGGCATGCCCCACCTCTCCCCCCGACCCGGGCTAAGGCATCTCACCATGGCGCAGCCCCCTCCCCGGGACCCTAGGCGCTGCCCCTGGATCCTGCCAGGGCCGGATTGGGTCCACACTAGTGCCGTCCAAACGCCCCAGCCCCCTACTGGGAGACAGGAAGTTTCTGGAACAGGTTGGGAGGGTGCCACAGATCTGCAGCCAAAAGCTATGGAATAGGTCTTTTCACGGTAAGGGATAGCGAGCCTGGGTCCCTTCCCATTCCAAGGCCGGGGTCTTCAGTCTCTGTCCAAAATGAAATCCAACCTCAGCCACAGTGGGAGAACCCCAGGAGGGGATGTGGCATTTATCCCTCCCCTACCCTAAATTCAGACCACGAAGATCCTCCCCCCACACCCACAACCCCTGAGGACAACAGACCACCCACAGGGGCCCAGATCAAGGAAGGGATTGGAGCCTGAAAAAATATTCTACCCGGTCCAAAAAAAATCGAGCTATACTTCCCGCCCCCGTGGGTGGGGCCTCAACCGCGGGTCCAGGGGCCACCCTGCTGCCACCACCAGGAGGGCAGGATGGAGCCAGGGCCCAGGGCCTCTTCGCCCCCATCCGCAGTGCTGGGAAGGGGTCCATTTGGCCCAAAGGCTGTTCTGGTCCAAATAGGAGGGACTGATTGTCACATGATACTGCTCAAGGCCAGTGTCGGGGACTCTTCCCCTGCAGGAGGGAGGCCGGCGATGGCACCAGCTTCTCCCAGTCTCTCACTCACACAATCGCACACCCACCCAGCGAGGGGCAGTGCAGCCCCAACTCCAGCAGACAGAGGACAATAAATAAGCCTGCATTTACTCATATCCCGTGATATCCACCCCCAAGTGAGTCTAATTGCTCTTTGGAAGAACCCCCATTTCTCTCCCTCCCTATCCCAAGTCTCAGAAGCAAATCAGGACCCCTTGTAGAGACCCTACCACTTCCCCCACCCCCACCCGCCCCGGCGGCTGGGGAGCTGAGGGGCCCCTCCCTCGGCAGTGGGCCAGTGTGGACACCTGAGCTTGAGTACCCGAATGGGGCGGCCAGGCCGCACCCTGTTTCCCTGAACATCTCCAATGGCTTTCGATGGGGTGAAGGGCTCCCGGGGCGGGGTATGGGGGGACAAGAGGCAGCCCACGCGGTAACCCCTAGTTCACCTATGGCTCTGCACACTTCATCCCAACCTGGAGAGAGGGGCCTGGGGGCCAGGTCTGAACGCTGGTTAGGGGGTGCCTTTCCTGGGGCACCTCCCCCCAAGGCCCACATGCCACCCAAAGCAGGGAGGTGGTGAGGGAGAAGGGATGCCTTCTGGCCCCCCACCTAGGGTCCCTGTTCAACAGCTGGGAAGAGAGTTAACATCATGGCTATGTACAGACACGGGGCCATGCTCCTCCCGGAGAGCAACCTCCAAGGCCCAGATGACCCCGGTCCAGTCTCAGGCCCCCTCCTGGTTTTCTCGAGGGGGCAGGGGCAACTCGGGGGGGCCCTCAGGGGGACACTGGAAGGGGCTGGTCTGGCAGTCAATCCGAGCCCCACCAGGGCCCGGGACAGCAGGCGGGTTGCTGGTGCTCCATGCCCAGGCCCAGCGGGGGTGCACTCAGGGCGGCTGGAACAGGGCTCTACAGGCCGACTGGGGCCGGGCTGGGCACTGGGCTGGGCGCAGGGCTGCCCGCCAGGCTGCAAGGCAGCGAGTCGCTGGGCGAGGTGCTGCGGGTGCCCTGGCGCCGGAGAAGTTCCGGGCGGAAGCCGGGGTGGCGACGCGCGTGCTTGGTCAGGTGGTCGCTGCGGGTGAAGCGCTTGGAGCAGAGCGGGCAGGGGAAGCGCTTCTCGCCGGTGTGCGTCCGGTGGTGGCGGGCCAGCTCGTCAGAGCGTGCGAACTTCTTGTCGCATCCCGGCCAGTCGCAAGCGAAGGGGCGCTCACCTGCGTGGAAAACAGACAGTGGTCAGTGTGTGGGGAAAGAGAAGGCCGTTCCATCAGATCTCAAAGGGTGCTGGTCATTTGTCTCATCCCCACTTCCCCCGTAAAACTCGTTCGAGAGGCTGAATTCTGGGTGTGAATTTAAAACGTGTAAATGTATGAATAAAATGACCCCAACTCATTTCCCGAACACTGTGAATATCCCCTAGTCTATTTCTTAAGACTAATGGTAATTACTAGCTTTTCCAGGTGGCGCCAGTGAAAGAATCTGCCTGCCAATGCAGAAGACAGTTCGATCCCTGGGTCAGGAAGATTCCCCTTGGAGGACACGGCAACCCACTCCAGTATTCCTGCCTGAAGAATCCCATGGACAGAGGAGCCTGGTGGGCTACAGTCCATGGGTTCCCAAAGAGTCTGAGCACAATGGTAATTACAGACTGGGAGCAGCTGCCACGAGTTGAAAGTAAAACCTACAGAGACCTGGTTCTCCCAGGCCTGTCCGCCTACCCCTACCCCTAAGACAGCGTCACCTCGGTGACATGTGTCTCCCAATGTACTTGCCACACACGTGACCGCTCCGATCTTAAGGCAACAGTTCCTGCTGTCCCCGCCCCCGCGAAACTCCCTTCTACCTTTCCTGTGGGGCATTCCGAGGGCTCCCAGGTGCTGGCGATCCCAGCTAAGCCCCTTCCTCTGGGAAATGACCACCAGGGGCGCAGGTGCCGGGCATCATCTGGGCGGTTTCCCGTGCCTGACGCCACCACTGACCCTTGTGGCCCTCTACGAGCAGAGGAACATGTGAAGGGACACCCCCAACCCCCCGCCGCGCTAGCAGGGTGGAAAGGGTCAGAAGGCGCGGCGGGGATTGCCCCTGGGTTCGGGCGCGGGAAGGGGCGGAGCCCGAACC
>NW_011494775.1:6277587-6278322 GCF_000754665.1 Bison bison bison | reverse complement strand
TCCCCTAGCCTTCTGCTCTGAAGGGGCGGAGCCCGAGGCAGCCCAGGACTTGTCCCGCCCCCGCAGAGCAGAAGGCTAGGGGAGGGGCGGGCCGCCACCGGCAACTTCCTTCGCAGACCCCTCCCACCGCCAGGCCGGCCTCGCCCATCCTGCCCCGGCGGCCGCCGCCATCCCCGCCCGCCTGTCCCCACCCGCCCATCCCACGGGGGTCTCCGCCCTACGACAGTGCCGCCCGATCCCCTCTCAACCGCGTATCGTCAGCGTGTCCCCAGCCGACTCGGGGGGACCCCCGCCACGCCCGTCCTAGGGGCGGTGAGCTTCCCAGAGTTTGCACGCTCCGGGACCCAGCGCGGGGTACCTGGGACCCTGGAACCCCCCAGACGTTGTGTGCCCAATGCGGTGGGGTTTTGCGGGGTATGTTGGGGAGAACAGATGCGGATATGTGGGCAGGGTCTCCCCTCGCGGCATAGAATGGAACCCAGAAGAGGAAGGGGGGACGCCAGCTGGGGGACAAAAGAGGGGAAGCCACAGTGGGGTTAGGGTAGGTTACACACTGGGAGGCCCACACCAGGCCCCGGGGACTTTGGTGACCCAGGCTGACCCTGCATACGCCCACTGGGAGGAGGTGGCGAGGGAGACAGACTTGAAGGGTGTCCTCTGCCAGGGATCAGAGAAGAGACCTGACGGGGCTCTTCTCTGATCCCTGGCAGAGATGACCAGGAACCAGCGGCAGGG
>NW_011494775.1:6274189-6277487 GCF_000754665.1 Bison bison bison | reverse complement strand
CGGGAACCGGCGGCAGGGGCCATGGGACAGAGCCGCAGCCGTGAGGGAGTGGGGGAGGGCTGGAATCTCAGGGTGACCCAGTGACATCTCCGCTCTGGAAGCAAGGCCTGCCTAGGGAGAAAGGCTAGGAGGGAGGAACCGCAGAGGGGCACCAGTAGACTTCAGAGAGGCTCCTACTATCACCCGCGGCCCTGGAGGCCCAGTAAAACCTCCCCTCCCACATCGTTCCTCCTGGCCAGACTCGGGACACCCCCAGCACAGCACGAAAGGGTCCTAGTAGAAACTCCCCCCAGAAGATTTCTTGTGGGATACCTGTCGGTTATGCTTGCAGCTGGGGGAGGGCAGGCCCCAGGAAGCTGCGAACCCAGAAGTGCTGGCGCCACCTCCCTGGGGGAGGAGAGTTACGGGCCACAACCGTGCTGCTGGAGGGAGAGCAACTGTCCCCAAGACCACAGGTGGCCCCAAATCCCCGAGGCTGTCCCTCACCACCATTCGCCTCCCCTGGAACAATCCAGAAGGCAAAGTCCACAGCAGCTGGGGAAGGGGTCCGGGCGGGGACCTCCTCAACGGAATCACGGGGCTCAAAACAGCGCGGGAAAGGACCCCCCACCCTACTTGGAACCGACAGGTTCCGAGCGCCGAAGTCTGGGGGAGGGGGCGATAGGGGCGGGGCTGCTGGCTTCTAGGCAGACAGTGGCGGGGGCGGAGGCGGGACGCCCCTCCGTGGGGCATGCGGCCCTGTCGCCATCTTGCAAGGCGCAGGCGGGGAGGAGCGGAGGGGCTGGGGGGGGGGCAGGTGGTGCCGGTGGCGGGGGAAAGGGCCCTCCCGCTCGGGTTGGCTCACTTCCCCATTTAGGGCAACGGGGCTGGTCCCGCCTCCCACCCTTCTCTCCCTCCCTCCGCCCCGCAGCTCTCCTTCACCACCACCGGCAGGTTGCAAGAGCGGTGCCGGGGCCCGTAGGGGCTGAACGCACGCAGCCGCCGGGAACACAGCTGCCGCACGTATCTCGGCGGCCGCAAGGACAGCCGCAGGCCCAGCCGGCCCTGCTCACGTGGTGCCGCTCCCGCCGGGGCCTGGGGTCGCCCGGCCGGCTGGACGGCTGCCAGCCCCGCCCCACGCCGGGTGGCCCGGGAGTGCGGAGCACGTGCACACGTGGGTGGCCGTCCCGGAGCGCAGGCTTCCCGCCCCCACAACGTTAGGCGAATGCCTGCAGGATGCCATGTCCTGTCACCCTCTCAGTCCACTGGCGGGGGTGGAGAGGGAGGTGGGGGGTGGGCGTGTTGTAATATTCGGAGGCTCAGAGCCTGGCTGCACCTGGCCTGCCGCCTGTCTCCAGAGTCTACCTGGGCGCTGGAGAAGGATGCGGTGGGTGGGGCTGCGGTGGACTTGACCCTCTGACTTGGGCTGGGCTTTGGGGTGAACTCAGGACAGCCAGAAAATGAAGGCCAGGAGGTCCGGGCGACCGTGCGCCAGGCCTGGCTCAGCCTGCTCCGCCTTTGAAGAGGGCGTGGGGTGGGGCCGGGAAGCCAGTGCCCCACCTCCCCAGGCTGGAGGCCAAGGGTCCGACAGCTAGCCTTCTCCGTGACCTCCGGAGGTCATCTCTAATCTAAGGAGGAGAAGGTGCAGCCCACAGCCAACCCTTGCACAAATGCCCACCTGCCAGGTGGACTGCACCGGGGGCAGGGCTCAGGTAAGGCAGCATCCCAGGACAGCTGGAGAAAGCTGGGGCTGCAGCAGGTGGCAGGGTGGGGGGCCGGAAGCAGGGAAGCTTCCCGAAGGAGATGGGGCTGAACAGGCCACAAAGAACCCAAAGGGCAGTATAGAGATGCAGCCAAAAGAATGGAAAATTGATGGTGAAGTCTGGAGACCCGGGCCCAGGGCCCCTGTGTGCTGGCCATCCTGAAGGCTTTACAAGGACCAGCAGGCATGAGGATCCACTCTGTGATCTTAAATACCTGCCAGATGTTAGCCCCCTTCCCCCAAACCCAAGACTGCCCACCTCCCTCCCTCCCAGTCCCCAGTCCTCCTACAGGTTTTCCATTTCAATTGCTCTGCCTGTTGCACCAAAAGCTTATTAGGCAGAGATCTCCCAGGTTCTCACCTTCCCAGGTGGTACCTGGCAACAAATCCCATCAGAGCCCCCTTCAAACAAAATATCTCCAAACCTCCTTGTCTCCAGGCCCTAGCTGGCTTGGACTGGTGCGGCCCGTGTCGGAGCCGCCCACTCAGTGCTCTGCTCTTGGGCTCAGGGTCCAGGCTGAAGTCTTTACTGGAGCCTGGATGCTTCTCACACCCCTGATTCCTGCTGGAACCTCTGTCCCTTCCTCCATTGCATGTCTGCTCTACCCTTCAGAGCACACTCTCCTAGCGTATCCCCTCCACTGTCTCCGTTCTCAGCTTTCCTATGCTGGAGCTCAGTCTCTCCTGGATGTGATCTCTGCCCCCAGCCAACCCTAAAGCTGAGGGCGCAAGCCTGGCCCCCTGAGGGTGCATCATACACATGTGCAGAGTCTACAGGGCCTGAGTAGACAGAATGACGCTGGAGTGGCTGGCTCCAGCAGCAGCTAACCAGCTGCCAAGTGTGCTGGTGCATCATCTGGTTTACCCCCCAACCCCCAGGTAGGAGCCACTCCACCCCCCACCCCAGCCCTGTTTAGTTAAAAGGTGGACCCCCTGCTGCCTCACACCCTTCCTCCCTCCCTGGGAACCCAGGCAGCCCCGGCTTTACCACATCCCCCACCCAGACTGGCGTCTTCAGCGTGGGGGCTGGTGGCCCTCTCAGTGCCTAGGGCTGAGGGGTCACGGCCCTCTCAGGCCCCAGAGCATGTGTGTTCCGAAGCCCTGCTGTTCTGGAAATAGGACTGGGCGAGGGTGGCTCCCTCCCTCTCTGGGAGGCCGGCTCCTCAGGCTGGTATCATATGCCCACTCCCGGGCCATCTGGGCCACCTTTATCAGGGAGCCTGGGTGGGGGGTGGTTATCGCCCCCACAATGTTGGGGCACCCTCTCCACCCCCAAAAATGTTGGGGCACCCTTCCCCAGCCCCCAGCTGCTCACTGCACTACTGCAAGAGAAGGGGGCTAGATGGGGAGGCAGTCCTGGGCACTCACACCCCCCACCCCACCTCGGCATTGCCACACTCTGGCCCCCCAGATAACCAGTAGTCTTCTGAGCCCCACCTGGCCCTAGGGGCACTCATGGCTCTGCAAGGGGTAGAGGTGGGATCTGCCTCCATACATAGCCCCCATGCCCGCTGCTGCCTCAGTTTCCCCATCTGCCTCCCCTCCTGGGGGCCTGTT
>NW_011494775.1:6273326-6274089 GCF_000754665.1 Bison bison bison | reverse complement strand
CCCCCCCCCCCGCCCCCGGGTCAGCACACGGGGGTCCCCCTAGCCACTTCTTGTCCCCAGTGTCACGGGGCTTCTCTTGGCCTCCCACACCACAGCCCCCCTCCTCAACCCCTCTCCCGGACCCTAATCCCGTCCTCATAAACGGATTTTCCTCTGCAAAGCCGGCCTGCTTCCCCACCCACCCCCACCCTGCCCTGGGGATTAACCAGACTGCTCACCTGCTCGGCCCCCTCCCCACCTTCCACCAGAGCCTAGCCTCCCAGCCCACCCTCCCAGGGCCCCTGCCTCCACCCCCCTGCAGCCACTTCTCCTGAGACACGCCTTTCCAGGCTGCAATCAACCCACAGCATCCGCCAGAGAAGCTGCTTCCTCCAGGAAGGCTTCTCCATCACCACTGCTGTCACGCCCCCTACAACGTTCCAGGGTCCCGGGGGACAGGGATCGGGTCATCCCCGCAGTGCCCCTCTCACACACAATCAACATTCAGCTACTCTTTCTCAGGCGTAACCAGACAGGGGTCTCTACAGGAGAGATCCCGCAAGCCCCAGGGGACAGTGTGTGCTGTCTGAGGACATCTGTTATTGTCACAACTGAAGGTGCCCCAGGTGGGGGCCAGGGAGGCTGCTCAACACCCTACAGTGGCCAGGATGCCGGACAGAGAATGACCCCGTCTAAGAGTGAGCAGTGCCAAAGACTAACAGTCTCCCCCACTCCAGATCTGAGCTCCTTGTGGGGAGGGGCCTGAGCCCCCCAGGAGGTGCTG
>NW_011494775.1:6269985-6270281 GCF_000754665.1 Bison bison bison | reverse complement strand
CCTCTACCACCCTGCCCTCCGCGCGAGGCCTCCGGGGGCGGAGCCCGGGCCGAAGGAACCGCCCCCTGTCGCGCCCACTCTGGCCCCGCAGTACGCCCTCCTCCCTCCCCGAGCGCGCCTTCCCCACGCCGGGCAGCAGGCTGAGGAACCAGCTCCCTCTGGCGCGCCTTTCCCTCAGTAGCTGCCTCCGGTCCGCCCCCAGAGTACCCCCTCCTCACGCCAGGAAACTCCGCCCGTCCCTGGTAGGGTCCCGCCTCCGGAGCGAGTCCCGCCCCATCCCGGCACGCCCCTCCTTC
>NW_011494775.1:6263569-6269836 GCF_000754665.1 Bison bison bison | reverse complement strand
CGTGGCCCGGTGGGGGTGCGGAAGCGGCCAGCCCCGCCCCCCGGCCACGTGCGCGACCCTTCCCCCTCTCCTCTTCCCCAACTTGTGGCCCTGCTGGACCGCGCGCCCTTGCGTTTCCTCGCCCTTTCTTATGGGGGACCCCATCGCCTTTCTCGTAGACCCGCAGCTAGACTGGGAAGGGAGGAACTCCTCTCCTGGCTGTGTCGAGCGAGCTTGCTCTCGTTTCTCTTTTTGCGCCCCATTTGGGAGTTAGGACGACCAGGGTCACAAAGGGCGGGCAGGGTTCGGGGTGCTTTGGGGAGAAAGAGTGGCCCAGCCTTGTCAGAATACGGGGGTCGGGAACTTCGCTCCCTGGCGCTGGTTTTCGGGCGCGAACAGGGAAAGTGGGGCCTCGCCCCCGAGAACGTCCAGGCCAAATTGTTTAACTTCGTCGGTAACGCGGGAAAGCAGACGCCCGGGGTCCGCCTAACCCGCAGGTCTAAAGCAGCGGGCGGCGGAAGTGGGGCGATGGGGTGGTCCCCTCCATTGCAGCCACGCCCCCGCCCCTTCCTAGGCTGGCCACGGGACGATGCAGTGCCCGAAGCGACCTCCAGGGGGCCTTCCGTCACGGGTTCCAGTCTTCTCAGTGACCCACCCAGGTCTGGGTTTGGACAGCAGCCGGGGACTCGGGCCCGACCCCCATCCCAGGGCAGTATTCTCACACCCTCTCCATCTGCAGTACCCCCTCCCCCTCGCACCGTGGCTTATATAGCCTGGCTCAGACCCTTGTCCCCAGGCCTGTCGCTGTCCCTCGGGTCCATCTGGTTTAAGCCTGACCATCCTTGGTGGCACCTCCCTCTCTGGCAGGGAGAGGCCTGCTGGAGCTTTGACTAAAGGCTGCAGAGACACTCAGCCCCTTCCTCTAGCAGAGAAGCCCACTCAGGACAACCACTGTCCAGGTAAGCACCCGCTGGGCACTGGCGGTCAGCATTCCTGCTGGCCTGCGCCTCCCTTGCCTTTGAAATTCAAACAGGTGGACCACCTGGGCAGGCATTCACCCTCCCCTATCTCCACAGCCCTCCAGGGCCTCAGCACCCCAGCCCACAGGTGGTCCCCAGGCCCTGAGCCCAGCCTCTCCCAGGTCCAGGTAAGGCAGGAAGTGCTCTGCAGGCTGCCCCATGGGCCCCGGCTCACTCCAGCACGCGGGGAAGAAGCAGGGCAAGAAGGAGGCAGGGACCCTTTGTCAGTTCCTTCCAGTGATGTTTACCAGGCCCAGAGCAACATCACCCCCTGTGGCCTTGCCCTCCAGGGGCCCAGAGTCTAGGGCAAGGCAACTGGGACTCAAACCTGATGCGTGGAGGGGCTGGGGGAGTATCCCAGAGCTGGCTCCACTGGAGCCTGCTGTTCAAGGGGGCACCCAGAGGAAAGTGGGGCAGTAACGGAGGGGGGCCTTCTTCCCATGGGCAAGGCGGGGGGTGGACCATGTCAGAGCAGTGGTCAGCACTGGACAAGCCTCAAATGTGCATCCACTCCCAGGGAGAATCAGGGTCTTGGAGCTGTGGTTTTCATCTACCAGCCACTCTGCGGGCAGGAAGCCCCAGCGGGGCCCACTCTCAACCCGCAGTATTTGTATTCACACCCTGGGCCCAGGGGAATGTGAGAATGTGAGTGACCCGTGGAGCCTGATGACCGTGTGCTCACTTCCACCTTAAGTTCTGTCACTCCGTCCTCACTACTACCCTTCAAGAGTTGTCAGCCCCATTTCATAGATGAAGAAGTCAAGGCTGGGAGAGGATCCAGAAGTGGCCTGGAGCGGCTGCCCACACGCAGAGCTAAGAGGCAGCGGAGCGTCTGTCCTGTCTGGGCAGACACAGAGTGCTCAGTCCTCTCTTTCTCCAGACCTCAGTTTACTGATCTATAAACGGGGGTCCATCTCCAGGCTTCCCTTCTGGGACCAAGGGGTTCACAGGGGTCTCTCACCAGACCGCGGGCCCCACAGAACCATGCTGCACAGGTGGCAGACAGAGGAAGTTACAGAAGCGGAGGAGAAGGCAACATACAGGGGCTCCCTGACAGGTCCAGGTCAGAATCAAGGCTGCGGTACAGATGTGTATCTGTGTGTATCTGTATGACATGCTGGAAGGGCCACAGTTGTTTTTTTTTAAACAGTGAAGTCTTTACTATTTTTTAAATTAGGGTACAGTTGCTTTACAATGTCATGTTAGTTTCTGCTTTACAAGGAAGTGAATCAGCCATATGTATACACATATCCCCTCCCTCTTGGGTCTCTCTCCCACCCTGGCCTTTACTTTTTAATAGTACTTTCTCTATAGTTCAACTTTTTTATAATCCACGTGTATCACTTCCATTTTGTTTTTGTTTTGATTTTTGGCTGTACCCCACAGCATGTGGGATCTTAGTTCATCAACCAGGTATCAAACCCATGCCTAATCACTGGACCAGCAGGAAAGTCCCCCCAGAAATATTCTTAAGGAAACAAGTATATCTGTGTATGGCTGCACTGTTGTAATGGGAGAAAAGGAAAATGGACAGATGAACTTGAGTGTCTGTCACTGCATCAGGGAGCACGTGGCCATGGGGGCCCAGGATACGGACAGGGTCAGCCACGAGCTCCAGCTCACTGGAAGTCACGTGCCCCCTCACGCTGTGAACTCTTCGTGTTTCCACCTGTCTTGGCAGCCTGTTGGTGCACAGTGGCCTCTGCCAGCATGTCCACAGTGGTCACCTCTGCAGGGGCCAGGAGACACAAGAAACACAAGGGGACATGGCAGGGAGTAGGGGTGGGGTCCATCTTCTCAGAGCGGCACGCTGGGCAGGCAGATGCACCCATTTCTGCCACCTGCCTAGCACCAGGTGTATGTGGGTGTGACCTTCAGCCTCTCCGTGTGGGTCCTTCTTGTGGCTCTCAAAGGACCAAAGCTCCCATCCCTCCTGAAGATGAGGTTGCTGTACTTTGATGAGTGTTTTTAAGATTCACGCCCGTTTTGCCTTGTCTGTAATCCATCCGTGTTTATTTCTAACGTGTCAGATTATTCACTGCAGTCCAAGGGGTCGTCACACAAAAGAGGAGGTGCAGTGGGCCCCTGGCCAGGCCTAGGCAGGCAGTGGGCATGTGGCTGTCTTCCCCCACGGAAGGCGCCAGGCCCCTTTCCCAGCTGCAGGGAGAGACCCAGGGCCCTCATATCCCTTCTCTAGGAGGCAGGAGGGAATAGGATCTGGCCTGCAGGATCAGGGCTCCTTATCCCCTACTCCTCGCTGGCCCAGGACCCTCCCTGAAAAGCATCTACTCCCAGAGTACCTTTCAGATGTGCAGTTGTAATGGGGGTCACCCGTGGGTCTGGCCTCCCCATGACCTTCTGATGGAGGTGACAAGCCCTCTTCTGTAACACAGCAGGTCGAGTGGCACTCTGCTAGGCTTTGGAGAGCACCCAGCCCAGCTTCTCCCAGCTGCGACCATGACCGAAGCCAGGCCCGTTTACCTCGCCAGCAAGTGCTGTGGACACAGACGTAGCTCTGACCTGTGTCCCCGGCCCTGGTGTCTGGCAGCGGGGCATGCCTGTGTCCTGAGACCGTCAGAGCAGCAGAGAGTCTAGGTCTGAGCCCTGGGGCTGCTTCTCTGGGCAGCTTGGCCTGAGCCATCTCCCCCAAAGTGGGGACAGCAACCCCAGCACCCTAGGGTTGTTGACGTGAGGATCCCCAGCAGGAGCTTCAAAAATTAAGAAAGGGGGAACCCGACGTTAGGCTGGCACCCCCACCTCATGGAATTCCATGGTTAACAGACTGGCCCTGCACCCTGACCATGAACCAAACAGACAAGTGCCTGCCTTGGGGAACACCCAGGCCTGAGATGGGGGTGCAGGGGGCCTTGAGAGGTGGCACCCTCCCCGAGGCCCCTGCTTGTCAACCACAGCCACCAGGGGCCGAGGACACTTAACTCCCTGCCACTCTTCTGGAACCTCTGAGGCCTTCAGTTCACATGGAAAGCCAGAGGGGTGGGTCCCACCAGCTCAGTCTGATGGGTGGTCAGTGAAGCAGGGTTGCCAGAGGAAGGGAGGGGAAGATGGATGGTTGGCCCTCGGGGGCTGGGACTCCAGGGCCCACACGAAGTCCAGTAGGGACTCCTCAGGGAGAGGGGCCTGTGCACAACCCAGATCCCACCCTCGAGAACCTCACAGCCCCTGGGCAGGCTGTATCCCCTGGGGTCTCTGGGTGTCAGGGCGTACCCAGGAGCTAACAGAGAGCCAGAAATCTGCTTCTGGGACTCAGGAGCCAGGTGTCAGGTGAGGTGTGGCAGGCCAGGTGTCGAGGGGAGGACCTGAGGTTCTGGGGAGCCGTGGCGCCTGCTGACCAGAGGGAGAACGCTGCCACTTGTGAACACATGTGTCCTGGGAAATCCACAAAATGGAGAACCGAAAGTTGGCCCCTGTCCCAGGCGGCCTGGCCCATGGGCTGTACCAACTGAAAGGAAGAGGGGAGCATCCCGGAAGGTACCACTGGCATCCCTCCCATTGAGGCCCCTTTATGGTTCCCCAGAGGCCACAAACTGAGCCCCTCAGAGGCACCCACTGCAGAAGGGCAGAGCCCACAGGCCAGGCCAGCCTGAGGAGCCCCTGGCCTTAGCTTATCCTTTCTGCTCACTGGGCAGGCATGTAGGGGAGGGGGGTGGTGGTAAAAGCAGGGGTGTGGGGCTCCTGACAAAAGCTGCTGCCTCAAGCAAAGTCAGCACTGGGGTGCAGAGGAGTCCCTAAAGCCTTAAGTTTTCAGAACCCTTTCTAACAGAACTAGCATTACACAAAAGGCGTGCAAGCCATCAACTACTTCTTAGACAGTTTTCTCTTGACTTTCCTGAGGGGAGACGGGGCCTCTGGACACCCAGTAGAGAAGTCAGCAGGGTTCAGGCTAGCTGGGATGACAGGGTCTAGAAACCGACCCCCTCCTGTGGTCAAGGCTAAAAGGTGGGCTTTAGTCGGCAAAGAATGGCTTTTTGGGGAAATAGAATTGGGGACAAACGATTTGGGGAAAAGCAGTTTGGATTTCTATCTCACTCCTTCCCAGGAGTCGGTTCTAGAATTAGATACAAAATTTAAACATATACTTTAAAAAACAAATTATTTACAGAAGAAAAGGTCAAAATGTTTTATAATCTTGGAGTAGGGAAGATATCTCAGCATGATTTGAAATGCAGAAGCCATAATTGATAAATTAATGACTGATAATGATTTTAAATGCCTGGCAAAAGTAAAATTAATAAACACAAAAAAATCCACATACAATCCAAGTCAAACCCAATGACAAGTTGGAAAAAATACTTTTTCTTCACAGTGGGATAATTTTCTTAAATCTATTCCTAGAAAACAGTAATGCCAAGAACCCAATAGAAAAATGGACAAAGAATGTGAAATACAAATGGCTTTTAAATATCTACTGTTTAAAATAGTTTCCAGTTTCAAAATGACCATATTAGTGATAGGAATGATCAACATAAAAAATATAAGTCTGACAGAAGCACTGAGATGTTTGATTATATTTCTAGGAAATACGAAGCTACAATGAAATACTATTTTAAGAGATCATATGCCCATTTACAGATCTATGGAAAGCCCTTCTGCAGTAAGGAATTCAGTTTTCAGGAATACCCGTACTTAGGAAGAGAAGTGTATAAGGATACTGGATCTAGCAATGCCTGTTACAGACTTGGGGGAAAAAAACAAATTTCAACCAAAAAGTAACAGGAATAATAAATTACAGTGCTAATAAAATATAGTGCAGCCATTAGAAGGACTGAATCCAATCTATGTAGGGGTAACTGAACATTCTCCAAGCCACGATGATAACAGGACCACATTTCTGTATAAACTCTTTGGCTACACGTGCACTTTCTCTGTTGACACCTAAAAAACTGCTTGTCTGTGCCGCGGTAGACGGGAACACTGGAGGTCAGGGGTGGGAAGAGCAGTGAGTTACCACCCAACACTCATACTCTGAAGTTTTTACTCTGTGCCTGAAAACATTTCTGTTCAATCGTAAGCCGTCGCTTTGGACTTGCTGCACCGCGGAGCCCCAGCCCTCGGGGAACTTGTATTCTGATGGGGTGAAAAGCCGGCGGGCTCTGTGACAGGGGCAGCAGCGGCGGTCAGTGGCAGCACAAGGCAGGAGGATCAGGGTAGGGGCTTGCGGAAGGAATACTGCAGCTGACGGCCGAAGAATCGGACGTGCTGGGAGGGATCGGTAAAGATCCGGCTACTTCGGGCACCCGGGCCCGCCAGG
>NW_011494775.1:6263186-6263469 GCF_000754665.1 Bison bison bison | reverse complement strand
CGTGCGGGGAGGGATCGGAAAAGACCCGGCTCCTCCGGTCACCAGGACCAGCCAGTACAAAGGAGGCTCTCTGCTCCCGGGAGTGCACACCCACGCTCAGTTTTGCTCCCAGACATCCTGGATTATTAAATGGGAACCTAGATTTCCAGCTGGAGGGCCCGGGGACTCGGGAGGGACAAGCCTCGGCAGCGTCCTCGGTCGGGGACCTCAAGACCAGGGCTCCCGCCGGGCCGATCTCGCGTGCCCGGGGCCACTCTCGCGTGCCCGGGGCCACTCTCGCGTG
>NW_011494775.1:6261911-6262898 GCF_000754665.1 Bison bison bison | reverse complement strand
CTCGCCACTGCCTGGTGTCGGGCACTCGAAGCTGCCGCCCGACTTCGGCGTGGACAACAGGTCGCCCGTCTCTGAAGCCTTCGGCGCTCTAGGGCGCCGCCCTTAGAGGTCGCAGGGGGCACTCCGGGGGGCGGAGATGAGCCGGGCGTTCTGCCAGGATCCCGGAAGACCTAGGCCGTCCCTGTCTTTAAGGGCATCCCCCGCGGAGTATTGAGCTCAGACCAAGGTCCGGAGGTGTGCTGCAGGAGTGCTCCTCGTGAACCCATTCCTGGGGAGGCCGCACGGAGCCTCGGACCTACCACTGCCCTCCACTGGACGCAAGCGTGCAAGACTCTTCTTGGTCTTCAGCGCAGGGGGAGCTAACCCTAACCCTGCGAGGTCTACCACACGGGTACGGAAGGGTGTCTGTCTCGCTGAGGGTCCAGAGTAGTCCCAGCCTAAACCCGCGGGGGCCACTTCTACCCTCAGGGTTGTCTTGTGGACAGGGAGCCAACCACCCTCCCCAGGCGTGCCCTCGGAGCACGCAGGGTCCTGGATTCGAATGCTGTCGCCCCTCCATCACCACCTAGGCAACCGACAGCCTCAAGGACCGGAACTCTGACCTGGCATCTGCAGTTGTGAACTCCCCTGGAGGGTTGGGGACAAAGCCTGGTCCCGCCCCCGTCTTGGGCTCGCTGAGCCCCATGGAGAGCACGCACAAGCCAAGAAAGGGAAAGGAACCTTAAAATTTTAAATCTTTAATTTCTGTTTTCACGTTTTTTCCTTCGTTTTGCTTCCAAAAGGAAAGGTGCACATAGCTCCGTCACCTGTACATTGTCCACGGCCCAGGGGCCGGGGCAGGTCCCGACCCCTGCCGGCCGGCTGCCTCTAGGGCGTGGGGTGCCCGGGGGTTCACATGCAGCCCCCGGGGCCGGGGCAGGGTCCGGGCGCCGCCTTATTGCTGAGGTCCTGGCGCGGCTCGGGCCGGCCACTAGGCTAGGCGCGCTG
>NW_011494775.1:6257357-6261811 GCF_000754665.1 Bison bison bison | reverse complement strand
CTAGGCGCGCTGGCTGGGGAGCTCCTGGGAGATGAAGCGGCGCAGGCGCTCCAGATACTGGCTGTAGAGCTCGATGTCGTTGTGCCCGGCGCCCTCCACCCACAGAGGCTCCACGGCCTTGGGGCAGCGCTCGTAGAGCGCCAGCCCATGAGAGAAGTCGATCACCTCGTCCTCCGTGCCGTGGATGATGAGCACCGGCGACGTGATCTTCGACACCTTCTCGATGCTGCGGGGCGGGGCACGTTAGGCCTCCTCGCCCCGCCCCTCCAAGGTCCCGCCCCGCCCTAGTCCCCGCCCCCGCCCCGCTCCACCCCGCCCCGCGCTCACTTGGGGAACGCGTCAAAGCAGTAGGTCTTCTTGGTGTCCGGGAAGGCGACGCGCATGCCCGAGGTGAGCGGCGAATGCAGCACCACCGCGGCGCACTCGTAGCGCGAGGCCAGGTCCACGGTGGGCACCGTGCCGATGCTCTGCCCGTACAGGACGATGCTGTCCGGGCTGATGCCGTACCTGGCGGCGGTAGGGGCAGGATCAGCAGCGAAGCAACTCACACACCCCTCCCACTGCCTGTCCACCATTCTCTGCGCTGGCTCCAGGAAATATGATAGGGTCCTGGGACCCTCCCCAACCTGCCAGCACCGAGGGCGTTGGCTCAGCAGGGGAGGCAGGATCCCCAGGTGTGAGGAGAACTGATTGCCCGCAGCCCAAACCCTCAGTTTCGATAGTATCTACTTGGTCACACCTGGGCAGTACACTTGTGTAGGCCCTACCAGCGCTGTGGTTCCTGGAGGCAGGTCCCTGGGGCTTCTTCTGGTCACCCGGCCATCCCGACCCATACACACACTAGACCAGGGCCACATGCAGAACCTGCTTGGAGCCTTCCTGCCGCTGCAGTTCGAAATTTGACAGCTCTTCCTGGTCCCACTGCAAGGGGGCGTGTCTTCCCGTCACCCTCACCCACTCCCTTGGCCTTGGGGAATGAAGACAGTTCCTGCCCAATTATCTCAGCCAGTATGCAGCCCCTCAGGTGCTTAGTAAAATGTGGGTGAGCACGAAGTGGCCCCTGAGGGCAGTGAGTGGTCACTACCTCCTTCCTTGGGCACCTTTCCTACATAGTGGTCAGGTCCTATGCCCCTTTCCCCCCACACACAACTCCCAGAGCACCAGCTCAGCGCAGTTCTTTCCTGACCACTCAAGGACTCACCACCCTCTGGGTATAGGAGGTCTCCATGGCCTTACCTCCACACACCCTCAGCTGTGATCTCAAAGGGGCTGCCCCTCTTCCAAGTGGCCAGGGCACTCGGGCCCCTGGGCACCCAGGGGTCATGAGCACCTGTCCTTGCCCTCTGGCCCCAACCTCAGGCCTTGGGGATGCCACCCAACCTTGTGCCAACCCCCCTTGGCCACTCCACCCCAGTCTGCTCCCTGGTTTGCCAGGAGCACCGCTGTGCTGAGCACCAGCACGGTCCTGTCACCCAACTCCGGGCAGGACTCCCAGCTGCACCTGGCTGTCTCCACCTGGACAAACACAGCAGGTGCTGGATTCCACAGCTTTTCCAGCCCTTCCCCACCCTGCACCACTGCTTGGGCCCATGCCTCCCGCCCTCCTAATGATTCTCAATTGTTGGGGCTGAGGAACAAGGTTGCTGGAGGTCAATGCTGGCAGCAGGACAGATGGACGGATGACAGAGCTCAGAACCCTCACCCTTCGGCAGGGCATGATTCTGCTAGCAACCCCCAGCCAGCGGGGACAGGCTGAGGCAGCTGAGTGTGGAACACCTGCACCAGGCTACCCAGCTTGAGTCCCCAGTACCACGGAGGTGCCAGGGGACCCTGTTCCCAGGGCCTGCATCAAGGACTCCTGGAGCATCACTACAGCAACCAGGGCCCTGCCTCCCCAGGGCAGGCTGGCTATGGGCCCTGAAGGAGCTGGTCGCACCAGTTGGCTAGGCAGGGCCGAGGTCAGGCTGCCCTGGGCAGGCAGAGGGCACCACCTCCAGGAGGCTGGGGGTCAGGTGCTCCCTCCAGGGCAGCATGGGGCACCAGGCCACAGGTTGTGTGCTGACTCTGAGACTGAGCCACCAGGCTTCAGTGAGCAACCATGGAGTGGAAGGGGGTTGCCAGGACCTGGACGACAAGGGTGGTGAGCTCCAGGGGCAAAGGCATAGACAAGACCACAGGGACTCTGTCTGAATCAAGCCAGCAACTGTGCTGGGTACTGTGCCTGGGGAGGCCCCAGCCTCTGCTAGCTGACCTCCCACAGGGGCTGTGTTGGGAACTAAGCTGTCTGACAACACCTCTAGGCCCAGAGACCCTCCCCAGAATGAAGCCAAGCTCCACAACAAGGGGTCTGGCCCCTCCCCACCCCTCAAGTGCTCCCTTAGGTGTGGGGATCTCCGAGTCTTTTCACACCACCCTCACACACCACGTACCAGGCCCAGGAGAGGTCTGAGTCCTCTGCCTAACTCCTCCCTCCAGGCAGAGCCTCCGTTCCCATGGAGAGAAACCCAGGCCCTGTCCCTACCCCTCTCAGACTGGGGCTCCCAGGAGGAGATCACTCCAAGGAGGGTGGAGGGCCCCATCCAGCCTCCCTGCACACCAAGCAGACAGAACTCGGGTCAGGCTTCACCCTGCAGCCCCCTACCTGGGCTTCTTCCCACAGGGTCCAGTCACCTGTGAGGAGACGCGCACCCTTGCCCCCCCGTTGCAGCCAGGGCTCACCTGGTGCGCAGGGCCTGCCAGGCAGCGTCAATGTCAGCGTAGAGGTTCTTCTCGGAGGGTTTGCCGGAGCTCACGCCATAACCAGAGTAGTCGTAGGAGAAGATGTTGCAGTTGATGCGTGTGCCTAGGCCGATGTAGAAGCTGCTCATCTGGCCCAGGTCCACTGCGTTGCCGTGCGAGAAGAGAACTGTGTACCTGGTGAGGCGGGGAAGCACAAGTCAGAGGGTGATGGAAGGAGGGGGCTGGTGCCCTTATAAAAGGAGCAGAGAATTGGTTCTACTCACTGGGACTTAGGCCAGGATAGACAGTGAAGCCTCAGGCTCCCCATCAGCCAGGGGACCACCCAGTGTGAGCCCGAGAAGCCACAGTGACCTTCACATCAATGGCCCTGGGTGGCAGCTGCCTCCCCCTGGAATCATTCCTGATGGAGAGACTCTGAGAGCCTAAGGATGGTGGTTCATCTCCCTGCTGCTCTGAACCTTCCTGGAGGATGAGACTGCAGGGGCTCCGACCACAGGGAGGAAGGCCAACCCCTGTTCACTGCGGGACGGCTCTTCCCTCTCCATGGGAAAGGACCAGAGCCCTTATCTCTGCCCAGGGTCCCACACGGCCCTGCCAGGCAGTCTGACCAGTCTGGATCCTGGTTGACAGGCTCCCAGAATCTTCTTCCTCCAGCACCACTGGGCCCTAGCCCAGCCCAGCCGAGGTAAAAGCCTGCCCTTTGGACCTGGCCTCCTCTGCAGGCAGAAGCAGCTGGAAGGCCCCACCTCTGTGCCACGCTGGGGCTCGGGGAGTCAGACCTGGCCCCAGTTGCCAGCCTAGTCTCAGGGCTACCACCTGAAAGTGGGTGCCGAGGCCTCACTGGGCACTCAGGGCCCAGGAAACTGACCCAGGGCATATGAACACTGAGACCCAGAGGCAGGAGGCTCCCAGAGAGGGCCCCCAAGAGGCTGCATGTGGAAGGACCCCAAACAGTTTCTTGGTGGCCGTGGGCAGATCTCACCTGCTGCTCCTTGGCAAGCATCATCTCTGGGACACCCGCCCACCCAAATGGGCTTTCGCTGGCTCTGGCCCTCTGGTGGTCTCCATGGGCCGCAATGAGAGGCTGAGAACAGAGCATATCTGGGGCCCCCATCCCAGTTGGCCCCTCCACCACAGGGGTCATGTCTGCGCGGCTCACCTGGCACCAGGCACACAGCGCACGTACATGCAGGAGATGCGGTTGCCCCGGCTGCTCTTGGTCAGGAAGACCTCGATGGTGTCCAGCTCACGCTGGCTGTACTGGAAGTCAGCGCGCTCCATCAGATGGAGTTTCCAGCGCCCAGGGGTGCCAGCTAAGGCCCGCAGGTTCCCTGAGGGGGCAGCCCCGGCCCCACCAGGCCCGGGCTCAGGCTCAGGCACCAGCGAGTAGGTGGGCTCCGGAGGCAGGAAGGCGAGCTTAGCGGCAATGCGACCGGGGCAGGGCGGGCAACAGAAGAGGCAGCAAAGCTCGGTCACTGACAGGCCGTTCATGGCGGGTGCCGGGTGCCGGGGCGGGCCTCACCCGGCAGGGGAGGGCTGGGGGTGCTCGGAGACGCGGGCAGGGGACAGGGCGACCCCCGGCCACCTCCCCAGATAAGAGCCCCGTTAGGAGGCTGTGGCACAGCCCCATCGCGGTCCAAGCTGAGCCCTCAGGAGCCTCGCAGCCTCGCGTGTCCGTGTGGCACAGAGGGAAAGCCTGTAGGGGGACAGCATGA
>NW_011494775.1:6254079-6257123 GCF_000754665.1 Bison bison bison | reverse complement strand
CCTGGCCTGCCCTCCCTGGGGAACCAGCCTTCCAAGCGACCCTGGTGGGACCCAACCAGCCCCCTGCCTGCTACCACACTTCCTCAGCCTGCAGGTGACTCTTGCCATTTAACCCCATTCATCAGTCCAGCCTCTGCCTGTAGGCCGTGCTGGGTGATCAGCACCCTGGCTACCCAACTCTCCCCAATACTGCCCCTGCCCCAGGTCCAGGGAGACTGGTACCCCCAGACCTCTGTCCACACAGCTGGCCCAGACTCTCCTCCACCCCCTCCCATCTGCCACCCCCAGGTGACACAGCTCAGCCGAGGGAGGACAGACTGCTGACCACAGGGACCCGAGAGCATGCTCCCAGGGCCTGCGATGTCCGGAGACAGGAGCCCAGGCAGAGGAAATACAACAAACAAAGGCTCTGGGAACAAAAGCAGGATACATCTCCAGGCTGGGAAGGCCCAAGGAGCCGGGACAATGGCTCTCTCCTGTGCTTGGGGCCAGGCCGCAGTGGGGGTTGGGGTCCACAGGAGCCTGGGGCACCTTCCCCTGCTCCGCCAACTTAGGGGTCTGTGGCCTCGGGGAAATCACTTAGACTCCCCAGGCCTCAGTTTACACTTCCATCAGTACAGACACCACACAGGTCACAAAGAGAGTAAATGAGATGAGGGGAAAAGAGGTGGGACAGGCAGGGCTCAGGACAGGCACAGAATGTCCTGAACGCTATCTCAAGCAGACTACAGCTGAGCTGCTAAAGCAGCTATACTCAATATGCATGGAGCTGCCAACAGAGAGGCTGGAAGAAAATACAGAGGTCTGAGAAAAACCTACTCACTTACTACGTTGTCCTTACAGCCTAGAGCGAGGGAGGGACACATGTTCACAGCTCACTGTTGGCAGCAGAGCACCTGAGCCTGTTCTGTTTCCCGGCCACAGCATTTGAAAACCACTGGGCCAGGGCCACACGGATGCAGAGCAGGTTGGTGCAGTCCAAGGCCCAGAAACACACCTGCCCGCTTCAGACCTGTGATCTGAGACCGGGGGCCGCAGAAAGCTACATCTCACAGTCACTTGGGTCAGGGGCACATGGAGGGGTGTGGGAGAGGGAGGCAGGGACACAGACGGCCTCCAGGAGCCCCCAGACTCCCAGGTGGGAGACTTGTGTTACGTGTAAGCATGTTCAGAAGGGAGAGTCTATCACATTGGTTCTCAGACCAAGGCAAATTTACGCTCTGGGGACATGGGCCAACCACTGGAAAGACAGCTATGGTTGTCATGACTTGCGGGGGTTACTATTGGCATTGAGTGGGTGGAACCCAGGGATGCTGCTCAACACCCCATCATGCCCAGGACACACTCCCCAGAGTGTCAATCAAACTGAGGCTGCTCCAACATATTCTCAGAGATGTCCAGGCCCCAACAGGTTGACATTCCATCGGTGCTTTGATGGCGTGGCAGGTCTGGAGTTTGGGCAGCAAGGCGAGGCTGGTTTTGAGAGGGAGGCCTGGCTGAGAGCCAGTGGGCAGGTAGGAGGCCCCTGGAGACCCGAGGATGAACAGGCACCCCAAGATGGACAAGGGCCCGCTGACCAAGCCAGAAACCAGGATGCCATCCTTGACACCTCCCTGTACCCTCAAGACCGGCCCATCACAGGGCTTGCTGACTGCCTCTCTCCCTCCCACCACCACCACCTGGGGCACACAGTCTTCTTCCTTGCTGGTTCCCCCCAACCGTTGACCACCGCCACCCTGTTCCATGCCATTCTGCCCTCTGCAGCCAAAAGATCTCTTCACAACACAAATCTACCAGCCACTGGGCTGTTCCAGGGGTCCCACTATTTTTATGATGGAGATCAAATCCCTCACCACCGTCTGCTGTGGCCAACCTCTCCAGCCTCTCTTGCTCATCACTAACCCACTTTCCCCAGATGAACCACACTGTCCTCTCCTGCCTCAGAGTTGCAGCCCCAGCAGTTCCCCTAATCGCACGGCCTGGGCTCCCTGTCCCATCCACCTTTCACATCTCCCAGTGCCCTTCCAAACAGGTTAGTCCCTTCCCCACAGGCTCTCTAGGCTCCAGATCTGACTCCACAGCTTGTATGTATAAATTCAGCCTTCACCCCACGCCTCCAACCAAAGAGAAACTCCATGAGGGCAGTATCACCACCGGTTCTCACTCAATCAACACTGGCTGAATGAACAGACAAAGGACCAGGGGGAAAGGGGGGGCTCTACAGTCTGCCATGCCTGACAAGAAAGCGGGTACAGTCTCTTCTCAGGCCTCCCAGACCTGGGACCTCCCGCAGTCTTACACGGATATCAATGAGGGTGCCAGATATCAATGAGAGTTCCAGCCCTCAAACTGCAGAGCACACCTAGATGCCTCATTCACTGGGCAGGCACTCCCAGCACTCAGAGCCCAGTGATTCTGTCCACAAGCACATATCCGGCACCCCGCTGCCAGGCCCAGTGTGGGCTCCTGGTATCATGAGGATCAACAAGGAGCCAGGCAGTTACAATTCTCCAAGACGACCTAAATACGGACAACTGTGACCGCACCTCTCCCAGTCAGTCTGAAAGGCGCCTGCAGAGTGCCTGGTGACAGCGACCAGGACAGCGGGGAGAGGATAGTTAAACCCCAGAGGTGAGAGCGGGTTCCAGGAACTAGGGGTCCTGGACTAGACAGACTGGGAGGAATAGTGAGCAGAGGGGTCCTGGAGAGAGCTGGGTCAGGCCCCGCCCGTGAATCCTGCTGCAGAATTTGGGGGAAATTCATCCTGGGGGAAACGGGGAGCCTAAGGAGTGGGGGTCTGGGGTCTAAGCCCATGGGTTTGGCGCTGTGCATGGTGCCCTGGTAGCAGCCTGCAGATGGGACTGGAGCAGAGGCTGGGAAGCCTGCCCAGGTGTCCAAGCCGGACGCAGGACGCCCGCGAAAGGGCAAAGGTGTCTTGGAGATGTTTAGGAAGCAAGGCTCGGCTCCGGCTGCTGTGGCGGGCGAGGGTGTCAGGCTGGGGCATTTGTTCGGGGCCGGGGGTCAGAGTCCGCGGCTCGGACAGC
>NW_011494775.1:6238025-6253662 GCF_000754665.1 Bison bison bison | reverse complement strand
CGGGGGCCAGGACCGGGAGCAGGCGCGGCGCGCGTCCGGGGGCGGGGTTAACTTTCATGGTGGGCGGGGCGATTGGGTGGGCAGGAGCCGAGCTTCAGGTTCCAATCAAGGTTTCTGGGAGTGGAGACTCATGACCGTTCACTTAATCCTTCTCTTATTCCAGGTCTAGGACTCTAGTGAGGAACTCTTCTGGTATCAAAATTTACAGGGGGCCAAAAAACTCAATGGGGCTTCCCAGGTGGCGCTAGTGGTGAAGAACCTGCCTGCCAGTGCAGGAGATGTAAGAGAGTAGAGTTCCATCCCTGGGGTCTGAAAGATCCTCTGGAGGAAGGCATGGCAACCCACTCCAGTATTCTTACCTGGAGGACCGATGGACGGAGGAGTCTGGCGTGCTGCAGTCCATAGGGTCGCACAGAGTCGGACACGACTGAAGCGATTTAGCACAGAACAAAAACCTCAGTGGTCAACGTAAGAACTATTTTAATGCACTACTAAAAAAACAAAGTTTTGGGACTGAGCGACTTCACTTTCACTTTTCACCTTCATGCATTGGAGAAGGCAGTGGCACCCCACTCCAGTATCTTGCCTGGAGAATCCCAGGGACGGGGGAGCCTGGTGGGCCGCCCTCTATGGGATCCTACAGAGTCGGCCACGACCGAAGTGACTTAGCAGCAGCAGTAACAGCAGGCCCCTGGCTGGGATGATTCAGCCTTTATTTCAAATCCTTATGTGTTGTTCATCATGGGTCCTTTTGCATCACTTTAGGCTCCCCCTCCCCACGCCCCTCAACCAACCACCCCCACCCCCATCACCAGTTCCCTGGTGGCTCAGTGGTAAAGAATCCGCCTGCAATGTAGGTTTGATCCCTGAGTCGGGAAGATTCCCCTAGAGGAGGAAATAGCAACCTGCTGCAGTATTCTGGCCTAGAGAATCCCATGGACGGAGGAGCCTGGCGCTACAGTCCATGCAGTGGCAAAGAGTCCGACACAACTGAGCACACACACATTAGGCGTTTTCATTGAGCATTAAAATATTAGGGTTTCCGACTCTCTCCCATTCAGCTCACCCTGCGGGCAGGGAAACAGCGGCTGGTGACACAGCTGAAGGCAAAGCAGATGGACAAGAATGAGGCTTGGAAACAAAGTGGCAGTGTGGCTAAAGGTGACCCGGGCGGTCAGGGCAGGCCTTTCTGAGGAGTGATTGGGAGGAAGACAGAAAAACTGGAGGCTGACAGTGCCTAGTCAAAGCGGGACAGTGAGTTAGTGGGACAGCCTCGGCCTTGGCCAGGCCAGCCTATCGCAGCTCAACATCCGCCCCACCTGCTACAGGCAGCCCCGGCTCCCCGTCCTCCCCCAGAGAATCTAACTTTCAGCTTCATTTGCAGAGATAGGCCTCCCTGGCCAGTCCTTCCCCAAGGCCCCATTCCCTGGGGTCAGCTGCCAGGAGAGGACTCAGGCTCAGGATTGGACACTCTCCAGAGGTGGTTTCCAGCTGGTTCCCTCTGACCCCCTGCCCAGGCCCTAGCTGACCTCCCTCAGCTGTGTGCTCCAGGGGGCTGTCCCTGGGTGCCTGGACACACCCCTGCCTCAGCTGTCCCCTCAAGGCTCCCGGCATCAGCTGTCCTCCTGAGGTCCAAATGTCACACCTAAGCCAGGCTCCTTCCATTTCCTTGTGCCAGAACAGGAAGAGGCCTGTCCACAGCCTTCCTCCACACTCCCCCACCCCGCGGCCCTATCTTCCCCTCCTCCCCTGGGCTAGAAAGGGCCAGAGCTGCTGCAACACCTGAAAGCCCAGCTTCTCCAGGACTGAAATGCCCCAAGGGGAACATCTGTGTGTGTGTGAGGGGGTGGCCAGGAGGAGGGGATAGGCTTAGTCCCCACCCAAATGGGGCCTGCCCCACCCCTGCGGAGTTCCCCCACCCACCAGAAGGCACCCAGAAAAGATGAAGGCACTGCTGTGAATTCCCCAAGGTCTCTGAAGGTCAGTCCCAACACCTTCCCTTCCCAAAGCACCTGCTTGGTGTTGCCCAGCACCTACTGGCCCATTTTCCCCACCTCTTTGCCCTTGCTCTCTCTGCCCCAGCCAAGCCACCCTTGAGAAGTTTGTCCCTGGTTGTTCAGTCACTACATTGTGTCCAACTGTTTGCGACCCCATGGACTGCAGCACTCCAGTCTTCCCTGTCCTTCACCATCTCCCGGAGCTTGCTCAAACTCATGTCCATCGAGTCAGTTATGCCATCCAACCATCCTGTCCTCTGTCATCCCCTTCTCCTCCTGCCTTCAATCTTTGCCAGAATCAGGGTCTTTTCCAATAAGTCACTTCTTTGCATCAGGTGACCAAAGTATTGGAGCTTCAGCTTCGGCATCAGTCCTTCCAGTGAATATCTAGGATTGATTTCCTTTAGGATTGACTGGTTTGATCTTCTTTCAGTCCAAGGGACACTGAAGAGTCGTCTCCAACACTGCAGTTTGAAAGTGTCAGTTCTTCAGTGCTCAGCCTTCTTTACGGCCAGCTCTCACATCCATACATGACTACTGGAAAAACCATAGCTTTCACTATACAGAACTTTTTTGGCAAAGTGATGTCTCTGCTTTTTAATATGCTGTCTAGGTTTGTCATAGCTTTTCTTCCAAGAAACAAGCGTCTTTTAATTTCATAGCTGCAGTCACTGTCCAGTGATTTTGGAGCCCAAGAAAATAAAATCTGTCACGGTTTCCATGATTTCCCCTGTCTATTTGCCATGAAACGATGGGCCCAGATGCCATGATCTCAGTTTTTTGAAAGCTGAGTTTTAAGTCAGTCTTTTCTTAAAACTGGATGAAGCACAAGGTGGAATCAACATTGCCAGGAGAAATATCGATAACCTCAGATATGCAGATGACACCACTCTTATGGCAGAAAGTGTAGAGGAACTAAAGAGCCTCTTAATGAAGGTAAAAGAGGAGAGTCCTTCCGCAAGGCCCCATTCCCTGGGGTCAGCTGCTGGGAGAGGACTCAGGATCAGGACTGGACACTGTCCAGAGGTGGGTTCTAGCTGGTTCTCTCTGATCCCCTGCCCAGGACCTAGCTGCCCCCTCCCTCAGCTGTGTGCTCTAGGGTGCTGTCCCTTGATTCCAGCTGTGGTTCATCCAGCCCAGCATCACGAATGATGTACTTTGCATATATGTTAAATAAGCAGGATGACAATATACAGCCTTGATGTATTCCTTTCCTAATTTGGAACAAGTCTGTTGTTCCATGTCCAATTCTAACTGTTGCTTCATGACCGGCATACAAGTTTCTCAGGAGGCAGGTAAGGTGGTCTGCTATTCCCATCTCTTTAAGAATTTTCCACAGTTTTTTTGATCCACACAGTCAAAAGCTATAGCATAGTCAATGAAGCAGAACTAGATTTTTTCTGGAATTATCTTGCTTTTTCTATGATCCAAATTTGTCCCTACCTCAGGGCCTTTCACAAGCAATGTTTCCTAACTAGAATGCCTCCAGATAGACACATGGCTGGCTCCTCCTCCTCCTCAGGCACATGCACAAATATCACCTCCTTAGGAAGCCCTCACTGACCTCCCTCAGCCAAAGTCCCTACCACACCCTATTTATTTTTCTAATAGAAAACTTGCCATCATTTTACCGAGTTGTTTGTTTGTTTGTCATCTATCCTCCCCATATTCCACGAGCTCCAAGCTCCCCCCAGGGCAGGGAGCCGGACTCTTGTCCACTATGTCCCCAGCTGTCCCCCATGCTTTCTGAAGAGTCGATAGATACATGGGAGGAGGATAACTCCCAGCCAAGAGGAAGGCTTTCAGGAGGATGTAGGGAGGCTCTGGAAACTTTTGGTTGCCACTGGCACAGACCTCAGTCTGTCCGGAAAATAATGTGACCACAGGAATCAATGCTCTTGTCTTTTTTTCCCCCAAACTTTAAAATTTTATGTTGTATTGGAGTATAGTCAGTTAACAATGTCATGTTAGTTTCAGGTGAACAATGAAGAGACTCAGCCATACAGTTATGTATCCATTCTCCTGCATCTGCCAATGTAGGAGACCTAAGAGATGTGGGTTCAATCCCTGGGTCAGGAAGATCCACTGGAGAAGGGCATGGCAACCCATTCCAGTATCCTTGCCTGGAGAATCCCACGCACAAAGGAGCCTGGTAGGCTATAGTCCATAGGGTCACAAAGAGTCAGACACGACTGAGCACGTATGCACCCACCTCCACCAGGTAACCGTAAGTTCCTTTTCTAAGTGTGGGAGTCTCTTTCTGTTTTGTAAGTTCATTTGTACCACTGCTTTTGAGATCCCGAATATAAGGGATGTCATACAATATTTCTCCTTCTCTGTCTTACTTCACTGGTATGACACTCTCTAAGTCCATCTTTGTTGCTGATGACATTATTTCATTCTTTTTAATGGTTGAGTAATATTCCATTGTATATATGTACCACATCTTTATCCATTCCTCTGTCCACAGACATTTAGGTTGCTCCTATGTCCAGGCTACTTTAAACAGTGTTGCAATGAACATAGGGGTACATGTATCCTTTCAGATCATGTTTTTGTCCAGATATAGGCCTAGGAGTGGGATTTCAGGGTCATATGATACCTCTATTTTTAGTTTTTTAAGGAACATCCACACTGTTCTCTGTAGTGGCTCTATCAGATTACATTCCCACCAACAGTGTAGGAGGGCTCCCTTCTCTCCACATCCTCTCCAGTATTTGTGTGTGTGTGTGTTTTATGCTGCTGCTGCTAAGTCGCTTCAGTCGTGTCCGACTCTGTGCGACCCCATAGACGGCAGCCCACTAGGCTCCTCTGTCCCCGGGATTCTCCAGGCAAGAATACTGGAGTGGGTTGCCATTTCCTTCTCCAATGAATGAAAGTGAAAAGTGAAAGTGAAGTCGCTCAGTCGCGTCCGACTCCTAGCGACCCCATGGACTGCAGCCTACCAGGCTCCTCCATTCATGGGATTTTCCAGGCAAGGTTTATGCTAGCCATTCTGGTTTTGTTTTTTTTTTTGGGGGGGGGGGCTTATTTATGAACCCCCTACAGACTCTGCGTGAATTTCCTAGTGATTCAGAGCAAGAGGCTCCAAGGTTGTCCCTGAGATCCTGAAATGAAAACCGTGGGACTGGGAGGAAGGGAGGGGAGCCATACCCTCTATGCTAGCCATTCTGACCAGTGTAAGGTGATATCTAATTGGAGTTTTGATTTGCTTTCTCTAATAATTAGCAGTGTTGAACATCTTTTCATGTGCCTGTTGGCCATCTGTATATTCTCTTTGGAGAAATGTGTATTCAGGTCCTCTGCCCATTTTTTGAGTGGGTTGTTTGTTTTGATGCTGTTAAGTGTCATAAGCTGTTTGTAAATTTTGGAGACTAATTCCTTATTGGTCACATCATTTGCAAATATTTTCTCCCAATCTGTGGGTTGTCTTTTCATTTTGTTTATTGTTTCCTTGGCTGTGCAAAAGCTTTTGAGTTTACGTAGGTCCCATTTGTTTATTTTTGTTTTTATTTCCATTGTTCTGAGAGATGGATCAGAAAAGATGTTGCTGTGGTTTATGTCAGAAAGTGTTCTGCTTGTTTTCCTCTAGGAGTTTTGTAATGTCTGGTCTCACATGTAGGTCTTCAATCTATTTTGAGCTTATTTTTGTGTATGGAATTAAAGAGTAACCTTATTTCATTATCTTAGATGTGGCTGTCCAGTGTTGTCTTTTTTAATTTCTTAGATATTTATTTATTTACTTGGTTACTCCGGGTCTTAGTTGCAGCACGTGGGATCTCTTAGTTGTGGCATGTTGGATCTAGTTCCTGGACCAGGGATTGAACCCAGGTCCCCTGCATTGGGAGTGTAGAATCTTAACCATTGAACCACCAGGGAAGTCTCAGGAATCAATGGTCTTAAAAGCAATCCTGTTTGAGGAAAAGATCAAGAGGTTACATGTTTCCCATCCTGGGGACAAGGGAGACACTGCACATGTACGGAAAAGCTCCTTGGGTGTCAAAGAGGAAGGGCTGCCCCCCCATAATAGGTGATCTCAAGCCTCCCTGTTGGCCTCTAGGCTGGAATCCATCTTGGAAAAAAATTGTGTCCACATGTTGGGGAGGGTCCTAGGGTGGGTGAGGTGTGGAAAAATAAACCAGGTAATTGGTCAAAGGTAAACAAAGACCCTGAAGAACTACTGAATATAAATGATTTAATCATCTCTTCACTGCACTCTGCCTTATTAGGGAAGATGCTCACACCCTTTTCCAGGTGTAGGGGGATCTCTACCTTGCTTCAGTCGTTTTTTTTTTTTTTAAATGTTTGGAAGCTCTTTAAAAATATTTATTCATTTATTTGGCTGTGCCAGAATCTTAGTTGCAGCATGTGGGATCTAGTTCCCTAACCAGGGATCGCACCCAGGTCCCTTGCATTGGGAGCCCAGAGGCTCAGCCACTGAACTACAGGGAAGTCCTTTAACTAAACAAATTGTTTCTCTGTGTGCTCTCCAGCTTATTGTGTTGTATCTCTAATAATAGGCTTTGTAGTGTTTCTACAGATTTTGGCTTCCTTGAGAAATGCATTTTTCAATGGGATAGACAGCCAGGAGGAACTCTGCCTTAAGCCTGAGGCCCCTTGTGGACTAATAGTGGCCAGGATTTCTGATTTTCATCCAGGCTTCCCAGATTCAGTTCCTGGGCAGGGAACTAAGACCTTGCTTCAAGCCAGTGCTCACTGCTGTCTGTCTCTGTGAGATCAATCCTGCCTGGATCAGTGAGCTCCAGTCAGGTGCTATTCAATAGGGGCTTCCCAGGTGGCGATAGTGGTAAAGAATCCGCCTGCCAATGCAGGAGACATAAGAACTACAGGTTCAATCCCTGGGTTGGAAAGATTCCCTGCAGAAGGAAATGGCAACCCATTCCAGTATTCTTGTCTGGAGAATCCCATGGACAAAAGAGCCTGGTGGTCTATAGCCTTTAGGGTCACAAGGAGTCAGACATGACTGAAGCAACAGCACACACACTCTCCAATATGGAGGCCATCAGCTCTGAGCTGCTATTTACATGTAAATAAATGGATGAAAAGTAAATACAATTTAAATTGGACTTCTTCAGTTGCAATGGGGTCCTTTCAAGTACTCAAGAGCCATGCAGCGCTGGGGGCTCCCATTGTGGAAGGCACAGGTGGAGAACAAGTCTGTCACTTGGAAAGTTCTAGAAGTTTCAGTCTAGCCACTGAACTCCAAGACAAAAAGCATCTGCATTGGTTTCCTTTTGGTCTCCTGTTTAACTCTGGTGCCCAGTTTGGGGCTCAGCATTCAATTGGTTCTCAATAAATGCTTACAGTAGAGAGGGGAGGTGGGAGGGAGAAAAGGAGTTCTTTTAAGAAGCAAAAGTTAATCATCCGATGAAACAGAAAAATATCCTCAAAGTGAAGAGAGGAAATTAAATAAAAAGATTATGTTTGGGGACTTCCCTGGTCATCCAGTGGTTAAGACTCTATGCTTCCAATGCAGGGGACACAGGTTCAAATCCAGGTCTGGGAACTAAGATCCTACATGCTATGTGGTTCAGCCAAAAGATTTTCTTAAAAAAATGATTATGGTTGACGCTTGATGAAAAAGACTATTTCTGCGTGGAGAATCCCCATGGACCAAGGAGCCTGGAGGGCTACAGTCCATGAGGTGACAAAGAGTCAGACATGATGGAACAACTGAGCACACCGAGATATGCAGACCATTACAAAGTGGCTGGTCTTTTCTTTTTTTTCTTTTAATAGCTTTACTTCGACTTATATTTTTATGGGAAATAATATTTATATGGTTCAAAATTCAAAGGGTCAATACGGTTGTGCAGAAAACATCTCTGCCCCAATCTCGTTCTCTGGGAAACATGACCCCATCTCTCAAGGCAGCCACTATTCCAAGCTGCAACTAATTCAGGGTTGAGAAACCCTGGCATCTGTGTCCACCTATGAGCAGGTGTAAACAGACTGTCCCATTTATTATTCTATTTTTTTTATGTTTTGGCTGCTTCCCACAGCATGCAGGATCTTAGTTCCTCAACCAGAAATCAAACCCACCCCTCCCCTGCAGTGCAAGCGTAGAGTCCTAACCACTGGACCACCAAGGAAGTCCCTATTTTTTTTTTTAAAGTCATTATTCCCTATTATTATTATTGATACACACAGCAGCTTTTAGCAACACTGCCCAGATGGTCACTTCTTCCCCCTGGGCCCATCTTGCAATCCTATCATGCAACCCCAGGGCTGGCCCCCCTGCTGTGTATTCAGTCCCCTCCTGCTGGACAAGTAGGTTGTTTCCGCTGTGTTGTTATTCAGTTGCTAAGTCATGTCTGAAACCCTATGGACTGTAGCATGCCAGTCTCCCCTGTCTTTCACTATCTCCCAAAGTTTGCTCAAACTCATATCCATTGAGCCGATAATGCCATCCAACTATCTCATCCTCTGTCACCCCCTTCTCCTCCTGCCTTCAATCTTTCCCAGCATCAGGGCCTTTTCCAAGGAGTCCCCACTTCACATCAGGTGGCCAAAGTACTGGAGCTTCAGCTTCAGCATCAGTCCTTCCAATGACTTTTCAGGGTTGGAAGGATATCAGCCCTTTAGGATTGTCCTCTATGGGCAGGACTAAAACAGTACCTGGGCATTTCCCACTGGTAGGTGGGGATTGCGGGGAGGTTTCCTGGAAGCAGAGGATTCTAAGGAGAAGATTCACTCTGCTTCCTCCAAGAAACAACACAACCCCAGGTGCCACTTGGAGAAAAACACGCCACCCTGGGAACGGGGAGGATGATGGCAGATGAGGTTATGGGAGATTTTTTTTTTTCTCTTCTTCACGCTTTGATGTGTCTTCTGAGTTTGCGTTGGTTTTGCTCTGTCAAGGGAGTGTTTCACTGTTAGGATTGGTGAGAAGCTGAAATAAAAACTATATGCCCAATGCAGTGAACATGGGTTCAACCCCTGGTCGGGAAACTAAGATCCTACATGACATCCAGTGCGGCCAAAAAATAATTCATGCTTGAGTTTCTCGAGTTCAGACCTGAAAGAAATGAAAGCCAGAACTCAGATACTGTAGAAGAGTGTTCACACCAGCGTGATTTTTAACAGCCAAAGATAGGAGCTGCATGAGTGGCTTGATGGATGAAAAAATGTGGTCCATCCACATAGTGGAATGTGGTAGGAGACTCTGACATCTACACCTTGGCTGAACCTTGAGGATGTGACGCTCAGTGAGAGAAGCCAGACACGGAAGGACACACACTGTCTGAATCCACTCACAGGAGGTCCCTAGAGGGGTCAGATCCACAGAGGCAGGAAGTAGATGGTGGGGCCAGAGGCTGGGGGAGGGGAGTCTTTCATGTGGGCAGAGCTTCAGTTTGGGAAGATGAGAAAGTTCTGGAGATGATAATGGGGATGGTTGCAGGACAATATGAATGTACTTAACACCATTGAGCTGTGCACTTAAAATATGGTTAAGATGGCAAATTTATGGTATGTGTATTTTACAACAATTAAATATAACTTGATGAAACCAAGAGGTAGGGAGAGGTCTGCAGGTGGTTAAGGCAGTGCCAGCATCCTGGCCCGAGACTCCTGCAGTCATCTGGTGTCCCCAGCTCAGGAGGGATTTGCTTGTGTCTTGAAATTCTTAACATTTGACCAAGGGCATCTGCACTTTCATTCTGTGCTGGGATCTCTATGTTGTGTGGCCCATCGTGGTTTGGGGAAGGGACCCACGCATGGTCAGGGTCTGGGAGTTGGTGGAGAAACACCCTCATGGACACGTTTTTTTGTGCACCACCCCAAGTGGGAAAGAATGAGACCTAGTCAGGAAGTGGGCTTCTGAGAGTCAAGGAAGGAAGTGGGGGGGGGGTTGCATCTGAAAATAGCGCTGCTTACCCAGCTGATTGTGGTTGGGGGGGGGTGGGGAGCACGCATGGGACTTTTCTGAGGAAGACCCCTGCCTGGAACCCAGCCCCACTCTTTCCTTGGACACAGCCAGACCCAGCACCCACTGCTTGGCTGCCCGGTCTCAGTAGTTGGGTTTCAGAGCAAAACGGTGCAGGAGAACCAGCCTGGGAGCTGGGATGAGGGTTCCCCAGAGAAACAGAGCCAATAGGATAGATGAGGATATAAATGTAGATACACTGCTGCCCAGAAAGAGATGTATAATCAGGATAATGGATGTTGAGAATTCCCTCCATCCTGACCTGCTGTCTGCAAACTGGACACCCAGGGTAGCTGATGCTGTAAGACCAAGGACAGGAAGTGATGGGTGATCCTGCCAGCCATCCGGCAGAGAGGACAGATTCCACTTTCCTTTGCTTTGCATTCAGGTCAACAACATGTGGGTTGATGCCCACTGAAGGCCATCTGCTTTAGGGAGCCCATCAATTCAAAGCACTGCCTCATCCGGGAACCCTTGCACAGACACACCCAGAAATCATGTTTTTTTTTTTTTAAAAGATATACTGGGAATTCTCTGGATGTCCAGTGGTTAGGACTCCAAGATTCCACTGCAGAGGACACAGATTTGATCCCTGGTTGGAGAACTAACCAGCACACTGCATGGCCAAAAAAAAAAAAGGAAAGAAAGAAATAGTCCTTAAAAATTGCACACAAATATATACAAGCTCACTGTGACCCACTGCCAGCCTCATCCTCGGCCCTCCTCTCCCAAGAAGCTCCCTCTTGCCCTGTACCAATTTCTCCCCTGCCAGAGGTCACCAGTGGTTGACTTTCATCACCACTGATGAGTTTGGTCCAATTTTGTACTCTCCCTAAGTGAAGTCCTACAGTTTGTTCTCTCCCAGCCAGATTCATCCATTCCATGCTGTGTCCCTGGGATGCAGAACAGGTTGCATGCAGCAGGCAGGTACCTTTTTCCTTGCTGCATAATATTCCATTTTGTAAACAAACCACTGTTTCTTTTTTTTTAACATGTTAAAAACCATTCAGTTTTACTAATTTACATGTATTAAGTTCACAAATTATCTAAAGAAGTCTTTCTCAATGCACTGTATGAGCCTAAGTCAAAATACAGATTACAAGAATTCATAAGCATTCTTGTTCTTCTGATACAATGACCTGAGAATTGTGATTGTTTGAAATATACTTGATTTGCAATGTTGTATTAATTACTGCTGTACAGCAAAGTGATTCAGTTATGCCTACATATACATTTTTTTCCTTTTTCTCTTTTTGGTCACTGTGTGGCATGTGGAATCTTAGTTTTCCCAACAGGGATCATACCTGTGCCCCCTGCAGTGGAAGCACACGGTCTTAACCACTGGACATCCTTGAAAGTCCCTATACTCTTTTATATATATATATATTCTTTTCCATTGTGATTTATCATAGCATATTAAATATAGTTCTCTGTGATATACAGTAGGACCTTGTTTATTACATACCACTTCTTTTTTTTCTGACTGACCAGGTTTTAACTGCGGCTCTCAGAGTCTTCACTGTGGCATGCAGAATCTTTTTTAGTTGGAGCATCCAGGATCATGGTTCCCTAACCAGGGATTGAACCTAGGTCCCTGAATTTCGTGTGAAGAGCCTTAAGTGCTGGACCACCAGGGAAGTCCCACATACCACCATTTCTTGACCCAGCTCTCAAAAATGGACACTTGGGTTGTTTCCACTTTGGAGCTATTATGAACACAGTTCCTATGAGTCTTTTCCTGGATCTAAGTACTTGTATTCTTTAATTAAATTAAATTAATTAGTTAACTAATTTTTGGCTGTGCTGTGCTGCAATGTTTGGGCTTTCTCTAGTTGCAGTGAGCGGGAGCTACTCTAGTTGCGGTGTGCAGGCATCTCACTGTAGTGGCTGCTCTGGTTGTGGAGCCCAGGTTCTAGGGCAAGTGGGCTTCAGTAGTCATAGCATGTGGTCTCAGTAGTTGTGATGGATGGGTTTAGTTGCTCCATGGCATGTGGAATCTTCCCAGACCAGGGACTGAACCTGTGTCTTCCACACTGGCCGGCGGATTCTTTACCAACTGAGCCATTGAGGAAGCCCCATGAGTATAGATCTGATCCACACTGCCAAATGGTTGTCCAAAGTAGCTGAGCTGTCTGGCTCCCTGACTTATCTCCTCCCCCTGCCCCGATTTTCTCCAAACTCAAACCCCAGGGAATCTTCCAGGTTTCAGTGTGCAGAGCCAAGTGCTCAGTCACTAAATCATGTCCGATTTTGTGGCCATGGACTGTAGTCCGCCAGTCTCCTCTGTTCATGGAATTTCCCAGGCATACTAGAGTGGAATGCCATTCGTTTCCTTTTTCAGGGGATCTCCTGACTCAGGTGGAGCTACTGGTAAAGAACCCACCTGCCAATGGAGATGTGGATTCCATCTCTGTGTCAAGAAGATCCCTTGGAGGAGGGCATGGCAACCGCCGCCAGTATTCTTGCCTGGAGAATCCCATGGGTAGAGGAGGCTGGCGGGCTTCAGTCCATGGCATTGCAGAGTCAGACACTGATGGAGCAGCTTTCTACTCCACCCGGAGCTCTGTCTCCAGGGTTTGACTGGGCACCGGTGTACAGAGGCTGAGCTTTGGGTAGCAGCAGCACCTACCTTCTGTTTTCTGTAGAGCACTTCCTGTGAGTCTTGGAAATGACCGAACTTATTTACGTATTTAGCTGCCCTGAGTGTTAATTGTGGCACTTGGCCTCTTTGATGTGGCATGACAGATACTGAGTTGCAGAATGTGGGATCTAGTTCTCTGACCAGGGATCAAATCTAGGTTCCCCTTAATGCTGGGCCAGCAGGTAAGTCCCAACCTCATCTTTATTTTATCTGACTTGGTTATTACTTGTCTCCTTCCACTGCTCATGAGCACTCCCGGAGCAGGGACCTAGTCTGTGGTCCACTCCATGCTCTGTGTCCAGGGTCCAGGAAAGAGTGACTACTAATGAAGAGGGGGGCGTTTCCTTTCTGGGAGATAAAAATCTCTGAAATAGATTGTGGTGCTGGTTGCGAAAGCTTGTGAAAACCACTGATCTGTACGATTTAAATGAGTGAAGTATTGGCCTTGAGATTGTATCTCAATACACATGTTACAAAACTTAATCATTGTACCTAAGTAATTTTTCAGTTTTTTAACTGTAGGGCCAAAGGAGCCAGGGCCCCTCCCTGTCCACCCCAGGAGGTCAGATCTGGCAGTCATGACCCCAGCAGGTGGAGGCCCAGGAACCACAGCAAATCCCCTGGGCTCACTTGCCTGGATCCTTCTCTGCAGAGGTGGACTTGAGTCATGTCAGAAAAACTCCATTGTAGAGGTAAATACAATTTTATTTCAATATATTTAAAAATAAAAATAAGGGCTCCTGCGGTGGTCCAGTGGTTAAGACTCCAAGCTTTCAATGCAAGGGCCAAGGGTTCAATTTTTGGTTGGGGAACTAAGATCCTGCATGCCTAGTGGCATGGCCAGAAAAAAAAGTACCACGGTTAACAATGTAGTTGAGCAACAAAAAACATTACAAAAGTCAAAATTAATGCAGAGAACAAACGTATGGTTATCAAGTGGAACATGGTGTGGGGGAAGGATAAATGAGGGGTTTGGATTAGCAAATTGTTTTTGTTGTTGTTCAGTCACTCAGCTGTGTCCCACTCTCTGCAATTCCATGGACTGCAGCACATCAGGCTACCCTGTCCTTCACTATCTCCCAGAGTTTGCTCAAATTCGTTTCCATTAAGTCAGTGATGCCATCTAACCATCTCATCCTCTGTCACCCGCTTCTCCTCATGCCCTCAATCTTTTCTAGCATCAGGGTCTTTTCCAATGAGTCACTTCTTTGCATAAGGTGGCCAAAGTATTGGAGCTTCAGTTTCAGAATCAGTCCTTCCAGTGAATAATCAGGGTTGATTTCCTTTAGGATTGACTGCTTTGATCTCCTTGTAGTCCAAAGGACTCTCAAGTGTCTTCTCCAGTACCACAATTCCAAAGAATCAATTCTTTGGCGCTCAGCCTTCTCTTTGGTCCAAGTCTCACATCCATACATGACTACTGGATAAGCCATAGCTTTGACTATACAGACCTTTGTCAGCAAAGTGATGTCTCTGCTTTTTAATACGCGATCTAGGATTGTCAATGCTTTCCTTCCAAGGAGCAAGTGTCTTCTACTTTCATGGCTCCAGTCACCGTCTGCAGTGACTTTGGGATGCTGCATACATCTAAATACACATGAAACTTGGAGGAAGATGAGGAAAAGCAGATACTGGGGGCCACCCTGATTTATGCTGTCTGACCATTTGGCACTTACCTTGGTGTGTGGTGTGAGCATGGCCTCAATTGAATCGGATTCCATTTTTCCTCCCAAATAGTAGGGGCTTTTTAACCTGGGCACTGCTGCTCCTGGGGCCAAACAGTCCTGAGTTGGGGCCCTTCTGGGCACTGCAGGGTAGTGAGCAGCATCCCTGGTCCCCAACTGCACCGGGCCAGGTGCACTCTCCAATTGTGGCAAATGCTGGGGAGCAAAGGTGGTTGAGGATTGCTGCTCAGGGCCTGGAGGGTTGCCCCCGTGGGGGCTCACTGAAACACTGAAACACAGAAGGCCCGGCCTCGCCCCAAGTTTCTGATTCTGCAGGTCCGAGGATGAGCCCAAGAATCTTTATTTCTTCCTTTTTTTTTTTTTGCTGAGAAATGGCAGGCCTTAGTTCCGATACCTGGGATTGTACTGGGGTCCCCTTGAGTTGGAAGCCTTAACCATTGGACAACCAGGGAAGTCCCAAGTGTCTGCATTTCTAAAGGATCTCCCGTAGTGGTGGTGATGGGGACCGCGCCCCGAGATCCACTTCTGTCATGCAGCCCCTGCCTTAGTGAGAGCAACCTTGAGTCAGATGCTGCTGCTTTCTGGCTGGGAGACGCCAGGGGCGGTGGGCATGGAGAGTTTTGGGGAAATGACCCAATAACTGCATTCCCAGATCCTGAAGATGGAGCCCAGAATTCGGGTCATGCTGCCTTTGGCCGGTAGGTGGCGAAAGTGCCCGCTTGATCCCGGAGGGTCGGAGTAGGGGTGCAGACTAGGGGCGGGGTAAGATGCGTGAGGGAAGGACTTGCTTACATAACAAGACAAACGTCCCCTGTTCACATACATGTGCTCTCTGGGCAATGGGGATACCGCAGTAGACAAAATTTCCAGCCATCTTGGAGCAGACATTCTGGATAATAAGATACCACCAGCTAGGGACTTCCCTGATTTGTCCAGTGGCTAAGACTCCATGCTTCCAATGCAGGCGGTCTATGTTCCATCCCTGACCGGGAAACTAAGATCCCATATATGGTAACTAAAGATGATGGGTGCTGCAACTAAGACCTGGTGCAGCCAAACAAATGAAAGAAAAAGAAAAAGAGAAAGAAATCGCCAGCTAATATAAATGCTGGAAAGACAATAAAATAAAGAACGGGCCAGGAAAGAACAGGAAGACCTGGAGATGGGGTTCCTTTTTGACACTTCACTCCCAGGTGGCCAGGGATTTGGGGAGGATCAGTTGGAATGTGTGCCTGGTGGGGTGTGTTTCCAGTCCCCCTGACAAGAGAAGAGGTCATTCTATGGCTGCAACTCAGGAACAAAGGTTTGTGGTCTTCCTAGCTGTGCCAGGGCCTGTTTTTGGCTAAACTAAGCAGATCGGAAGAGC
>NW_011494775.1:6230930-6237925 GCF_000754665.1 Bison bison bison | reverse complement strand
GGGTGGGGGGGTAATGGGGGGCTGGCAGTGCACACAGAAACCTAAGGATAAATATAAAATAATCAGAAGGACACAGGTGCAGTGAAAGAGAGATGGGTGGTTAGAAGATCGCATCAGCTTGCTCATCTTTAAAATGGGTTGCAAGCGGTGCTGTCTTCCAGAGTTGTTGAAAAGACTAAAGGAGATGATGTAAAGTGTTTAGAATGGTGTCTTGTAACAAACAAGCACTTAGTAAATATTAATCACTGTTAATTATCATCATTAATTTCAGCATCTGACACCTGGCAATTTAGAGAACAAGGTAGGTTATCATTGTGTGTAAACTAAGGGTTAAAGGGTTGTGAGAAAAGGGGTTGCATTTCAGAATTTTGCAATACTTCAGTTTGCAAAGGAAAGTAATGTTTTCCGGGCTTGGGAAATTGCCAGATGACAGATGGCTGGCGTCAAAGCTATGATTTTTCCGGTAGTCATGTACGGCTGTGAGAGTTGGACCATAAAGGAGACAAAGTGGTGAAGAACTGATGCTTTTGAGTTGTGGTGCCAGAGAAACCTCTTGAGAGTCCCTTGGACTGCAAGGAGATCAAACCAATCAATCTTAAGGGAAATCAACCCTAAATATTCTTTGGAAGGACTGTTGCTGAAGCTGCAATACTTTGGCCACCTGATGTGAAGAGCCAACTCATTGGAAAAGACCCTGATGCTGGGAAAGATTGAGGGCAGGAGGAGAAAGGGGAGACAAAGAATGAGATGGTTGTAGGGCATCACTGACTCAATGGACATGAGTTTAAGCAGACTCTGGGAGATAGTGAAGGACAGGGAAACCTGATGTGCTGCAGTCCTTGGGGGTCACAAAGAGCTGGACATGACTTAGTTATTAAACAACGACAGGTGGCTGATCTTGTGTGTGTGTGATAGAGTCACGGAGCCCTCTTAGAACCTGGGTAACTAGGTAAGGATTCACTTGCTGAGTGTCCTGTAACCCCTGGGAAGCAGGGGCTGGCAACTTTCCCTCCAGGCTCTCGCAGCTTTAATCTGCCTTCCCTGGGGAGCTGAAGGCAGCCCCCTCAACCCATCTCCAGGAAGATCCCCACAGAGGCGGGAAGGACCTGGGTCCCATACGGATGCCCATAGCAACCTCAGAAAGTCAACAGGATGAAGAGCCAGATACACACAAGCCACACAACTTGGCACAAGAAATGTTGACTTTGGCCCCAGCCCCACAGAGATAGGGTGGCTTGGAGGGAAGCCTCTCTTCCCCCAGGACACATTTGTCGACTGCCTGCCCTGCAGAGGAGAAAGGCTAATGACTGGCAGCTGACCAGGCTTCTGACTAACTCCAGGGTGCAATCTGCTGCTGTTAAGCTTACAGTTTGGGAACCGATTCCATGGTTTTACTACCTTTCAGTGCTGGACACTAATCTGCCATTGTGTTTTGAGGGTCACATTACCTGTCGGATGTGCTGGATGAAGGACCATGTCAAAACCAAAGGAACACTAGGAGCTGAAACTCTTGATTTTCAAAAGCCTGAAGTATGACTCAAAAAAAAAAGAAAGAAAGGAAATGTATGGATACCAAGTGGGGAGTGGGATGAATTGGGAGGTTGAGATTGACATATATACATTATTGATACTATGTATAAAATACATAACTAATGAGAACCTATTGTATGCTGCTGCTGCTGCTGAGTCACTTCAGTCGTGTTGCACTTCTGTGCGACCCCATAGATGGCAGCCCACCAGGATGCCCCGTCCCTGGGATTCTCCAGGCAAGAACACTGGAGTGGGTTGCCATTTCCTTCTCCAATGCATGAAAGTGAAAAGTGAAAGTGAAGTCGTTCAGTCATGTCCGACCCTCAGCGACCCCATGGACTGCAGCCTCCCAGGCTCATCCATCCATGGGATTTTCCAGGCAAGAGTACTGGAGTAGGGTGCCATTGCCTTCTCCGAAAGGGAAGGAAATACAAAAAAGAGGGGATATATGTATGTGTACAGTTGATTCACTTTGCTGTACAGTAGAAATTAGCACAACATTGTAAAGCAACTATATTCCAATAAGAATTAATAAAAATAAATAAAAAAGTGCCTCACACACAAACGCACACAAACCCAAATCAAATCCACAGGAAAGACCAAGGGTGTACTGATTAGGTACGGCTGGATCAAGGTGCTTAAACAATGTTGTTAAGGCATGGACTTCTCTTTCTAGGATCTGCCCTCCTCTGTTGTGGCTTCCTCCTAGACAAGATCAACTGTGGGGTGGCAAAAGATAACTCCTGGCAGCTCCAGGCTTTCACCCTAAGGAACCATGAGTGACTCTGCTTATATTAATATTTCTGACAGTCTCCAGGCTGACTCTCATTGGTCCAACTTGAGTCACAAGATCATTCCCCAAACCAATCACTGTGGACAGGGGGACCCTGCAGGCAGATAGGTGGGTGGGGGCCAGCCAGCAGCTGTCAGGCTGTGGAGAGAGGACCTCAGAAATCTTGCCTGTCTTTGTCCTGCAAGGAAAAGAAGGCAGGAGGAGGTAGGAAGTCAAGGACCGTTTCTTTTCCTCTCTTTTATGTTGTTCTTGTTTTTAGGAGAATTTCACACAACAAAAAATTCACCAATTTGGTACAGTTTGGTGGTAGAGAAGGTACATCCACAATGTGTATAACTGTCAATTCTATCTAATTGTGGAACATCTTTATTTTTAAAAACTTTCTTGGTCATACCACACAGCATTTGTGATTCCAGTTCCCCAACCAGGAATCAAACTGCTGGCCTTGGCACTGCAAGTGCAGCGTCTTAACCACTGGACCACCAGGGAAGTCTCTAATTGTGGAACATCTTTATCACCCCAAAAGGAAACCCCATACCCATTAGCAGGCACTTCTCATCCCCTCTCCCAGACCTTGGCCCCACCATCTACTTCCTGTCTCTCTGCATTTGACTCCTCCAGGGACTTCCCATGAGTGGAATCAGACAGTGTGTGTCCTTCTGTGTCTGCTTCTCTGAGCCTCATGTCCTCAAGGTTCAGCCACGTTGTAGCAGGTGTCAGAATCTCCATCCTTTTCGTGGCTGAATAATATTCCATTAGATGGACCACATTTCGTTCCTCTATTCATCTGATGATGGACATTTGAGCTGTTTCCATCCTTGGTCTATTGTGGATAATCCTACTACGAACATGACTGTGCAAGTACCCATTCAAGTCCCTGCTTTCCACTCTTTCCTGTCTATACTCAGACATGGAATTGCTATATTTTGGGGTAAGTCCATGTTTAACTTTTTGAAGAGCTGTCACAATGTTTTGCATAGCAGCTGTGCCATTTAAATCCCTATTTGTGTGTTTTTGCATTTTGAGAAATTTAAAACAAGCAGAAAAATAGGTTGAAGACATCCACTTTTTAGATGCAAAACTCTAGGCATTGCTTTTAACAAAATACTAATTAAAGAGCAATTTTAAAAAATCAGCAGGGAATTCCCTAGGTTCACTGGTTAGGACTCCTGCTTTTACTGCCAAAGGTCCAGGTTCAATCCCTGGTTGGGGAACTAAGGTCCCACAAGCTGCATGTTGTGGCAAAAAAAAAAAAAGCTAGACAGGAACTTTTGGCTATCTTGAGTGGGCCATCCAGGGATGGAACGATGTCTTTGTTTGTTTGTTTGTTTTTAAGTTAAAAGCACACATCAATCTAAGTTTTAATTGAGAAAAGAAAAAGAGAGAGTAACTAGCTTCAAGTAGAATGGCTTCCCCCGATGCGGTTTCACGTAGGAAAGAGCGGGACACCAGGCAATGCTTTGCAAATTAAGAGGAGAAACACAGAGGATGGACTCTCAGGGCCCTGTAGGGTTGAGGAGCTGGGCTGCGGTGGGGACTACAGGAGGAGGGTTCTCTCCTCCAGCCACCAGCTTCCAGACATTGGACGTATCTTGCCAGAGGATTCCTTGTTTGTTTTTTGATTCTTTGGTTTTTGAAGGAGGGGAGCAGGGGAAAAAAATAGAAAGAATGAAAATTCCCCTCTTCAGGATCCTTTTTATCAAATCCAAATTTTTCTCCTTGTTTAGCAGTGCGGTTAAACCAAGGTCTTTAAAGCCTGCATTGTGGACAATTGGGGAGGCTGATTTGGGGGCATCCTGGTGAAGGAAATGGCAACCCACTCCAGTATTCTTGCCTGGAAAATCCCAGGGACGGGGGAGCCTGGTGGGCTGCCATCTATGGAGTTGCACAGAGTCGGACACGACTTGAAGCGATTTAGCAGCAGCAGCATGCATTGTAAGGCCTCCCTGATAGCTCAGTTGGTAAAGAATCCGCCTGCAATGCAGGAGACCCCGGTTCGATTCCTGGGTCCGGAAAAACTCCTGGAGAAGGGATAGGCTATCCACTCCAGTGTTCTTGGGCTTCCCTTGTGGCTCACCTGGTAAAGAATCCGCCAGCAATGCAAGAGACCCCAATTCCATTCCTGGATCAGGAAAATCCCCTGGAGAAGGGAAAAGCTACCCACTGCAGCACTGCAGTATTCTGGCCTGGAGAATTCCACTCACTGTATAGACCATGGGGTCGCAAAGAGTTGGACATGACTGAGCCACTTTCACTTGTTCAGCGACATCCTAGGTTTGATGCGAGGACCCCCCACCCTCACCCCCGGCGTAGCCACCACGTAACCACCCCTGGGAGTGGAGGGACAAACTGCCCCTTGTTGAGACGCTCTGGTTTTAATCTCTAATTAGAATGAATAACTGGATTTGCTCATAAAATTAGCAAGTTTTGCATAGGAGTGTCAACAGATCCTCTTCGTCTACTGCAGAGATGAGAAAATAAGGACGGGGTCGGCTGGGGCCCCAACCAGAACTGGAAGCCGACCTTAACCAGGTCTGTGGGGTCAGGATCTCTGGTGCCACGTGGCAGCAGCAAACTGCACTTTGGGAGTGACTGAAGCACGTGGCCTGAACCCCTATGCCTCAGTATCTTCACTCAGCTGATTTCCCAAAAGACTCCCAGGGTCCAACTTTTCCTGCCGCCCTGCTGGGTCTCGAACCCTTAACTTAGAGCTCGCCTCACTCTCCTGCGGGTCACAGCAGCCGCGCTCAAGAAAGGGGTGGAATGAGTCGGTGGTGCGCGCGGCCTTGTGGGGATTGTAGTCCCGGCCTCGCCTCCGCCTCGCGCCGACTCCGCCCCTGGAACTACGTTCCCGTCGTGCCCCGAGGCTCCAGGCGGTGGCAGAGGCGGAGCAGGCGGGCTGGTTGCTAAGACTTGGTGAAGCGCAGCGCTTCCGCCTGTCTCCTCAGGTAAGCACACAGCCCCGGGGTCTCGGGCTTTTACGACCCAGGCTCCCGCGGAAGGCGAGGAGGGCGAGGGCAGGGGGCGCGCCTGCGGAGGGGCGCCAGCGGCGCGGGGAGCAAGGCGGGGGCGCCAACTGGACCAGGTTCGTCAACTGGACCAGGTTCGTGCGCGCGCATCGGGCGAACGCGGGGAGGGGCGCATGTGCGCGTGCGCGCGGGGCGGCCAGGTTTTTGGGACCCCTCTTTCGGCGCCCGTCGTCCTTCTGCGCGTGCGCTCGCCCCTGCCGTCCGTTTTGGAGACCCCGTGCCCTAACTGCTTCCACTGTGTTCAGGCCTTTGGTCGTCTTGGTCACCCTTGTACCTCCGCGCTGTCCGTTTACAAGCTTTCCGCCCGCTTAGGGCGAAACCCCCAGTCTTTCTGTACGTCTTGTTTGTGCGCGCGCTCAGTCTCTCAGTTGTGTCCCACTCTCCGACCCCATGGATTGTGGCCCTCAGGTTCCTCTGTCCATGGGATTTCCCAGGCTAGGATACTTGAATGGGTTGCCATTTCCTTCTCCAAGAGATTTTCCCGACGCAGGGATCAAACCCGCATCTCCTGCATTGACAGGCGGATTGTTTACCACTGAACCACTTGGGAAGCCCTAAAAATTGATAATCTTTGCTGATACTTAAGGGAAGTGTGAGTTTTCAAGGCTTTTTAAAATTCTGGCCTTGGGTCTGCCACACCCGACATGCGCATGGTTCTCGATTTTTGGTGCACAAAGGCCTGCTGGTAGGGTGGCTAGGTTTTGCAAATAACCAGGCAGGTTGCCCCATTAAATTAGAATTTTGTGTAAACAACAAATACATGCACATATATATATGTATTAGTAGTATAAAAGTATTGCAAAGGTTCCATGAGACACATTTATTAACATAAATCAGAAATCATCTGCTCATGTGGGTTCACGCTTAGCGGGGTATGCTGCATGTTATCTGGGGACCCTGCTTTGTTGGGGAGCTTGTCAAATGTGGACATTAATGCACCTTCCCCCTTCCACGGGGCCAAGTTCTGGATACCATATTTGAAGCCATCGCCGCCTCGACTGGTCAAGAGTCCAAGACTCCAACACTGGGTGTTCCTTCTGCTCAGGGCTCCCCACCCTGCTTCACCTGCTTTCCAGGTCCAGCTGTGGGTCACTGCCTCCGAGGACCCTCCTGGAATGTGTCCTTCGCAGGGCACTGGCTCCTGAGAAGAGCTGTGCCCTGGGGTGGGCCCAGCCTCATGGATTTTCTCACTTTCTGTCCCAGCCAGGGTGGTGGTGGATCCCATTTTACTGAGGGGGAAGCTTGTCCTGGGCCTAAGGTCTGGTCTCAGCCAGGAGAACGTGGGCAGGGCCCGGACACACCCAGGGGTGAGATAAGGCCCCTACCTCTGGTTGCAGAGGCTGCCTCAGCTCACTGAATAAGCCCCATGTTCTTGATGCCTTCTGGGCTTCAGGCCCCGGCACCCAGTGAGGGGACTGGCTGTTGGGGGGGCCCAGCTCCCTGGTCTCCTGGACCCTCCTGGACCTTCCCCACACCATTGAGCCTTACATGGCCCTGACAGTGGGTGCCAGCCACAGAAGCTCCAACCATAAATATAAACAATTGTGGAGGGGGCTGGCCTCCACCCCATTGGAGCACAGGAACCTTTAGGAGGTGCCCTAGCTGTGGACAGCAGGAGGTAGACACACCCAGGGAAGGGCCTG
>NW_011494775.1:6227423-6230830 GCF_000754665.1 Bison bison bison | reverse complement strand
GGGAAGGCCCTGAGCTGGGTGGAGCAGCCAAGTGCACAGCAGGGAGGGTGTGGGGCAGTGTGTGTGTGTGTGTGTGTGTGTGTGTGTGTGTGTGTGTGTGTGTCAGGGGGTGCGCATGCAGGGCACTTGGACAGGGTGGGGCAGTGGGGTGACCAGAGTTGGGGTGGATGAGGGGGTGCCCACAGGCAGGGTGGACATGTGGTTTTGAGGAGGAAAAGAGGAACAGATAAGCCTCCCAGCATGCTGAGGTCCCCGGGGTTCATTTAAGCAAATCACTGGGCGTGGGGGCCATTTCTGGGTGGGCTGCAGCTCCCAGTCTGGGTGTGTCACCCTGGAGGAACCTGTGTCTCATCTGTAAAGCCCCTCCCCCACCACGGGGCTCAGAAGGCAGAGTTGGGAGCTGTTGGCCACCTGGCCGCAGCTCTGCCCTCCCAGGCACGTGGCCCTGGGCAAGTCCCTTGACCTCTGGAAAGGGACGAGCCCTGCAGCCTCCGTCCCGGTCATGAGGGGAGTTGGGGAGCCCATTTGCAGGAGTGAAGACAGGGAGCGGTTTCAGCACTGGCAGCAGTCACGAGGTCTGGGCCGTGTTAGAGGTGTGCTGTGACCCTGGTGGCTCAGTGGGTATACAGTCCACCTGCCAGTGCAGGAGATGCCCATTTGATCCCTGGGTCGGGAAGATCCCCTGGAGAAGGACATGGCAACCCACTCTAGTATTCTTGTCTGGGAAATCCCCTGGACAGAGGAGTCTGGTGGGCTACATTCCATGGGGTCACAAAAAGTCCAACATGACTGATGGATTAAGCAAGCACGCATGCCCTGGTGACTGCCAGATTTCCCCACCGCCGCCAGAAAGAACAGCAGCTTTACTAGGATACGGTTCACATAGTGTGGGGATCACCCACATAAAGCATACTTTTTAGTGTTTTTTAGTGTATTTAGTGTATTATGTGACCATTACCTCTGTCTAGTTCGAGAACATTCTGTCTTCCAATAGGAAGCCTGTCTCCAGGAGCAAACCCCCCCATCCCCCCACCTCCCAGCCCCTGACAACCAGGAACCCACTCTCTGTGTCTGTGGATCGGCCTGTTCTGGACGTTTCCCACCAGTGGGATCACACCCTGCGTGTCCTGTGTCTGCTTCTCTCACTGAGCATCATGTTCTCCGGGTCTGTTCACGAGGCAGTGAGTGTCAGGGCTTCTCTCCTCTCCATGGCTGAGGGACGCTCCTGTGTGCGGGGGGACCACCTGGTGTTTATGTGTTTATCTTTCAGTAAACACATGGGCCTGCAGCCACCTTTTGCTGTTGGGAGTCATGCTGCTGTGAACACGTGCGTGTGGATGGCTGTGTGGACATGTGTTTCAGTTCTCCTGGGCCTGCACCTGGGAGTGGGGTCACTGGGCCAGATGGTGGCCTCCTGGTGGTTTTTATTCCTCCCTGGAGGATGGCAGCCCCACCAGCAGCAGTCCAAGGCCAGCCTCCTGTCTCTGTCACTTGTTTTGTTTCGGTCAGACAGAGGTTGCAGTCTTGGAGGGACAAACAGGACTGTGTCTGTCTTGCCCAGGAGACAGTGGGGCCTTTTGTGGCCTAGAGCAGGCTGTGGGGGCCATTTTGCCTTGGGCACGGTGTGTGCTGGGAGTGGATTTACAGCCAGCACGCCCAGGACCCTCCTCAGGGCCTGACTTGGCCCTGGCGTCCTGGGTACACCAGGGGCCCCCAGCCACACTGTGTGTTTGCTGGAGTGGTTGGTGAGGACCTCCCGTGCCCTCTGCAGGGCCCATGGGCTGAGGAGTGATGAGTAGGCTGCATTGAAGCAGTAAGGGGCAGGCTGTTACACGGTCTCAGCACACCTCGTCCATGGGAAAGAGGTGGGAGGGGTTGGTCCAATCCCAGATACCGCCAGGGCATCGGGCTCTGCAGCCATGGCACAGAGCTCCCCTGGAGCCACGTGAAGGTCATCTGTGGCCCATTTCTGCTCTCATCCAGGGCAGCCCTAACCAGTAGGAATATAACACGAGACGTGTACATGACATGAAGTGTGTAGAAGCCATGTTTTGGGAAACTACAAAGAAACTGTTGAACTTAACCTTAATCATACGTTTATTTAACCTGAGACATGTAGAGTATCCCCACTTCAGCCATGTAGTCAACACAGCCATCCCTCAGCATCCATGGGGAACTGGGTCCAGGGCCCCCAAGGATAAGAAGAGCCAAGGATCTCAAGGCCTTTGAATAAAGTGGTGTAGTGAGTTGGTCTGTGTCCGTGGAATACAGAAAGAGACTTAACGATACAGTTAGTTTTCTCTTTTGTATTAAGTCTCTGGGATCCAGTGTGCATTTTTGCTCATGGCATTTCTCGGTAAAAAAAAGGGGGGACAGAAAAGACACCCAGACAAGGGCGGTTTAAACTCTGTGCAAACACGGCGTTAGTAAGATGTGAGTGAGAGCACGACAGCTGGTGCCTTTTGCTCAGTGGGACGAGCCTGCAGACGTGGCACACTCCTGGGACGACCCCTCCAGCTCGCCAGGCCCCTCCACGGCCCAGGATGATGCCCTGCTCCGGTCTCTGTCTCCCACAGTCAGAGCCCCACTGAGGACGGACCCCGCCCCGAGCATCATGGAGCTGCGCAGAGATGCAAAGGCCGGGAGTCCCGAGCAAGAACCGCCGTGGCAAGCCCTCCCGGTTCTGTCAGAGCAGCAATCTGGGGCTGTGGAGCTGGTGCTGGCCTATGCTGCACCCGTCCTGGACAAGAGCCAGACCTCACGCCTCCTCAAGGAGGTGTCAGCAGTCCATCCGCTGCCTGCGCAGCCTCACCTCAAGAGGGTGCGGCCCAGCCCTGACCCCGGCCGCCCACACTCGCTGGAAATGCTGCTGTGCCTGGCGGGGCCAGCCCGGGACTCGAGATCGCTGGCCGAGCTCCTCCCGAGGCCGGATGTGGACACCCGTGGCCTGGGGCAGCCCTTCCTGGTGCCTGTGCCTGTGCGGCCACCCCTGACCAGGAGCCAGTTCGAGGAGGCACGCACTCACTGGCCCACGACTTTTCACGAGGATAGGCAGGTGACCCGAGCCCTGGCTGGATGCCTCTTCTCGGCACAGGAGCGGGCTGCAATGCAGGCCCACATGGAGCGGGCCGTGTGGGCCGCGCAGCAGGCAGCCTCGAAGGGCTTGAGGGCTGTGGGTGCGGTGGTGGTGGATCCAGCCTCAGGCCGCGTGCTGGCCACGGGCCACGACTGCAGCAGCGCCGCCAGCCCCCTGCTGCACGCTGCCATGGTGTGCATTGACCTGGTGGCTCGAGGCCAGGGCTGTGGTGCCTACAACCTGGCGCCCCACCCTGCCTGCTCCTTCGCGCCGGCTGTCCGCGCCGGCTCTGTGCGCAAGCTGGACGAAGACGAGGCCGGGCTGCCCTACG
>NW_011494775.1:6226813-6227192 GCF_000754665.1 Bison bison bison | reverse complement strand
GGTGCACTCGGTACCCGCTTCCGCCTGCATGCCCGGCCTGACCTCAACCACCGCTTCCAGGCCTTCCGCGGCATCCTGGAGGCCCAGTGCCGCCAACTGGACCCCGACGGGCTGGACGCCAAGGCATAGGTGCTGGCCTGGACCCTCCTTAGCATTCCTCACATCGCCAGGGGCTTTTGCCCGGTCTCAACTCATGGACACTCATGCTATTTCTGCTGGCACATGGGGGGCGTCCCTTTCTGGACACGGTCTTCCTCAAAGTTGGGCGGAGTGGGGGTCCAGCTGACTGAGTAGCTGGGCACCTTCAGACCCAGGTGGGCCCCTGGGGTCACAAGCGTTGTGTCCCCTTTTCTCAGGTGTCAGGGAACAGCTTTGACGT
>NW_011494775.1:6224538-6226713 GCF_000754665.1 Bison bison bison | reverse complement strand
TTTGACGTGAAAATAAACAACTTAAACCAGGTTGGTGTCTGTTAACAAAGGCATGAGGCCCCGGTGGCCGAGAGTCCCTGGGTCAGGGTGGCCATTTTCTCTGATACCTGGATTTGCGTGGGGAGGTGAGCTGCTGAGTGGAGTATAGTCAGGGAGGGGCCCCAGAGTCTGGATGGCTATGGCTAGAGCCTAAGGAGAGGGCCCATCAGCCTGGATATTGCTGAGTGTATCAGTCTCCCATCCTTCCCAGGTGCCCAGAGGGTCCCTGGAGGGGCCGGTGGGGGTCTGCCTGCCCTGGAGTGGTTAGCCCTGGAACCCATGTGTGCAGGACTCTGAGCAGCAAATGTGTGTGCTGCAGGCCCCTGAGACATCCATGCCTTGAGCCCCCGTCCCAGGGCTACTCCTTGCCTATGGGGGCTGGGCAGGTAGAGGGTCTGCTGGAGCCAGAGTGGTGGATGGCCGGTGGGGCCTGCGACAGGAGGGCTGGGCTGGGCCAGGCTCCAGGTCCCAGGGGAGGCCCTCTCTGAGCTGGGGGCCGGGGGTGGACCCGGAGACTCTCAGTCATTGGATCCTTCCCTTGGACCCCCTCCAAGGGGCTCTGCACCTGCTCCAGTGCCCAGTGCTGGGGGCTGTTCAAGCTCAGCTGTGCTGGTTGGGTACCAGGTGTGGCCACGTTGCCTGCCCCGCTTCCTGGAGAAGGTAATGTCTGCCTCCTAGGTCCTTGTGCAACTGGCACCTCTGTGGTGCCTCCTCTGAGGGGCTGCTCCATGACACGGGCTCCTGGGCAGGGTCGCTGGGTGCCTGGCCTGTCCCCAGGCATTTCAGTTGGGTTGCAGTGGGGTCCTTGGCCTTGCAAAGCTCATAGGGGCAAAAGCCGTGGACCAGAGAGGTTGTGTAACTTGCCTGAGGTCACACTGCAATGAGTGTGGACTCAGTTTTTGGTGACTTGGAGACTTTGTGGCCATAGGAAGTGTGCAGAGCCATCCGTGGACAAAGGGAAAGTTTGGGGGTTGGGTGACTAACACGTTCACTTTTGTGGGGGAGTTGGGGGAGGACGGGCAGGAGGGCAGTAGTGGTGGGTCACTGGGACCCTCCACCCAGATGCCTCCCCCACATCAGTGGCAAGCTGCCCGGGGTGGGGGTGGAGGGCTCTGACACGAGGTGGTGACTGGGGTCACATGTGGGGCTGGGCTGGCCTTGAGCCAAGAGCCCAGAGACCCCTTTGGATGCTCTGGTAGTTAGGGCAGTAACTGCAGTGGCCCCTGGATCCGCAGGTGGTGTTGGGGTCGCCCTGCAGCTGTAGAGACCCCCTGACTGTGCCTGTCTCCCCACCAGGTGTGGCTGCAGGCTTCCACTCCCACCCTGTCTTCGCAGCGGAAATGTCAGGTGAGTCCCACCCGCGCCCCGCAGTGGGGGATCCTGGCTTCTCTGGCCATCTGGAAAGTTCCCCGGGCGGCTGAGCACACTGTGACCCCAGGAGGGGCACAGCCTCGCTCTCCTCTTGGGATGGGAGTCGGGGCTGCTCTGGCCACTGGATTGGACAACAGGGTGACAAGTCCGCACAGTGAGCATCTGGCCCAGCCAGCAGAGCCCAGGGGGCACCTGTGTAGTTGCTCGGACATGGAGCCCAAGTGGGCAGCTCTGGGCAGCACTTTGTTACTGTGCTATGAAGTCTGTCCACTGCCCACCAAGGTGGCACAGGTGCTAAAGGGACCATACAGAGATGAGCTCGGCCCCTGGGCCCCACATGTAAGACGGAAGTGTTCCATGTTGGAAAACAGGAAGTCCCAGGACTTCCCTGGTGGTCCAGTGGTTAAGACTCTGAGCTTCCACTGCTGGGGGCCTGGGTTCGTCCCTGGTCAGAGAACTAAGATCTTACAAGCCTCGCAGTGAGGCCAAGAAAACAAAAACAAAAACCCCATGGAGTCCAGACTCCAGGAAGAGGACCTAATGGCAGGTGTGGCTGTGAGATGAAGTCATGTTGGAGCAGAGTGGCCCTGAGATAACAGTGGGACTGACATCCTAAGATGGAGGAGACATGGGCACAGACACAGGGAAGCAGGGAGGATGGGGCAGAGCTGGAGGGACGGGTTCATAACCCTGGGGCGCCCAGAGCATCGGGGGGAAATGTGGCCCTGTGACACTGGATCTGATTGTCCAGCCTCTAGAACGGAG
>NW_011494775.1:6220321-6224438 GCF_000754665.1 Bison bison bison | reverse complement strand
CCAGCCTCTAGAAGCGAGCCAGGACAGACCTCTGTCCAATCAGGCCACCCAGCCTGTGGTCCTTTGTAATGGCAACCCCAGGGGGTTCCCACGTCCCAAGTGCCACAACCTGCCCTGAAGTCAACAGTGTGGATATGTGTGGACCCTGCTGTTGAATCTTCACGTATCCCTGTGACTGTCGTAAGAAATTGCCACAGACTCAGATACTTGAAAGAAATTTGTCCTGGGACTTCCCTGGAGGGCCAGTGGTTAGGACTACCTGCTTTCAGTGCTGAGGGTGTGAGTTCAATCCCAGGTGGAGGAACTAAGATCCTGCATGCTGTGTGGCGCGGTCAGAAACTAAGTTCATAAATAAGTAAGTAAATAGAATTTGTTCTCTGACAGTCCTGAGGTCTGGAGTCCCACATGGGTACCACAGGGCTAAATCCAGGTGTGGGAAGGGCTGGTCCCTCTGGAGGCTCTCAGGGAGCACTGGCTCCCCCCTTTTCCAGCTTCTAGAGGTGCTGCATCCCTGACTCGCAGCCCCTCCCTCCATCCTCACAGCCAATGGCTCAGCATCTCCCGTCTCTCTGCCTCTGACCCAACCCCTTCCCTTTCATAAGGACCCTGTGATGGCAGTGGGTTCCCCAGAGAGTCCAGGATCATCCCGTCTCAGGGGCCTTAGCTTAATCCCTCTGGCAAAGTCCCTTCTGCCCCATGAGGTGATGTATCCACAGGTCCCAGGAGCAGATGGGCACAGCCCTAGGGCCACTACAAGCTGACTGCAATGTGAGTTTTTCCGCACCCCTGTCCCTGCAGGAAAGGAGAACAACTTCCCCCCGTTGCCCAAGTTCATTCCTCTGAAGCCCTGCTTCTACCAGAACTTCTCTGACGAAATCCCTATTGAGCACCAGGTCCTGGTGAAGAGGATCTACCGCCTGTGGCTGTGTGAGTCAGGGGGAGGGGTGCACCACCCAGAGACCCAGGCCCGGGACAGGCCCGGCCCAGGACTTGTCTTGAGCTTGGTGGGTGGGAGCCTGAGGGTTTAGTAATAAAGCTTACCGACAAACTTCTCTCATGGCTCAGTGGTAAAGAACCTGCCTGCCAATGCGGAAGCCATAAGAGATGTGGGTTCAGTCCTGGGCTGGGAAGAGCCCCTGGAGGAGGGCATGTCAACCCACTCCAGTATTCTTGCCTAGAGAATCCCATGGACAGAGGAGCCTGGTGGACTATAGTCCATAGAGTTGCAAAGAGTCAGACATAACTGAGTACACACACTGATGAGCTCCTGTCCGGAGTGGATGGAGCAGGTGGGCAGCTGCACAGAGCTGGGCCCCCCAGGCCCTTCTCTGGCCCCAAGGTCTCTGTGCTCATGGGAGCCACACCCCAGCAGTAGGGGGTGTCCCATTCAGCGCCCTCTTTCTCCTTCCTTCCCCTAGTCTACTGTGCTACCCTGGGCGTCAACCTCGTTGCCTGCCTGGCCTGGTGGATCGCGGGTGGCTCAGGTGCTAACTTTGGCCTGGCTCTGCTCTGGCTGCTCCTCTTCTCGCCCTGCGGCTACGTGTGCTGGTTCCGGCCTGCCTACAAGGCCTTCCGGTGAGTTGGGGTGGCTCCCACCCTCCAGGGGCCCTTGGGGAGGGTCTGGGGTTGACATTTGGCTCAGAAATAACAGCAGGTGACCTCACTGTGCACGCCCCCCTCCGGGCCAAGTCCTGAGAGGGGTGTACCCTGATCTGCAGCTGCCACCTGGCCCGGGTGTGAGCCTGCCTCTTGTATTTGGATGACACTGTGTACTGGGGTCCACAAGCCACATCCATCTCTCCCTGTTTTGTTCATGACTTTGTTGACATACTGTACATACCACTCAGCTCACCTGCTTAACAGCTCGATGTTTCTAGTGTTTATACAAGACTGGACAGCCAGCATGTCTAGCTCCAGAACAAACCACCAAGAAACCCCATCCCCATTAGCACCATCCTAACCCCTCAGCCTCTGACAACCAGGAACCCACTCTCTGTGTCTGTGAATCTGCCTGTTCTGGACGTTTCCCATCAGTGGGATCACTCTGCGTGTCCTTCTGTGTCTGCTTCTCTCACTGAGCATCATGTTCTCAGGCCCTACCCACATGGTAGCGAGTGTCTGGGCTTCATCCCTTTGGGTATCTGATGCTCCCATGTGTGCAGGAACCAAGTGGTGTTTCTCCATCATCTGTGGATGGCGTTGGTGTTGCTGCCCCCTTCTGGCTACTGTGAATCTTGCTCTGTGGCTTTCACCGCAAACCTGCCCTCGGCACTCAGGCGTGTGCTATGTCTGTTCCATGTGGCCCCTAATCCCAGACCCTCAGTGGGAGTCAGGTGGGGCCCCTGGGGCCCTTTGGAGACAAGAACCAGAAACCTGTCCACTTGTGCTGAAGCGAAAGGGGCACTGTGGCTTCAGGTCCCAAGCTGATTCCAGCAACTGTGTGTAAGAATGGGGACCCCCCGAAAGCTTCGGGGGCAACCCGGGAGCAGCCCTGTGCCGCGAGGTCCCCGGCCCTCCTCCATCCCAGGTCTCCCCTTGCTTGACCTCCCTATGTGAGCCCCTTGCAGCCTCTTTTGTCCAGGGCAGCAGGGCATCGCAAACCCACCAGGAACCTATCAGATTGACATTAGGGTACCGGCAGGTCCTTCGGTGTAGTGGGGCCTCCTAAATCCCCTTCTGGTGAGGAGCGTGTCAGGGTTGTCCTCCTCCTGGGGGCGGGAACTGGAGGTGTGGTGGGGCAGGGCTATCCTGCCCAGTTGGCCTGGGCCCTTCCTCGGCCCCGCCCTCTCCTCCAGCATTGGTAACAAAGCCATTGGCTTCCCTCCAGATCCGACAGCTCCTTCAACTTCATGGCGTTTTTCTTCATCTTCGGAGCCCAGTTCATCTTGACCATCATCCAGGCCATCGGGTTCTCGGGATGGGGCGCGTGGTAAGCTTGTGGGGTCAGCCATGGGGACATGTGTCATGTGCAGGACAGATGTGAGCTCAGGCTGAACACTGTGGCCAGGACACCAAAATGCCAATGGCTGGACGAGGGTGAAGTCTGCTCATCGCTCTTGTAAACCCCCTATCCTGGGAGGTGCCGGGTTGGCAGCCCGTTCACAGTGGTTCTCATGCCAGTCACCCAGCCCCCAGGAGAACCTGGCAGGCATGTCCAGCTGTGTGTCCCCGGGGTCAGAGAGCAGCTGGAAGGGCCATGCCCCACGATCTGGGAGAGGCATTTTCCATTGCTTCCCAGATGGCGCTAGTGGTAAAGAACCCGTCTGCCCCATGCCGGAGACATTAAAGAGGTGGGTTCCAACCCCGGGTTGGGAAGATCCCCTGGAGGAAGGCATGGAAACCCACTCCAGTATCCTTGCCTGGAGAATCCCATGGACGGAGGAGCCTGGCGGCTACAGTCCATAGGGTCACAAAGAGTCAGACACGACTGAAGTGACTTAGCACTCGTTAACACATGAGGTGTCTGCTGCTGCTATAGTGAATTATTAAATGTTCAGTGATTTGAAACAAACTTTTCATCTTAAGTCCCAGGGGTCCGAATTCATGTAACCCACAGGTTGGCAGGGCTGGCCTTCTAGAGAGCCACCTGCTCCAGTCCAGGTGGCCACAGTCCCGCAAGTCCCCTCCAGGGGGTAGTGGACAGCATGGGGGTCCACGGTTGCTGTGGAGCTACAGGGACACCTGGCCAGTCCTGGGCCCTGGGTATCCATCCCTCCCTGCTGGCCCCAGACTTCCACCATCCGCTGGGTGAACGCTTCCCTGTCAGTCCATTCAGAAGGCCTTTTAAAACCTGTGAGACGTCTTATGTGTAAAAGACCACAGTGCTGCTTCACACTAGGAAGCAACAGTGACCACAGAGGCTCAGACCTGTCTGTCCTGCCTGCTTGTGACCTGTTCACATGGGGCTTCTTCGCAGTTTGTGGATCTGGGGTAGAGTGTCCACCCCGAGCTGCCTCCCCACCCGTCTGATGCCCTTGCCTCCACCGGATGTGGTGGGCACAGTGCCCTCACCCACAGCGCTACCATGTCAGGCCTTCCCCTTGGGGTCCCTGCGGCTTGTTAACAGTTGGCCTTTGTGGTTGGTCCACATTGGACTCCAGGTGGGGGGGGGGGGGCA
>NW_011494775.1:6208819-6220221 GCF_000754665.1 Bison bison bison | reverse complement strand
TGGGGGGGAGTGTGCCCCCTCTGTGACTGGGGCCCCCACCGCCAGTCCTTTCCACGGTTGGGGCTTCCTTGAGGTGCCTTCCCAGCCCAGAAAGGCAGCTGCTTAGGTGCATGACTCAGTGGTTCTGTGTGTTTACAAGGGTGTAGGTTCATCACTCTCCCCAGTTTCAGAACATTCCACCACCCCAAAGTGAAGCCCCATCCCTGTGAGCAGTCCCTTGCTCATACCCTAACAACCAGGAACCCATTCCCTGTGTCTGTGGATCGGCCTGTTCTGGACGTTTCCCATCAGTGGACTCACACCCTCTGTGTCCTTCTGTGTCTGCTCCTCTCACCGAGCAAGTGTATTGGCAGGGTCCGTCCACACGGTAGCGAGTGTCAGGGTTTTGCCCCTTTTGGTGGCTGAGTTGGTGGGACGCAGTGTGTGTGTCATTTGTTGTGGGTGGACTCTTGGGTTCTCTGCCCTTCTGCTATTGCTGGTGGTTCTTCTGTGCATTGTGTACACCTGTCCGTGTGGACACGTGTTCTCAGTTCTCTCTGGTGGATGCCTGGCTGTGGAATTTCTGGGCCACATGGTAACTCTTGAACCTTCATCAGAGCTCCCAGACCTGCCCCTGGCCTTTGCAGGCTGCATCCGCATCCCCCTGGCTCTGGCCCCTTGAGCTCCTGGCTGGGTGGCCCTGGGGGAACACCTTATACCCTCGTCCCATCCCCCTTATCTCCAGGTCTGTCATCTTCCCAGACCCCCAGCTGTGCTTACACTCCCTCAAAGTGCAGAGCAGTGTGCATTTGTACGCGAGGACGTCCCTCCTGGCTTCACAAAGGGGCGAGGCCTGTCCACGTGTGTGTGTGTGTGTGTGTGCATGTCCAGCAGGTTGTATACCTGTGCACATGCACGTGCACACACACACACACACACACACTTTATCTTTTTTTGGCTGTGTGACTTGTGTAATCTTAGTTCCTCAACAGGGGATTGAACCTGGGTCCTGGCAGTGAGAGCACAGAGTCCTAACCCCTGGATCCCAGGGAATCCCCTACACATGTTTCTGTAAACTCTCTGGAAGTGAACTAGCAGATGAGGGATGCCAGTTCCCTCTGGGCTGGGGAGTGGCGTTGACAGGAGAGAGGTGTCTATTGTGTGTTTTTCTAAGCTTCCTGAACTGTGTGGTTTTGTTACTCACTAAGAAAAAACATTCTCAAAAGAACTCTATTTCCTGCCTCCCCCCCACCCCACCCCTGGCCTGCCTGGACACCAGATTCATGTTCTTCCATGTGCGGGCTCAGGACCTACCCCAGACCTTCAACTTTCTCTTGTTTTCACACCTTCTTAGTGTAACTGATGTTCATGCTTTGCCCAACTAGTGGATGTTTAGATCATCCTCAGATTGTCCTCGTTACAGACACTGGATGAGTGAAACAGTTGAGGGAGAAGGAAATGAATGTTTAAGCCTTGTTATGGGTCAGACCCCATTGTGCTCCAGAAAGGGCGCAGCCCAAACTAACAGAGTAGGGCTCGTTTCTCTGTCCACTGCACGACATGTTTCAGGACAGTGGTGTGAGAACGACACCTCTGTCTGACTTGCACGTCTTTGTGGGTGGGTTAAGCATCACTCCCTAAGTATACTGACTCCATGGTAGTCCTCATGAGAATCCCATGTCTCTGCTGGCGGGTTACCTTTTTCTTGTTGATTTGCTGGAGCTCTTTATATATGAGAGGTAGTGGGCCCATCTGACGGTCCTGTTGGCTCCCGCACATGTTCTCTTCTCTTGCAGTGGTTGGCTGGCAGCCATTGGCTTCTTCCAGACCAGTGTCGGGGCCGCTGTGGTCATGCTGCTCCCAGCTATCATGTTCTCCATGTCGGCTGCCATGATGGCTGTCATGATCATGAAGGTGAGTCCTCCAGCTCCCGGGATGTTTCACTTCCTCCCTCACATCCTGTTCTCTGACCTCCCAGCCCTGGGACTCGTCCTGGCTTGTTTTAGGAGCAAGAAGCCAAGCGCTGGCAAGTGAAGTGAGTGCTGACAGCAGGGCAGACTCTCTGCGATCTGGGCCTTCGACTGCCTGCCTTCCTGCCCACGTAGACTTCCAGGGAGGAGGGCAGACAGCGCCGTGTGGCCAAGGGTAACCACTTGCACACTGGGGTGGTTGGGTGTCTGCTGGAGCCCCCAGCATGTGTGTCCTGGAGGGTTGTCCACACTGCTGATTCAGCCACCACTGGCCACGTGCTACTGGTTACAGTTAAACCCAAATTAAGTGAAAGTAACTAAAACTGAAAATTCACATCCATCGCACTGCCCTCATACTGAGCGCTCAGGCTTTGAAAGGCTGGCCCTGACTGTACCGTCATGGCCACTCCCTGGACGGCCCTGCTCCAGATGCCTTGAGGGACCAGTGGGAACATGTGCACTGTAGTCTGGGGCATTGGCCACACGAGGGTTGTCCTGGGACCACATAGAGACTGATGCCTGACAGTGCACCTGTCCAGCCTTCCTGGGGTGACCTTCTTGGCCATGTGCCTGGTAGCCTGCTTGGGGAGGCTGGACCTGCCTTGTGCTGCAGCCTGGCCAGCAACTCCTGAAGCCTGGGTTTTGGGTCCCTCCAGCCTCCTTGTTGCAGGGTCCCAGCTGTTTCTCAGGTTTCCAGGCCTGGGCTGTTCAGCTGGCCCTGGGACTGTCTGGGAGGACAGAGGGGTACTTGCTCCCCCCATGTTTGCCTCCAAAGCCTCCTGACTGTGTGGACGATTGAAGGGGGTTGGGGGATAACCAGTGCAGAACAGACCCTGGAAGACTTGGCCAGAGGCCAGGATGAAGGCCACACAAGGTGGCCGTGGTTCCGGCAGGGATGTGTCAGGGCAGAAGGGAGGGGCTTCCAAGCCAAGCAGGCTCCCCAGAGTAGGGCCACCCTGTTGGGGTCCCCTGCACTATCCCAGGTTTGGGAGTTCACTGGGAAGAAAGAAAGACGAATTCTGATGGGAAAGGACAGTACCGTCAGCTTTGCTGGTCAGGAGCCTCAAGTTAAATGAATTCAGTTACGGGATTTGCCAGACTTCCAGAAACAGCCCAGCCCCACATCTGAGGAGCCCGGCTTCCTGGACGGTGCAAGGGCAGTGGCCTATCCGCCTAGGCCTCTGCTGAGGACATCATTGAAGAGAATGATGTCACCCCCTTGGTGATCTGGGGGTCCCGGGTCTGATGTGGCTGAGGGAGGAGTCACCAGGCAGTCGCTAGGCCTCAGACCTGCCCCAGAAGAGCCCCTTCCCTGGAAGAAGCACTTGTGCCGAGTGTTGGGCTCGGCTGGGACAGTGGAGACCCTTGGGGACAAGCCGGCAGCAGTCACCGTGTAGGCATGGCCCTCAGAGCCCCCCGCCTCAGCTTCTGCACGTTTTCTAAAGTTCTTGCAAGTGTTGTCATGTTAGTCATGCTCGGTTAAGAAAAGCCCCTCCTTGCACGCAAGCTGAGTGGCCTCCCCACCATCATCCTCACCCCCGCAGGTGCACAGCATCTACCGAGGGACCGGTGGGAGCTTCCAGAAGGCGCAGACGGAGTGGAGCACGGGCACCTGGAGGAACCCGCCATCCAGGGAGGCCCAGTTCAACAACTTCTCGGGGAACAGCCTGCCTGAGTACCCCACCGTGCCCAGTTACCCGGCCAGTGGTGGCCAGTGGCCGTAGGGGGAGCCAGCAGCCCTGCTGCCCACCTGCCGCCAGCCCACCTACCCCTCACCGTCCACTCCCACCACCTTGGGTTTGGTGAGGCCCCCCCGAAGCTCAGAGGGCAGCTCAGGGGCTCTCGGCGACCCGAACCCACATCCATCTCATTCTTGAGGCAGGTCTCCTCGGCAGCTCTGCCCGGAAGCTGTCTGGTCACTGCCATCTGGCAGGATACCCCCCCATAGTCTGGAGCACCGTTTGCCATGGCGACGTCCACTGTGCTGCAGCCACACCCTCTCCCTCCGGGTCGCAGGGGGCTGACCAGGCTGCCCCTCTCAGAACTGATGACATGGAGAAGGGCCCAGCCCAGGTCCACCCCTCACAGCCTCTGTCCAGGCAGTCGCTCCTGGCCCAGTGACTTGAAGAGGGAGGCTGTCCAGGCACCAGGGTTCTGTGTCTGGTGGGAGGCTGAGGGCCTGGGTGGTGAGTGGCTGGTCCTCTAGTGGGCGAGCCCACAGGGAGGCCCAGAGGCTGATTCACCTCCTCAGTCTCATGATAGGAACTACTGCTCCCCTTCTGTCTGTCGTCCTTTGGCAGCTTGCCTCCAGCCTCCCTGTCTGGGGCCACGCTTGTCCCATGGAGGGGTCTCAGAACTGGGACCTTCAGGCAGAGCCTCATTAGAGCCTGTGGTAGAGGGGGAGGGAGCCGCCAGCTTGCCTCGCTGGAAACAGATGGCACACAGCTGCATCTCTTGAGAGTGGAGCCCTTCCCTTGCTGCGGGGCAGGAGCTGGAGTCACCAACCTGAAGGACAAGAACGAGGGAGACTCAATAAGTCCGTGCCTTACTAGGAATCTGAATCCCTGCCCTCTCCTTCCCACATAAGCAGCCAGCACCTCTGTGAGGGGAAGGGCCAGAGACGCCTCCCAGTGTCCTCGGCCCTCGTGGGCCAGGCCCCGGGTGCCCTGACACTGCCCCTTGGCTCCCAGCCGCCCGGCTCTCGGGACAAGCTGTACTTCCTGTCCCACTGGCCGCTGGGTCTCTCCCCGAGGCTGCTCCCTATGCCTGCTTGCTTGGCTACTCCTGCTGAATGCCCTGTGGTGCATGAAAGTGGCCACGGCTGCGAGAGCACCGGGGTCTGGGGCCCAGAAGGGAAACCAGGTTCCTTCACATCCCCAAGGCCACCTCCTGTGATGAGGTTAGCGTCACGCTCCTGGTGGGGCCAAGCATCCCCTGTCTGGGGTGCTGCTTTTGATGGGCGCTGAGCCGGTAGTAGGGTGCGCCCACAGCACCCACCCCGCCCCCGCACCTCACTGTGCATTGTGGTTTTTGTTACGTGAAAATATCCAGGAAATAAAGACATCCTTTGTGCATCAGGTGAGCCTCCAAGAGAGCTTTCTGAGGGCCTTCCTCCCATGGATCCTGGTGCCTGTGGCCTCGGGAGGGATAAACCAGGACCATGCTGTGCACCTGGGCCGAGTCCTGTCCACGCTGCCAGCCGCCCTGCCTGGGGCCCCTGCCCTGACCCACCACAGAGGAGCCGGCGGCCATATCCTTGCACCCTGGGGTCATTCCCTTGTTTGCTTTCAGTCATGTTCTCTTCACGCTCAACAGCTTTCACTTGAAAAAGGAAATTTGCAGAAAATGAAATACCAGCACCACTTGGTGTGAAGAAGACACAAGGACAGAAGCGGCTGGAGTAGGAGCAGCTTGGTCTGCAGGGGCCTTCACCTGACTCTCGGGGGGCCCTGGTGGCAGAGTGGACACCCCATGTAGACACGGAATGGGGGCAGTGCATCTGTCACTCCACAGACACCGGGGGAGGGCAGCGGATGACCAGAGAGGAAGGACCCAAAGTAGGGGTCCTTTGCATGCTGATAGGGGCTGTTGCATGCTGAAACCCGAAGTTCATATGCGGTTCTGACCCGACATCTCAGAGCAGGACTTACTGGGAACAGGATCCTTCCAGGGGTGGTTAAGGGAGTGTCGTGCAGGAGCAGGTGATCCTGACGCAGCAGGACTGGGCCTCACAAGGGGGCGTGTTTAGACACAGACACGTGGGGAGGGGCCACATGAAAGTGGAGGAAGAGTTGGGGTGAGGCCTCTATAAGCCCAGGTTGGCTGTGATCTCCAAAAGCTGAGGGTCAGCAGGCGGTCCCTTGATCTTGGCCTCTGCCCTCCCAAACTTAGAGGGGATACATGGGTGGGTGCAGTCCGCCATGCTCCGTCACAGCTGCCCCCAGAGTATCCACAAGTGAGACGAGGAGGCTGTGGGGGCTGTGCTGCCCGTTGGTGTGGGGGACACAGGTTGGTGGGCAGGAGCACCTGGAGGATGAACAGTGTCTGCTGCAGATAGGATGGGTGGCCCAGGTGGGCCTGGGGGAGGGGATCTGCAACCTGGACTCAGAGGTGATACAGGGGACACAGGACCGGGTGGAGGTGAGGGGATGGAGGCCAGGTCAAGAAGGTAGCTTGTCTGCTGGGGTGGCTGGGATGGGACCACTGACCTGGGGCCTAAATGAAGGATTGATCCCGCCTGGTTCTGGATCCAGGTGTGGCCAGACTGCATTTCAGGCCCCAGGGCAGCAGCCTTCCAGCCTCTCTCAGCCCCCAGTGGTTCCAGGCTTTGCCTTTTCTCACAAACTTTTCTGTCTCTTACAAGGACACTATCCCTGAGGACTTCCCTGGTGGTCCAGTGGTTTTAAGACTTCATGCGTCCATTGCAGGGGTGCAGGGAACGCAGGTTTGATCTGTAGTTAGGGAACTAAGATTAGCATGGCCAAAAAAAATAAAAGTAGAACAAGGTAACCATCCTTGGGTTTGGGGTGCACCCCACAGCAGCATGATCTCAGCTGCATCCTAAGCTTTAATACATCTGAAAAGATCCTGATTCCAGGGAAGTTCCCAGGTTTTAGGATGTGGGGCCACTGCTCAGCCTGTCCAGGAAAACTACGACTTTCAGAGCAGGAAGAGCTGAGGCTGCAGCGAGGGGTCTGGCCATGGGGGACAGGGCCCTGGGATGGATGAGAGCCATGTTCATGATGGTGGTGGACACTGTTGGGGAGGAAGGGTTTCCCACAGGGGAGGCTGTGCTGAGAGCATCCTCAGCAGGACCCCTGAGGGGAGGGGCTGCGCTTGAGCAGGACGTGGACAGGTCACCTTGAGAGCACACGGGTGTTCAGATGGGACTGGGGTGGGATGGCCCCAACACAGGACGGATGGCTGGTGTTCTTATCCAAGGGGAAGTGTGGACCCAGACACCGAGGCTGGGAGAACGCCGCTGGAGAGGGGGTGATGCAGCCAGGGTCAGAGAACTGCCAGATGCTCAAAGGGCCTTCACTTCCCCCTTCAGAGGGACCACCACTGAGACACCTCAACCTTGAACTTCTAGCTTCCAGAACCAGGGGAGAGTAAATCACCCATTCAGGGTGCTTTGTTCTGGCCACCCCTAGACACGCCTGCTTGCCTGGTCAGTCTTCCTCTCTGTTCCTGTGACCTAAGCTATCACCAACTAGACCCAAAATGTCTTCTCCACTGCCTCATGGTTTCTGCTCACCCAACAGGTCAGCTGGGCGCCTTTCTTGAGGCAGCCTGGAGGTCACTGGAGTTGATTCTTCAGAGTAAATTAATTTACGGGAACTTGGCCGATGCCCGTGGCATTGGTGGGCGAATACCCTGGATCAGCCGGGGCTGGACCTTGGCAGGTGGGTGACTGGGGACCATGAGTCAGACCCTGTTCAGGTGTGAGCAAAGGTTGCTGTAAGGACCAAGAGATGCTAAAAGGACACCATCCTCTGAAGCATCCTGTGTGGTGAGAGGGCAGGACCACAGCCTGGACCCTGGAGTGATCTGGCCTCAGGTGTCTGTGACCCCATGGACTGCAGCACCCCAGGCTTCTCTGTCCTTCATGATCTCTCAGAGTTTGCTCAAACTCCTCTCCATTGAGTCAATGATGCTATCCTCTGTCGCTCCCTTCTGCCCTCAATCTTTCCCAACATCAGTCTTTTCCAGTGAGTCAGTTCTTCACATCAGGTGGCCAAAGTATTGAAGCTTCAGCATGAGTTCTTCCAATGAATATTCAGGGTTGATTTCCTTTAGGACTGACTATTTCATCTTGCTGTCCAAGGGACTCTCAACAGCCTTCTCCAGCACCACAATTTGAAAGCATCAGTTCTTTGGGGCTCAGCCTTCTTTATGGTCCAACTCTCACATCCATACAGGACTACTGGAAGAACCATAGTTTTGATTAGACCGACCTTTGTCAGCAAAGTAACGTCTCTGCTTTTTAATATGCTATCTAGGTTTGTCATAGCTTTTCTTCCAGGGAGCAAGCGTCTTTTAATTTCATGGCTGCAGTCACCATCTGCAGTGATTTTGGAGCCTAAGAAAATAAAATCTGTGACTGTTTCCACTTTTTCTTCATCTATTTGCCAGTAAGTGATGGGATTGGATGCCATGATCTTAGTTTTTTGAATGTTGAGTTTTAAGTCAGCTTTTTCACTCTACTCTTTGACCCTCATCAAGAGGCATGATCCAGCATGACCTCATCTTAATTGATGACATCAGCAAACACTATTTCAAAGCAAAGTCACCTTCTGAGGTTTCAGGTGGAATATGAATTTTGGGGGTGCTAAAATGGGTCAGGCATGACTTAGCGACTAAACAATAAATCCAAGCCTTTATCTGCCCAGACCTCGGCCTCTAAGAGTGGGGCAAAAGAGTTCCTCATGGGGACCCCCCTTGGGGACAAGTAGGACACTGTATGTCCTGTGCTCAGGGGACTAAGCCTTTCTAGTTTGGTGGGATTTCAGGTCTTAGCAATGAGAAGTCAGGGTCCCAGGAGACCCGGGGAAGTTGAGATGCTTGGTCAGCCTACACTGTATCACAACAATGGCGACCCTGCAGTGGCAGAAGGCCATTGTCTGGGACATATTTCACACAAATCAGATCCTTTGGCCTCAATTTCCTGACCAGTCCCTAGAGGAGACGCTGATTGGCTCATGAGCCAATCAGAGATGGTGGGGTAGTCACATGGTACAGACCTGGTTGCTTGGGGCTGTTCTCAGAGGATGATGGGTAGACTCCTGGAATGAAGTGCCCCAGGAGCTTCTACATCCTTGAGGCCTTGGTTTCTCTTTTTATTTTGGCTGCACCATGCAGCATTCCCTGACCAGGGGCAGAACAGTGCCCCCTGCAGTGGAAGTGCAGAGTTTTCATGGCTGCTCCGCACAGCCTCTTGTCTTCTGACCTTGCTTTACGCTCCGTAGCTCACAATACCAATCACTGGTTAGCTTATGTTGCCAGATCTCCCCTGCAGCCACTGGGATTGGGGTGGGGGTGCTGGGCCCACCCTCTACCCTCTGCTGGAGGGCAGCTGAATTGGAGGTCAGTTCTGGGAGACACTGGGCACTTTACTTGGGCTCCGTAAGCCTCACTTTCCACATTTCAAAAATGAGAATATCTGTGTCCAAGTCCCTGCCCCACTGGGGGAAAGACCTGGCCATAGGGAGGGCTATTTCCATTCAGTTCAACAAAAGCACATGGCCCCCCAACTTGTGTTTGTGTGCTGGAGCTGGACAACCAGGATGCAGCCCTGAACCTGTCCTGGGATGTTTCCATAGACCTGCCTCTTTCATGGGTAAAAGGAACAGAAGAGAGCATTTCCTGTTTGTCTCTTGCTGAAATCCACAGATGTCTGGGATTTATTAGAAAGCTGGGATGTTGTTTGACTTACCCTTGAGGGATGGGGGCAATGGGGAGACAAGCTCATCTTCTTTACAGTGTTATTATTTTGTCAGAGCCCCAAAAGGTTTTTTTTCCTATCCCAACTTTCCCAAATGGTGTCCCCATGATCAAAGCCGAAACGAAGCAGGAACATGTGGGCTGCACTTGAAGTGGGTTAAAAAAAGAGGAAGCTTTGAAACCTGTTTGCTTTTTTACAGATTCTAGGTGATTAGAAATATGTCCATGTGAGGCAGAAGGTCCTATGCTGGCAGTTCTTTATTCACTAACCTATGGATTCCCATGATGTACCGGAGTGGGGTATCATTAGTTACAGTTTACAAATGAAGATGCAGAGGACCAGAAGGGGTCAGTTACCTACCCACAGTGAGACAGCCTCTGGCTGGCCCAACCCCAGTTGTGGCTTTTTCTACAGTCTTTCATCTGCACAAGCCACCCTGCATTTTACAGAGGCAAGGCTGGTGCTCAAGTTTAAGGCTCAAACACCTCTGGAGGAGAGGCTACCATGCCCCCTGCTCTTCTGGGAGTTGAGCACTGGAGAGCAGATTTTTTTTTTTTTTTTGAACGTCAAGAGTGAAGAGAAGAGGACAGATGGGGCCAGGAAGTCTGAGGAAATACAATTCCTGGCTCTCCAGAATCTGGAAGGACCCTAGAGTCGTCGGTTGTTTCGTTCATAACAAATGAACCACACATGGTGACCACACAGACTGAGTTTATACTGTGTGTGGGCACAGCAGTGAGCAAGAAATGTGGTCCCTGGTCTAGCATGGCTGGTGGAGGAGGTGGATTTGAAACGAAGGTAGGTTCAGGTTGGAGAGGGTGAGGAGCAATTGAGAAAGGACAACACGGGGACGTGACTTGGGCTTCCTGGAGGTGTCGACATTACAAGGGGGCTGAAGGAGGAGAAGTGGGGCAGAACCAGCTCTACAGCTCTGCCATTCCTCCTTTCCCCTCAGGTTTAATTCTCCTTCCCCGCTTGTGGCTGCGGGACAGCAGGACGATAATCAGAGACCACGGAAATCTTCCTTCCATGTGCCACATCTAGCTTTTGGCCTTTAAGGTCTGCCCTTCGGTCATTCTGCTCCAAGCCACCTTATAACACCACCTGAAACTGTCATGTCTATTTAGTCTCTGTCCTGTCTATCCCCCGGGCTCAGGACTGAGGACCCACTGGGAAGCCATGCCAACAGTCTAGTTCACCATTCTGGTCTCAGAGCCGCTGCTGCTGCTGCTGCTGCTAAGTCGCTTCAGTCGTGTCCGACTCTGTGCGACCCCATAGACGGCAGCCCACCAGGATGCCCCGTCCCTGGGATTCTCCAGGCAAGAACACTGGAGTGGGTTGCCATTTCCTTCTCCAATGCATGAAAGCGAAAAGTGAAAGGGAAGTCGCTCAGTCATGTCCGACCCTCAGCGACCCCATGGACTGCAGCCTTCCAGGTTCCTCCATCCATGGGATTTTCCAGGCAAGAGTACTCGAGAGGGGTGCCATTGCCTTCTCCGAGAGCCGCTAGCAGGCACTTAAATACTAAGACGAGAGTGGATGAGTCTCCCTCCACCGTAAAAAATTCCCCGCAGGAAGAGGCTCCAGGTGGAGCAGGGTCTCACTGCGGGCCCCTTGCCAGTCGCCCCTGACTGACACGGTGCGTGAGCCAGCACTCTGCAGACCACACTTGTTGAATGCCAGCTTGCGTGCCAGGGCCCTTGCTCGGCCGGAAGGCCCAGCTGGACCAGGACCTTGGGTGACCCCCTCCTTGGCTCATTGACGTCACCGCTTATTACGACGCAGAGAAGCACCGACCCACCGCCGTCCCATCACCTACAACCCTCGCCGCTCCCAGCCCCACCCAACCCGACTCCAGCCGCCCGCCCCGGAAGTCGGCGGGTCCCCGCGCTACCACGCCCCGCGGAGCCGCCCGGCCGTGACGTCAAGTGGCGAGACCCTGACGTCACAGAAGCGCGGTGGGGCGGTGTCGGAGCGACCGGCCACGCGTCACCATAGCAACGGTGGGG
>NW_011494775.1:6206998-6208443 GCF_000754665.1 Bison bison bison | reverse complement strand
GGCGACGCTGCGAGACCGGGGCGAGCCGGGCGCCCGCGCGGCGGGGACGGCCCGCGCCCAACATGCGGAGGCCGGCGGCGGCGGCGGCGCGGGAGCGGGAGCGGGGACCCAGGCGGGCGCCGGAGCCAGAGCCGGAGCGCGAACAGGGTCCGGAGCGGGGGTCCGCGCAGCGCTGCTGAGGGAGCCCGAGCCGCCCAGTCCGGCCCCGGGGCCACGGCCGCGGCGGAGGCTGTCAGGTAACGACGCGCGCGCCCTCGCTGGCGGCGGCGGACACGCGCCCTGGCCCTGCGGCCCACCCCCGCGGACCCCCAGACCCTCTGCTCATATGTCTCGAAGACTCCTCAGACCCCGCACCCCCTACACCCCGCAGTTCGGACTCCCGGACCTCGCAGACGCCCACAATGTGGACCTGCTCTTGTGAAGCCCTGCACTCCCGACTGCACCCCCCACGGCGACCCCAACTGCCCCTACAGCCCAGTGACCCCCACACTGTCGACCCAACTCCTCATTCCCACCCCCTTGCACTCCAGACCTTGTCGTTGCCAGTGACTCCCAAACTCAGGTCCTGCCACTTGTCACTCCCTACAGATCCTCACACTACTGACCTCACTATTCCCCTCCTCCTCCATTTCTCTTCTCTACTGTTTCCTCACTCCAGACCTCAGTGTTCTCCACGGATTCGTCACTCCTGACTGCTGGCCTGTCCTTCCCTCAGCCCCACCCCACCTCCCTCCTTCACTGCCCCCCCAGTGCTCAAGCCCACTGCCCATTCCCCCTGGCTTCCCACCCCTCCAGCCTTCTCCGCTGGGCCCGTCGCTCCTCCCCACGCTGGCGCGCACACTCGCCCCTTTGTGGCCCTGCAGATACGTTGGGGGAGCTGCGGGCAGGAAAGGGGAACAGCAGGAGGGGTCTGGGCTGGGGGACCTGTTGTGGGACGCTCAGGAACTCCCGGCGCTTGCCGGGCTGCGCCTCCTCCTTCCGCCCTCGCCACCGGCTTTGTTTTCCGGAAACACTTCAGATGAAGGAGGGGGGGGCCGACGTCTGCGTGCCCGGCAGCCACACCACCCCCTCCCTGTCCTGCGCTTCCCCTGCTCCCTCTGCCCCAGTTTTCTCAGGGGAGGCGTTCAGGACCGGGCTGGGGGCCTGAGAGAAAGCCCTGCTCTGACGTCCGGGGCGTCGTCCTGGGCCGGCTTTGGGCAGCTGGGTTATTCCCTTGGCCTCCGGATGGCATTGTTTGCAGGAAACGGCCTGGAGGGTTCCGTGCACGTAGGTGGAGTCCAGCATTCTCTCCCCAGCCCCCTCAATAGGGGGCTCCAGGCCGGGCCAGTGTCTGGAGCTCCTGGGAGTGCCCACACATCCATCCTGAGGGGTTTCTGGGCACCTTCGTCCCTGCCCTGAGGGACATAGACAGGCTCAGTTGGCGTTTCCTGACCCCCCCCCCCCCC
>NW_011494775.1:6204108-6206898 GCF_000754665.1 Bison bison bison | reverse complement strand
GAGTGGGGAAACACGAATCTGAGGGGGAGGATGGCTCTGATAGGGAAGGGGGGGTAGCCGCTGGGGGGCTAGATGTGGCCCCCGAGGGGAGCAGACTGAGCTGCTGGGGGAAGTTTGTGGTCGTTGCCAGGAGTTTGTTTTTATCTGCTGTGTTTCCACTGAATTGTGGCCTCCTCTGGGCTCTGCAGGCAGAGGTTGGGGTGGGGGTGGGAGGGCAGGCTGACTATAGCTCCCTCAGCAGCACACACAGGGCTAGACAAGACTTTACTGGCCCATCTTATTGTCTCTTGAGCCCCAGATGTTTAGTTCAACCCCTGCGGTGGTATCTGTGGCCCAGCCTCTGAGGAATGGAATGGGGGTGGTGAGTGTGGGGTGGGAATCTAGCTGGTGGGGGGCAGCTCCCAGATTTGGGGGGCCAGTTGTGTCTGCTGCATCTGGCAGTGGAGAGAGGGAGGGAGATCTGGAAGGAGCTGGCTGGACCTCCACCCCAGCTATAGGCAACACCCCAAGGTCTGCAGCAGGCGTTGGGCAGGGCTCTGGTTTTTGACCCCCCTGCTGTCAGGCCTTCCCATCTGATTCTGGATCTCAGTCATTTCTCTGAGGCGGGTTGGGGACAGGCATCTAGTCACCTGGCTCTGAACTGTGACAGCAGGTCCTGTGAGCACAGACTCCTCTGAACTGTGGCTTCTGATTCCATCTGAACCACCTCCTCCTCCTAACTACCTAGTAATTATCTCTGGGTTGCAAGAGGAAGTAGGTGAGGTTTGTTGTTTTTTTTTTTTAATAAACTGAACGCGTCCTATCTGTTCATCCCAGCTCCAGGGAAGCCAGCCAGCTGAGAGGTGTTCCGGACAGCTGCGGGGCCACCTGAGCCTTGGGGATCTACTGGTGGGTAGCGCTCAGGGAGGGCCCAGCCCCCACAAGGCAGTACCTGGGGACAGGGCATGTCTCCTGGACAGCCTGGGACACCAGGAAAGCCTCGTCGGGTGGACTTGCCATGGCTGCCTCAGAGGTGCAGCGTTTCTCTTCAGGGCTCTTGTGGGGCTTGGTCTCTGTCTTAAAAAGTTTCTAGACCTACCCCCCTTCCCCGGGACCACAGAGGCCTTACAGAGAGGCTTTACAAGGCCTTAGTCTGGGGGGGGAGCTGGCAGCAGGGCTGGGGGCGCGTCGGGCAGGTCAGCGTGGTGGGGGGAACCGTTGGTTTCCCTGGAAAGGGCTTTTGTAAAGGAGCTGCGTGTGTGGGTTGGGTCGTGGTCACCATCAGTGTTGGGTGTTTCTCTGGGGTTGTCGTACCTGAATGGGGGCCTTGCTGTTGTAATCCAGGCAGCAGGTGCGCGCTAAGCCACGAGTCAGGATTCTTTCTGTTGCCTGGTCAGGAAACGAGGCCCGGTGGTGCAGAAGGTCCCACTTTGAGCAGTTCTGCACCTGCCCCACCCTATTTGGGCACTTGGGGGCCTTGCTGGGCGAGTCCCCAAGCTCCCTTTCTACATATGAGTAAGCGAGGCCCAAGTGACCTCCAGGAGGAGGACCTTCACTCTGCCAAGGCCTGTGCTCCTCAGGACCCTCTCTGCCCACTGGATGCAGCCTGAGCAAGAGGCTCAGGGTGGGAAGACCGGCTCCTCTGGCCTCAGCCTCTCAGTCCTGCCCATTTTCCACTGAGCTCCTGGCAGAACCTACATACCCTTGTGATGTGGGGGTCCATACAGATGGCCGGTGGGATTCTCAGGCAGGGGGTAATGGCGGCGTTTCCTTCTCAGAACCCCACGTGTCCCCTCGGCACCCAGGATGGTCCACTGATCTGGCTTGCCCAGGTGTCTGCAGCTTTCCTGTAAGTCCCTTTCAGTGAGTGGCAGAAGCCAGGTAGCTTAAATTAAGGAGGGCGAGCCCTTCCCCTCGCTGCATAGATCTAGCCTGCAGAACACATGCGCACATGTGTGCGTGAGTGTGTGCGTCGGCGCCAGCCAGGTGTCCCTGCGCCTGAGCCACTGGCAGGGCTGCTCTCGCCAGTGCCCCCGCTGGCAGTGCCTCTGAGTGAGTGGAAAGGCAACGGAAGTCTCTCCAGCAGGTGGAGGGCGGGGGCACCCAGGTGCAGATAGTGTCCTGTGTCGTCCTGGGTCACGGCATCACTGTTCAAAGGTAGAAACAGATACACCTTATGCGTCACGACTTTGTGTTGGTTCATGACACACCTCAGAGTGTTAAAAAGCTGTGCTTAAACATCACCCCTGGCGTGATCCAGCATGATCCCCATTTTGGAGGTCCGGCTGTTCCCACCCCAGGTTGCAGGGCAGGGTTGCAGGGCAGTGTCACTCCCTGTGGGACCCACAGCCTCCATGGAACCTCAATGAGAGTTTTCAGTGACCCTCGTGCTCACTGCAGTCCCAGGGCCCAGCTGATGGGCACGTGGCAGGGCTCTCTGGGAGCCTGGTGGGTGACCCAGCGGGGCTGCGTGTGGGGCACCTGGATGGGGAGTAGGCTGAGATGAAGAATCCAAGGGAGATAATTCTGGGAAGACCAAGGGCTTTGAGAGAGAAGAGGGGTGCAACAGAGGGATGGGGTTGGTGCCTAGAGTGCAGAGCCCTGAGGGCTCCCTTTCTTGTGGGTTCTAGAATTGGCTTGGGGGTTATTCCAGGGCCCACACTGGGAGCCTGGCATCTTACAGGAACCATATCACACCGTGTGCTAGGAATCGCCCACGGAGACCCACTGGCCTGGCAGCCCTTTGCTTGTGTGGCTTCACCTGAGGCACTGGCAGCTTCCAGGACCCCTTGTGTCCTCCGCCAGTGCCCT
>NW_011494775.1:6202535-6204008 GCF_000754665.1 Bison bison bison | reverse complement strand
CCCCTGCCTCGGCCTCTACTCTCACACCAGCAGGGAGCAGCTGTGGGGCTCTTTGCTCAGGCCTAGTCCTCCCTCCCCGTGCCGGCCCCGGGACATGGGCTTGTTTCCTCTGAAGCTGTAGGCAGGGACATGCTCTCTAGGCCGGGTCTGTCCCCTCCGCCCTGTGGGCGCTGGAGCAGGTCATTCTCGAGGGCAGCCACATAGGGACAATGTCTAGGCATTGCCCGGTGTCAAGTCAAGGCAGTCGGGTCCAGTGAGCACCCACCTCGCCGTTTCCCACCAGCCTGCAGTGCGCAGTGAGCTGCAGCTGAGGGGCTTGTGGGTGCCCATCTCAGGGCCTCCCTGAGCCTGTCTCTGGGCTTCCACAAGCCCCATGCCTCTGCCCTCGGGAGCAGGAAGTCTGTGGAAGCAGGTCAGGAGGGATACTGCTCCTGTGGACTGGACGTGGTGGCTGGCTGAGGTCCCCCCACAGGGCAGTGTCCCCTGCTCTTGCCTCGGGCCGCTCTCCTGCTGGCCCAAGGGTGACCCGCACGGTCCCTCCTGGTTTATTTCTGGTCTCCAGGCTGTGGCTGGGCTTTTGGGGCTTCCTGTGTGGCCGGCCCAGGGAGTCTGTGATGAGACCCTTGGCCCAGAAGCTCCAGCCTGGCTAGTCCCCACGTGCCCCTGGCTTGTGCCCCCAACTTGTGCCCCCAACCCAGGCAGGCTGTAGGGCATGCCTGGCGCCTCTCACACCCTGGCCTCGACTTCCCAGTCAGAAATGGTCATGCTGGTGCCCTGGGGGGAAGTGGTCCCGAGTCTTTTGGAGGCAGACATATCTGTCAAGACCCACAGCCCCTGCCCCCAATACGGACAGGATGAGAGCTATGTGGATGGTGGGCAGTATGCTGGTTAGAAAGTAGAAAGAAACAGGTGACCTGTTTATCTCATTTAGTTTGGGGTATCTGAGAAACGGTCAAACACGTCGTCGGTGTGAGAGGTTACTGTTGAGATAGTTTACATCCTTCGTATTTGGGTGTGTGTGGCTTATCACCATTTGGAAGCTTAAATTTTCATTGGAAACACTCTATTTTAACAAATACAGAGCTTGAGTAGAAAAACATCAGGGCCCTGGGGATTGAGTCCTGCCGGGAGGCTGTCGGCACGGCTGTCAGGCGTGGCCAGATATTGCTGATAAAGCGTGGGGCGCCAGGCGCAATTGTAGTTCCTACAAACGGTCGAAAGTCGCCTGGCATAAACTACCCCGGGTGGCATGTGGGACACACTTGCAGTAAAGGTTAACTCATTGCTTATCTGACCTTCTGTTGTCTGCTGGGCGTCTGGTGTTTAATCTGCGTCTGGCCACCGCAGGCTGGCATCCTCCTCCCGTCCGTCTGGGGCTCAGGGCCGCATTGGCGCTGGTGGGTTGGAGTGGAACCTCTGCGATCCGGTGGTGGTCCTTCCAGCCAGCATCTGGGGGCAGGTGGGGCATCTGGT
>NW_011494775.1:6187823-6202422 GCF_000754665.1 Bison bison bison | reverse complement strand
CTCAGCCAGGGGTTTTTCCCCAGCTCATGGCCAATCTGGGGGACCAAGGTTGGAGTGCTGCCAGCTCATGGATAGAGACGGGCCAGAGGCCAGCAGGGTGGCTCGGGTGGGGAGGGCAGCCCGGGGTGGGTGCGGGTAAGCATGAGCCGGGTGGCCGCCCTGGCTAGTTTGAAGAGCGCTGGGCGAGCAGTGGGTGAGTTCTGTGTCCCCTCGGCCTGGGCCAGCGCTGCTGGGGAGGACCAAGCTCTCCTTCCTCCCCTCCCTGCCTTCTGCCTGGCTTCTCTTCCTGTGGGTGCACACCTCTTGATTCCTGTCTGAAATGGTTACCGCATCTGTCACAGGAGTGGGAGGTGTGGCTCTGGCAGCTGCCTGAGGGTCGGACTTTGACCCACACTGGACAGAGGAGCCCTGCTCTGGGCCTCGCGCCCAGCCCCACGCCCTTCCTGACAGCTTTATTGTGATGCCACATGCTACACTGGCTTTAATTAAGATACACCTCACCGACCATAAAGTTCACTGGAGAGGAGACCTCGGTGGTTTTAGTGTATTCACAAGTTGTGCAACTATCACCAAAATCAATTCCAGAACATCTGTCACCCCAAAAGAACCACAGCCCCCGAGAACCACTACCCCACAATGTTGTCTGTGGATCGTCCTGTTCTGGATGTTTCCCATCAGCGGACTCACACCCTGTGGGTCCTTCTGTGTCTGCTGCCCTCACTGAGCATCGTGTTCTCAGGGTCCCTCCACGTGGTAATGAATGTCAGGGCGTCACCCCTTTTCTTGGTTGAAGGACACTCCCGTGTGGAGGGACACGTGTGTTCACTGGGTTGTGTGGGCCGCATAGCAGTCGTGAGTCCAGCGGCTGTGGATGCCTGCGTGCTGTGCACACGGGTCTGTGTGGATGTGTTCTCGGTTCCCGCGGGTGGATACTGAGGAGATCGAGTGGTGACTCTTGTGAGGAAATTGCTGTCTTTTCCACAGTGGCTGCTTCGTCTTCTGTGCCACCTGCTGTGGAGGAGGGTCCTGATTGTCCCCATCCTTGCAGGCTCCCTCTCCAGGTTCTGCGTCCTGTCCTGCGTTATAGGGTCTGACCCTTGGTCATAGTGTCTCTGCCTCCTCCAAGCCTGGGAACCCTGGCCATTTTCTGGAAGACTGTCTTCCCGCTGCCCTGCAGTTTCTGGAGCGCCAGCCCTTCAGAGGACCTGGGCCAGGGCGGCTCTGCCCCTTGGCGTCTCAGACCCCCAGGCCAGCCCGGGGTCTTCCATCCTGGTGCCCCTCTGAGCAGGCCTGTTGGGTGCCGGGAGGGACTGCAGCCCCACGGGGCCAGGTGCCTTGGCTGCGTGTTACTGTAGATCCCATCCCGTCGTCGGTGTTTTTCAGGGGCAAAAGACATGCACACATTGAGGAAAATGGGTGTTTCGGCCAAGCGTGGGAAAGTTTTGAGAACTCACTCAGAATCAGGCGGTGGGCACTGTTCACGCGTCAGTGACGTCCTTCCAAACCCCCATACACCATGGGTGTGTAACAGGCAGGTCTGGCTGCTCGCTGTGCTCCGCAACCCCCTTTGGGAGTGGCCGTGGGTCTCCTCCTTCTTGGGGAGAGGGACCATTCCAGCTTCCCCCACAGGAGTGAAGCCATCCTCCCGGGGGCTTGTGCTCCTGTGCCTTGGCCTGGCCCTCTCCCTGCTGCACCAGGTCTGGGGAGGCTCCAGTTGGGACACGGGATCCCATGTGGTAGGCGGGTGCTGGTCCTCCCCCCACCATCAGTCCTGAGCAGAGGGGCTGGGTCCTTGTCTAGGATGTGCCAATCTCTGAGGACCTGTCCAGACTAAAGGAGCCATCTCCCCCAGCAGGGGAGCTGGGTGGATGAGTGATGCTCGGCCAGCTCCGGTAAGACGGGGAGACAGGGCATGTGGTTTTCTGGTGGGTCTGCAGGTGCTCTGGCCCTTTAATGTCTTTAATGTGTCTGCCCACACAGCCCCTTGCCCTGGGCTGAGGCTACACACTCTGGAGGGTGGTCCAGCCCAGCTCTCCCATTCCCCTCTCCACCTTTCTGAGCTCAGGAGAGTTTGCACCTGCTAGCAGAGGCCAGCCAGGATTCCAGAGGTCATCAGGCGTCTCCCCCTCATCTGGCCCCAGAGTCCACGTTTCCATCATTTTCAGGGCTTGTGTCCCCTCCCCGTGCTCAGCTGGGGCTCCATCTTTCTCTCTGGCCAGGGTGTCACCTGGCCTCCCTGCTCTGCTTTGGGGATTGTGGACCCCGACGCCAAGGAGCAGCTGTGCTCCTGCCTGGCGCCCACTGTGTCCCTGGGACGGGTGCCTGCTGGACTGGTGGCATGGCGAGTGCTCTGGTGGAGGCCGAGGGGCTGGGCGGGTGCTAGGCTTCGGGTGCAAAGGTCCTGGGCAGGAGTGTGCCCACCTCGCACCGTGTAGAGGGAGAGGTGGTCTGGGGGGTGCTGCCAGAGGTGGTGGAGGTTGTTTTTTAAACAGACTCTTGTTTCAGAGCAATGTTAGGTTTATAGCGAGTCTGTGGGTCAGTTTGGGGTCCCCGTGGGTCACACCTCCATTGAGTGTCACTCACATCGCAGCTGATGGGCTGGTCCTGGTGCATCGTCCTCAGCCAGGGTCCGCGTTTCCCCCGTCCTCTCTGCCCCAGGCCCCCGGGCTCTGCCAGTCGCCAGCCCTCCTGTGGGAGTACAGCCATTCCTGTATGTGTACCTGTCTTCTCGTTTGTGGCCCGTGTGGCCGCCTAGCCCCAGCTCCGTGCCTTCAGTTGTCCCTTCTCACCAGGCGTTATGCGTCGTTTGAGCGCCTTTTGTGTCCCTCCCCGATCTCTCTTTTCCACATCCCTCTCTTAGCTCTCAGTTGTGGGGGCTTTCAAGTGTGCCCAGGGAGCGAGCTGTTGGTCACTCCAGCAAGCCCATGGCCTGGCCCCACCCATTCCTGATGTCCAGCAACCCCGCCCCCACCATGGAAGCGCCTGCTGCGTGCTGGAATGGGGCCGCGGGGTTTGACATGCACGTGTTTAAGTCCGTGGAAAGCTGCAGGAAAGTGCAGAGTCCCACATCCTTCTGGGCTCGTCTGTAACTTGGCTGAACCTGCGCATCTGCCCACACCTGCTCTTCATGACCCCGAGCGTGAACTCTGACCGTCTTCCTTGCCTTTCTCAGTGAACCCTGCATGTCCTCGCACAGGGCCTTTCCCTCAGGTTTGCTGCAGCCCCTGCCTGGCGGGTGCTCCCTCCTTTCCCATTTATCTAGGGTTGTGTTCCGTTGTCGTAAATCCTATGTCGTGAACCGTTTCTGCTTGATACTGTTTGGACGCTGGCCTTGTCCTGGGGTCTGGTCCCCGTTCTCGGCCCAGTCCCTTTCTTTCTGCTGTAACACTGTCAGTGACCTCAGGCTTCCAGGCTGCGGCCCCCCTGGCTGGCGCATCTCCAGAGCCTGAGTCCCTTTCAGGGAGTGGTGCGTAGGTGCCACAACCTGGCACTTGGGGTTCTCGTGGCTTCTCGGGCCCAGGGCCTGGGTGACTCCTGGAGGGAGGCCCTGCCTATACAAGTCAGTAGGCTCAGCCTGAGGAGGGGGACGTGTGTGTCTGGAAGTGCCTGAGGGAGGCTGTGGCCAGGGTCGTCCCAGAGCCCTGCGCTTCCCGGGTGGCTACCACGGCAGAGCCCGCAGTGTGTGGTGGGGCCACCCCCAGGAGGGAAGCTGCTGCCACTGCTCCAGATGCATCCTGACTCTGGCCCAGGGCTGTGCCCATGATGTCAGTGGGGACTGTGACATCACTGGGTGGAGACGGTCAGAGAAGGGGGTTCCTGGGGCCCCTGCCAGGGGGCCTGGCCCTGGCCCTGACAAGATGGAGGACCCCCAGGAGAACGCAGCAGGTAAGCCCCCTGAGCTGGAAGGCAGGCCGGGGGTCGCTGGGGGGGTTGGGGGTGGGCTGGGAGCCCTGCCTGCCTGGGGCTTAAGTTGACCACGAGGGCCTGAGCAGAGTCCACACCCCTGGGGGCCTTCCCTGAGCGAGGAGTGAGTCCGGGTGCCCTTGGGAGGGAGGAACTGGGGTCCATGCTGGTGGGGTGAGACTGGCTTGCTTTCGGGTCAGGTGTAGGGCTGGGCTCCCATCCTCCCCCCATGAGTTTTAGCGCCTGTGCTGACATCATACACACCCGCTTCCTGGTTCACCAGGTGGGCCGGGGCACCTACCGACTTCCGGCTCCTGGCAGCGTTTAGCTCACTTTTAGTCCTGTGTCCACTCTGTCGTTCCTGCACCCGTCAGGCCAATGGGTGACTCGCTCTGGCCGTCCCTCTTGAGGTCCCGAGAGAGGACCCAGGAAGACCCCTATGGTGTGGTGGGTGGTAGCTGCTGTTCACGGGGTGAGTAGGCACTGGCGTCCTGTCTCTGGGAGGGTCAGGGTCTGGACTCCTCACCCGTCTCCTGGTGGCCACTGTCCCTTGCAGGTGGTGACCTTGTGGTGGCCACACGCCTGCCTTGTTGTCCAGAGCCTGACGGATGGGTCGGGCCTCTGGTGTCTTGCCAGGGCCATATGGGCTGGGGGGCCGGGCTGGGGCAGCACACCCACCACAGCTTCTAGTTTCAGGCCTGGTCGCTGTCCCTGTGCTGCTCGCCGGACCCCAGGGACACGGCATGGGAGCCAGCATGGCGCTCCTGGTGCAAAGGCTCACTTACAGTAGGCACTGGGCCTTACCGGGGTCCCCAGAGGCAGTGCTGAAGGAGGGGCTGCGAGGGCAGAGTCCCTGCCCTGGGCCTCACGTCCTGCACCCAGAGACCTCCCAGCCAGCCCGAGGGCACAGGCCTCCTGGCTTTGCGGCTTTCAGAAGGCAGCTCTGTGGGCTCAGAAAGGTTTGCAGCTGGAGGCCAGACAGAGGTGCCGAGGCCGCTCTGGATCTCGGGGTGGGGCTGAGAGCATGACCCGCCTGGACCAGGGGTCACAGCTCAGAATGGAGTCTCAGGGCAGGACACCAGGGGTCTGGGCGCCCTGTGCTGCTGACCGGGGAGGGCCTCTGGGAGAGTTGGGGTTGGGGCACAGGGAAGTGAGGTCTCCTGGAGGGTTCCTTGTGTGTATTGTCGGGGCAGAGTGATGTTTGGTGATGCTGCCCCATAAAAACTGCACAAAGTGGGACCCAGACCTCAGTCCCTGCCTGTGTGGGATGAGTAGGTCACAGCAGCAGCATGGGGACTGCAAGAATGGGTGCCCCTGCCCACCATTCCTCCATCGACGCGGATGCACCCACATCTTGTTGGCCAGGAAGTCGAGCCCCAGTCTCCAGCCCTCCCCTCCCCTACTTTGTTCCCATGTTTGGTCTTCCTGGTTGGGCTGCTGTCCCTCCAGACCTCCACGCATGGCTCCTCCATCCCCTGGGTGAGGGCCTGCAGTGTCCTGCCCCAGCCATACACTCCCTGGCTCTCCCTCTGCCGCTCGTGGGCAGGGGCACCTGGTGGCAGTGCCCTCAGTGTCCTCGGGCAAGGAGACAGGAGAATGCTGGTGTCTCCTTGCTGTCTTTGAGCTTCCCGTGGGCTCTCCGGCCCCCTCTGGTGCACCTTTGTGGGTGGGGGTGCATGCACGGACCTGTGTTTTAGTTAATTTCCAACAGGAAAGAAAATCTGGCAGGAAACCACCTCTGAGTGTCCATCCGGGGGTAGGGGGCTTTTGGTATCCACTTGTGGAATCTGGCAGGATTTCAGAGAAAGGAGGGTCACCCATGCAGGTGTGATATCTGGGAGCAGGAGGTACCCTGATGTTTGCAGGGCATGGGCTCGCTCTGCTGGAATCCCACACTGGCGTGTTACCGAGTCATGGGCACAAGCTCCCATGAAGTCAGGTGTCCAGCTGCTCTGAGCCAGGCTCCACTCTGGCCTCCGGGCTCACCTCCTCCCAAGGTGGGAAGGCCCTTGTCCCGCCTCCCTGTGAAGACCCTCAGCCCTTTAGCCCATCCCCTGCGGGTGCTGTTCCCACAGGCAGTGAGTGATTCACAGGAGTGTGTCTAGTGCTGGATGGGGGCAGGGAGTGCTAGGGAAGGCGTGTATCTGGAGGTGGAGCGGGACCATTGGGGAAATGCAGATCAGAACCACCCCGAGGCATTGGAGAGCTCCGGTGGGAGCAGGACAGTTGACGGGAGGCAGCCTCCAGTTCCTTCAGCAATTAAGCTAGAGCCTCCACCTGACCCTGCCATTCTAGCCGTAGGTAGTGCCTGGGAGGGGGACAGCACGTGGCCTCCTGGAAACTTGTGCAGAAGCACTGTAGCCACTCTGTTCACTGTTGCCCAAGAGTGGACACAGCTGGGTGTCCTTCCATGGGTGAGTGTGTCCTTCCACACCCAGGAGCATCCCTCAGCCACGGAAAGAAGAGAAGCCCTGACAATGGCTACCACGTGGACAGACCCTGAGAACACGATGCTCAGTGAGAGAAGCAGACACAGAAGGACACGCAGGGTGTGATCCCACTGGTGGGAAACATCCAGAACAGGCTGATAGACAGACACAGAGAGTGGGTTCCTGGTTGTCAGGGGCTGAGGCGGGTGACTGCTGATGGGACCAGGCTTCCTTTTGGGGGATGGAACATTCTGGAACCAGAGGTGATTGTAGCACAACTCTGCAAGCATAAACCAAGGTCTGCTGCTGCTAAGTCGAGTCAGTCGTGTCCTACTCTGTGCGACCCCAGAGATGGCAGCCCACCAGGCTCCCCCGTCCCTGGGATTCTCCAGGCAAGAACACTGGAGTGGGTTGCCATTTCCTTCTCCAATGCATGAAAGTGAAAAGTGAAAGTGAAGTCGCTCAGTTGTGTCTGACTGCTAGTGACCCCATGGACTGCAGCCCACCAGGCTCCTCCATCCATGGGATTTTCCAGGCAAGAGTACTGGAGTGGGGTGCCATTGTCTTCTCGGAAACCAAGGTCTAGTAAGAGCCTTTGATCTGTCCTCTCTGGAAGGGGTTGTAAGCCCCCTGTGGTCATCGTCTCCAGATGTGAATAAAGATGTCCCAGGGGCTCAGAACTAAGCATTCAGTCTCCACCCCAGTGGGCTTGCTGGCCGTTTTGTCTGCTTTTAAATTTTATTGGAGTAGAGTTGATTGACAATGTTGTGTTAGTTTTAGGTATACAGTAAAGTGAACCACTTGTAGGTTTACACATACCCACTTTTCTTTAGATTCTTTTCCCATATAGGTCATTGAGAGTATCGAGTAGAGTTCTCTGTGCTCTACTGTAGGTCCCTATTAGTTGTTTGCTCTCTACTGCATATTAATGTTTTTAATATAGTTATTTCCTTATAAGTTTGTAGCAGCTGTTCACAGTTAACTCCCAAGATCCTTGAGGTTGAACATCCTCCCCCCACAGGGAACTGTGGGCAAGTGGGGCTCAGCATGGCCCCTCGAGGTGGAGGCCAGCCCGTGGAGCAGGGGGGTGGGCAGCCTGCTCTGTCCTGAGCCCCCAGCTCCTCGGTCAGGCCCCTCCCTCCCTCTGGTCACTCCTGCCGGGCTGTCTGATCCCCCTTGGCGTTGCAGTGGTTCTGGCCAGTCTCCCACAGTGCAACCAATGGAGATAGGAGGTCAAGGCAGAGCAGCAGCTGCTTGGCCAGGCCAGTGCCCCTGAGCCCAGTGATGGGTGTGTTGTCCACAGGTGCCAGGGCACTGGTCTCAGGCGGCGGCACATGCTGCTGGTGGTAAGAGCCGCATTCACAAGGCCCCAGGCTGGGCCCTAGCACGGGCGGATGTGGCCGCCAGGAACCCGAGCAGTGGTGGAGCTGGGTGCGCGGGTCTTGGCTGGGGTCGGATTGTCTGTACACGCTGTTCATGTGTTTGGGAAGCGTGGGCGCTGCCGGCTGTAAGCAGTGAGGTTTGGCCTGAAGCCTGGGCTCCTGCCTGTCTGGGACTCTCCTGGGCTGTGCCCGAGCGGGGACGGGCTTGTAACACGTGTGTGTGAGCACCCTGGCCTCAGCCCTACCAGCTTGTAGGTCCTGCCTTTGGGCACGTGGCCAGGGGGTCCCCCCTTTGGAGCCTGTTCTTGGCACCTGTGCCGTCAGTGATACAAGGGGGCTGCCTGGCCCTTCCATGTATCAGCGCTGGAGGCTGTGTGAGCACCCATTTAGAGGCTGGGGCACCAGGCTCTACAGAGCTGATCCTGCTGAAGCCTCAGGGCCCTGGTGTTGGTCCGCCCTACCCTCTGGGCAGGAGCTGGCTCTGGCCTTGCCTCCCCTCACCTTGGCTGTTAAGTGGGCATGGCCTTCACCAGGTGCCCGCCCTTGGGTGCCTGTTAGGGAGGGGCACAGGTGTGAGCCTCACAGTGGCCAGTCTGGGCCCTAGGCGGGCTAGGGAGGTGTTAGAGGAGGATGCTAGTGTTTTCTTTCTAGAGAGATTTTTGTGACTTTGGTGTGAGAGAACAGGAGGTGGTGGAAGGCCTGTTGGAGGGTGCAGTGATTGTGGCTGAGAGAAGGGATGGCTGGCAGAGGAGACCCTCCTCTCTCGAGACACAGGGTGACTGGTATGCAGGGCGCTGTAGGAAGGGGTGCGGGGGGAGGAGCCCACACCACAGACACAGCCTGGGTTGCTTCAGGGCACCTGCCCCATGTGTCTGCACCCCCTGGTTTGGGCTGCTTCTCCTGCAACCTGGGGGACTGTGGGGGTGCCTGCCATCCCATCCACAACCCCAGCTTTGTACTGGCGAGGCCAGGTCGGACTCACCCCAGCAACACGTGCCCAGCCAGCCCTGTCAAGGCAGGGGGCTGCTGGGCCAAGTGAAGCCAGGCTGGTGTTGCCTTCCACAGCCCCTCCTTGCCTGCTTTCTGTCCCGCAGCAGCGGGTCACCCACCTAACCACAGGGTCACGAGCTCCTGGAACGAGGCCTGGACATTGGGTGGGGGAGGGAGGGGCCTCTCTGGAGTCCCATGTCAATGGTGGGGCCCGTCTCCGAGGCCCCTGCATGTACTGCTCTGCGTCTGTCCTCTTTTGAGGGCTCAGTGCCGCGTGCGGGGGGTGGCACCTCAGTCACTCGATTGGGCATCTCCCCTGCCCACACAGCCATCCTGCAGTCCTTGGGGGGGCAGGGGCAGGCAGCACGTGGGATTCTCAAGAGGCCTGAACCTCCCACCCCTCAGCCCCCAAAAGGCTCCAGGTTGCACCAGTGCCTCAGATCTTTACAGAAGGAGGTTCCACCAGCAGTGAACGCCCAGTCCCAGGTCTGGCCAAGCTGTGCTCTGGACCTCGGGGCGCATGACGGGGAGGCGCGTGTCCTCCTAACCCGGGCCTCTGTTTCTCCTCCAGCCGAGAGCCACGAGATTTGAGCCCCCGGGACCCGTCAGCAGCATGAGTCCTCCCCCCATGTGCGACCCGGAGGCCACCGAGATGAGCGCTGCGGCCAGGCCCTCGTGTGCGCCCGCGTCCCACTAGCCGGAGCGCGCCGGGCGCCATGGGGTGTTAGCCCCGAAGAGCCGCCGCGACCGCAGGTCTCCGTGGAGCCAGATTTGCACGGCAGCTGAGTCACCGTGGAGAGGCCAGGGTACCACAAACTTATGGATTTTGACAAGAAAGGAGGGAAAGGGGAGTCGGAGGAGGGCCGGAGAATGTCCAAGGCCGCCGGTCGGGCCAGCCACAGCGTCCGCAGCTCGGGGACCAGCTCGGGGGTCCTGATGGTGGGCCCCAACTTCCGGGTCGGGAAGAAGATAGGCTGTGGCAACTTCGGGGAGCTCCGGCTAGGTGAGCCCCGTGCGATCACGTCTGGGGCCCCAGGGGTGGTGGGAGTCGTGGGGACAGGACACAGGTAAGTGCGTGGGGCTTCTGCCCCCCTGGGAAGGAGCAGTTGTGCTGGGGGCTCCTGGCCCATGGTATCCGATGGGGCAGAGCAGAGGACCAGGGGCATATCCTGCACAGCCCTTGGTTGAGCTCTGGGCGATCCCGAGTCCCTGTCTAGTGGTCATTGCCCAGCTCGTGGCTGTTGTTGCCAGTGTCAAATGTGTCCGGCAGCCCCATGGGGCTGGGTGGAGGCCCGGCTAGAGTCTGCACCTTGGCAGATTGCGAGGTTGCCGGAGTGGGGCCAGCAGAGCCTTGCCGCCTAGGCTCTAGGGCTCCAGGTTCAAGGGCGGGGCCAGGCTGCTGATGGCAGGGGTGTGGGCGGGGGAGACACAGGAATCCCCCCTGCAACTTCCCAAGGGTTCCCCCCAGCCTGGCCTGCACCGCTCACTGCCCGTCAGGGGCTGAGACCCAGCCCTGCTGCCCATGGAGCATCTGCACCTGCTCTCACGGACACGCGCATGCACTCGCACCCCTGGGTCCTGCCCTTGGCATTTGGGGCGGCAGCCTGAACCGCACGGGTCTGGGTAATTTCAGCAGAAAAATGCTTTTTAAGAATCCAGGTTCTGTTGTTGCTCCGAAACCCAGGTACAGAACACCGATGTGTTGCGTGCTGCGCCCTTCGTGTGTAAAGGTTGGTCGGGGCTGGAGCGCCAGCGGTGTCAGCGCGGCTCCCGGGCCCACCCCCGCCCGCCCCTGCTGCTCAGTCACTTGGTTGCCTGCGCCTGCCTAAGTGACTCTGGGTTCCTCTCTCCTCTCGTCCTGCTTAGGGACCGGTGCCCAGATCTGGGGTGTTGTGAATAAAACCGCCCCAGGGCGCTCTTCTAGAGTGTAAGTGCTTATGAGGGACCACCAGACTGGTTTCCGGAGCCGGGAACCTCTTTAAACCCTGCAGGCTGCACGGGAGAGCGCTGGATGTCCCACAGCCGCCTCTGCACTTCAGGTTGCTGGCTTTCCATTCTGAGCTTGTCGGTGGGTGTGAAATGGTGCCTAATATGGAATTCATTTGCTTTTCCCCAGTGACTAATGCCGAGCCTCGTTCTGTGTATCGTTTGTCTTGTTTTCATTTTTTTTTTTCCTGCACTGGGTCTTCAGGAAGCTGGGCACAGGCTTTCTCTTCTTGCAACAGGCGCTGCTCTAGTTGCAGTGCATGGGCATCTCGTAGCAGTGACTTCTTGTTGCAGAGCACAAGCTCTAGGGTGTGCAAGGCTCAGTATTTGCAACTCTCAGGCTTGAGATCGTGGGTTCAGTAGTTGTGGCACATAGGTTTAGTCGCCCCGTGGCATGTGGGATCTTGCCTGATCAGGGATCAACTGGTATCCCCGGCATTGCAGAGTGGAGTCCCAACCAGTGGACCACCAGGGAAGCCCCCAAAGATTTCTTTTTGTCTTTGGTTTCAGATTTTGATTCTGCCTTGTTTAGGTATGGTTTTCTGTTTATCCTGCTTGGGATTGAGTTTGTAGGATCTGCACTGCTGCTGCTGCTGCTAAGTTGCCTCAGTTGTGTCCGACTCTGTGCGACCCCATAGACGGCAGCCCACCAGGCTCCCCCGTCCCTGGGATTCTCCAGGCAAGAACGCTGGAGTGGGTTGCCATTTCCTTCTTCATTAAATTTGGGAAAGGAGTGCCGTTATTTCTGCAAATATTTTTTCTACTTTAGTTTCTTCTCCTTCTCATACTCCAGTCACATACGGTTAGGAGTGTTGTTTTAATTGTTTCTTTTTGGTTGTGTTGGGTCTTCTTGCAGTGTGGGGTTTTCTGTATTTGTAGTGAGTTGGGACTACACTCCAGTTGCGGTGTGTGAGCTTCTCGTTGCAGCGGCTTCTATTGCAGAGCACGGGCTCCAGGGTGCATGCTCTGCAGCAGTCGTGGCACATGGGCTCAGTTGCTGTGGCATGTGGGATCCTCCTGGACCAGGGATCTGCATTGGCAGGCAGATTCTTTACCACTGAGCCACCTGAGAAGCCTGTCAGGAGTGTTTGATGCTAGCCCACAGGTCCCTCAAGTTCCTTTGAGTTTTTTCCTAGTCTGTTTTCTTTCTTCAATCTGGAGAGCTTGCATTTCTTTATTGTATGTTCACCCTTTTTTTGCTTCTGCAGCATCTGTAATATATTAGGTACATCCACTGAAATTTTCATTTCATACATGATATTTTTCACTTCCATTTGATTCCTCTTATTTTTCCTGTTATTTCCATCTGTTAATTTTGCCCATCTTTTCCTTTAATTCTTGAATTTACTTAAAGTAGTCATTTTTTAATTGGCATATAGTTGATTTATAACGTTGTATTAACTTCTACCGTACAGCAGAGTGATTTAGTTACACATATAGACATTTTTTTTTCATCTTTTTAAAAAATTTATTTTTGGCCCTGTGGGGTCTTCCTTGCTGCCTCAGGCTTTCTCTAGTTGAGGCTGGCAGGGGCTCTTCTTCTTTGCGGTGCACTAGCTCCTCATTGTGGTGGCGTCTCTTGTTGCGGATGGTTTCAGTCACTGTGGCTCAGGGGTGGAACTTGTGTTCCCTGCATTGGCAGGTGGATTTTTATCTACTGTACCACCAGGAAATGGCATTATTTCATTCTTTTCTATGGCTGAATAGTATTCCATTGTATATATGTACCACATCTTCTGTATCCACTCATCTGTCCGTGGCATTGAGGTCGCTTCCACATCCTATCATGGCTACTGTGAACAGTGCCACTGTGAACATTGGGGTGCATGTGTCTTTTTGAATTTATAGCGTTTTCATTAGATATATGCCCAATTGGAGGATCATATGGCAGCTCTGTTTTTCGATTTCTGAAGAACCTGCATACTGCTCTCCACAGTGGCTGCACGACCTTACATTTCTACCAGCAGTGTAGGAGGGTTCCCGTCTGCAGTGTCTATTTTAAACGCCAGTGTCTATGGTCCCTTTGATTCTGTTTTTCCTTCTTACGGTCCTGTTCCCGTTTTTCACATGTGTACTGATGTTTGATCATATGTTGGACAACGTGGATAGCACCCGTGAGGTCTGGATTATGCTTCATCCTGGGGACTCATCTTGAACCCATGAGGGGCTGGCTTGCAGCTTTGATAGGCTGGCCCAAGAGCAGACTTTATTTAAGGGCGGGAGTCACCCCCTCCCAATATATGGGCTCTCTGGGTTTTCAGCCGAATGCAGGGGAGCTCGGGGAGTCTCCATGCCCTGGATGCAGTGCCTGCACCCTGTTCCTGCCCTGGGCAGCCCCTGGCATCTCCCTTCTGCTCACAGTGTCCCGCCTGAGTTGTTCTTCACCATGCCTCTCAGACTGTTACTCTTCACACCCTCTGCCGAGCCCAGAATACCTGAGGTCCATGGGGAGACTGTAACCACAGACTTCAGATGCCCGCATGCATGTGTGCGTGTGCACAGATCACACATTCACCTTCAACTCAGCTGAACCCCGGAGCTCACAAATGGCAAAACATGAGGTTTCTACCACAAGACATAGAATAAGACTACCATTTACTGGAAGGGACCAGTTAGACATCATCGAAGTTTAAACATCCAGAAGTGTTGTTAAGAGCAGGAGCAGGTGAGCTGCGTACTGGGAGGTGCTGTTTGCAGAGCACCCCTGGACAAAATGCCAGTGTCCATGGCACAGGAAAAGGGTATGGCTCAGTCAGAAGACAGGTGGTACAATTAAAACTGGGCGTGAGATCCAAACAGACACCTCCCAGGAGCCAGCAGCCAGGCGACTGGGGGTGTGGAGGGCAGGGCAAGCCAGCAGACCTGGCCAGGAAGTGATGCGCTGCTGAAGGAAGGCCTCTTCTGGGAGGTGAGTGGGATGCGCTCTGTCCTGACGGGGTGGGGTGGCACAGAGCTCATCAGATGCAGGGCTCTTCAATGATAAATGTCGCTTCCCAAGGGAAAGACAGGGACAAGTACAGACTAAAGGTGGCCTGCAGGTTGGAGTACTTAGGAAACAGGGGACTGAGGTCTACAACTTTTGAGACGCATCTGAGAATGAACAGGTGACAACCGTGCAGCTGTGCAGCAGAGTGGAACAGACCGCGAGCTGATGCGCCTGGTGGCAAGGGCGCAGGCTTTGCGCACCCGGCTCTCCAGTTTGCTGTATTTGAAGCTTTCATAATAAAATGTTGGGGGACATGAGGCATGCCTGTTTTTTACTCAAAACCTGACAAACAGGACTAGATGGAGGCTTTCTCTCCTTGCCCACGGGTGTCTTTTACTCATCGGAATGGAAGAATAGAGGCTGCAGGAGGGGTCCCAGAGGGTACCCTTTCCCGACAGCAGCAGTGAATGGACCAAATGTGGAAAGATGGGACAGGAAGAAACACCGTGACCCATCCAGACAGCCTGACTGTCCATGTGCGGAGGCCAGAGTAGCTGCTCAGTAAACAGGAGGGAGTGAGTTTAGTAAGGCTGCTGGGTGTACCAGCATGAATCAGCTGTATTTCTCCTTTGGAGCAACAGTTGGAAAAGAAACATTTAAAAATCTACCCTCCAGGTGTCTCCAGGATAAACCTAACGAAGGTGGTATGCGCACTATGCTGAGCACTAAACACATTGTGACGTTAATTCCCAAGGCGTGATTCCTCTGCAGAATTGGGGGCCATGTTGTCAGGTCTCTGGGGAAATTGACCAGCTGACTGTGCACCATAGTGGAAACCGAGGCCCTGGAGGAGCAGGGGCTGAGCTGAAGACCCCAGGCGGGGGCCACAGTGATGAGAGACCCAGGATGGGGGAAGGAGGGAGCTGACTGACAGGCATGTGGGCCCTGGCCTCTGCTTGTGTGGTCCTACACACCGGTGTCTC
>NW_011494775.1:6185661-6187723 GCF_000754665.1 Bison bison bison | reverse complement strand
GTCATTCACACTGTCCCACTGCAGGGGGATGGAGGGTTAGCTGAGGCCTCTTCCCATGCTGGACCGTCTCAGAAGCAAGGTGCAGCAGCGGGGGGATTCAGCGTGAGGTCTCCTGGGGGTGCAGCACACCATGGGGCCTGCTAGCACTCAGGCCCCAGAGGGTGGCCGGCTGGTGCTGGGAGGGGCAGAGAGGGTGCGGCAGGTTGCTGGGTGTGCACACAGGCCGCCACCCCTGGGCGCTGTCTGGGGCTCAGCCAAGGATGGGAACTAGCAGGTGAAAAGCTGGCCAGGGCAGGGGTTCTGGAGCTTTTGTGTTTGCAGTTTTATGAGGTTGAGCACAGTAGCTGGTTCTTCATGCACACCTGGAGGTCCAGGTGGCTGGTGAGGGGCTACGAGAGACCTCCTGCCCCAGGCATGTCAGTTTCTAAGCCAAGGATGCAGGTTACTTTCCTCCCCATCGGCTTTGTGCGGCAAGCCTCAGGCTGGGGAAGGGGCTCGGCCTGGGACCCTTGCTCCACGGCGAGGGGGTGGGGCTTGTCCAACAGACGTTCACAACTTAACTGTCTGGACTTACAGGCAGGGCGCGGGCTGGGGGGCGCCCTCGAGGGTCCCTAGAACTGAGAGGGGAGAGTGCTGGTCAAATGGCTTGGTGGATGGGGGCTCAGAGAGCATCTGGGGACAGAGACGGGGCGTGGGGTGGTATGGATGTCTCCTCCAGGTCTCCGGAGCTAAAGAAGGCCTTGGGGTCACCAGGACTCTGTTCTGTGTTCACTCTTCCAGATGGGAGAAATTGGAGTGCGTGGGCGTGCTGGCGGGAAGGATCCCGCTGAGGACAGGGGAGCAGCCCCCAGTGGGCGGAGGCAGGGTTGGCCTGGGGACGGGGATGGGTGGGGGTGCTCACAGCCGGGGGGAGCCCCTGCGGGCATCCTTTTCCCTCCCAGACCGGGAAAGGAGGGGACAAGCATAAGGAGGGCTGTGAGGGGAACAGGAGATGCCCCTTGGAGGGGTGGGTGGTGCGCTGTCTCATGGGCTGGAAGTCCCGCGGGCCTGACGTGCTGCTTCTCCCACAGGAAAGAATCTCTATACAAATGAATACGTAGCTATCAAATTGGTGAGTCCAAGCCCTGCCCCTAGCCCCAAGCGGCAGCTGTCCCGATGGACCTGGCCAGGGTCGGGGCGGGAGGAGGGCAGGCCTGCGCCCTGCGTGCCGCCCATGCGTCCTCTCGTCCCTCCCAGGAGCCCATCAAGTCCCGGGCGCCGCAGCTGCACCTGGAGTACCGCTTCTACAAGCAGCTCAGCGCCGCAGGTACCCCGGGGCCGGGCGTGGGGAAACCGGGGGAGCCCGCCTGGGCACCGCGCTAGTCTGTGTCCTCCATCCGCAGAGGGCGTCCCTCAGGTCTACTACTTCGGCCCGTGCGGGAAGTACAACGCCATGGTGCTGGAGCTGCTCGGGCCTAGCCTAGAGGACCTATTCGACTTGTGCGACCGCACGTTCACGCTCAAGACGGTGCTCATGATAGCCATCCAGCTGGTGCGGGCCGGGCTGGGGCGGAAGGGGCGGGGTGGGGCGGAAGTGGGGGGCGCAGAGGGCGGGCTGAGGCCCACCTACCGCCCGCGCACCGGCAGATCACGCGCATGGAGTACGTGCACACCAAGAGCCTAATCTACCGCGATGTGAAGCCAGAGAACTTCCTAGTGGGGCGGCCGGGCACGAAGCGGCAGCATGCCATCCACATCATCGACTTCGGCTTGGCCAAGGAGTACATCGACCCCGAGACCAAGAAGCACATCCCGTACCGTGAGCACAAGAGCCTGACAGGCACGGCACGCTACATGAGCATCAACACGCACCTGGGCAAGGGTGAGTGAATGCAGTGTGGGCCGGGCAGGGGATGGTGGTTGGGAGGGCCAAGCTGACCTGCTGTCCCCCGCAGAGCAGAGTCGCCGTGATGACCTGGAGGCGTTGGGCCACATGTTCATGTACTTCCTGCGCGGCAGCCTACCCTGGCAGGGGCTCAAGGTGGGTGGGTCAGGCCGGGTGGGCAGGTGGGAGGTCTCCCGC
>NW_011494775.1:6185128-6185552 GCF_000754665.1 Bison bison bison | reverse complement strand
GGGCGGGGGGGCCAAGGTGCTGACTGCACTCCCCCGCAGGCCGACACGCTCAAGGAACGCTACCAGAAGATCGGGGACACCAAGCGGGCCACTCCCATCGAGGTGCTTTGTGAGAGCTTCCCAGGTGAGAATCGTCTCCCCACGTACCCCCGCCCCCTTGCTCTGCAGACCCCTGCCCAGTGCCCCCGCCCCGGGCCTCCACTATCCCTGTTGGTGTCTGCAGAGGAGATGGCCACCTATCTGCGCTATGTGCGGCGCCTAGACTTCTTCGAGAAGCCGGACTACGACTACCTGCGCAAGCTCTTCACCGATCTCTTTGACCGCAGCGGCTTCGTGTTTGACTACGAGTACGACTGGGCCGGGAAGCCCCTGGTACGTGGAGGGAGGGGGGCTGGCACGGGAGGGGCCCCTGGCAGGTGAGAGT
>NW_011494775.1:6179524-6185028 GCF_000754665.1 Bison bison bison | reverse complement strand
GAGGGGCTGGTAGGGGCCCCCAGCTGAGCCTCAGCTGCCTTTGGCTCCCTTGCAGCCCACGCCCATCGGCACGGCTCACTCTGACCTGCCCGCGCAGCCTCAGGTTCGAGAGAAAGCCTTGCTCTACAGCAAAAACCAGGTGAGTGCCGGGCCAAGGACCGCACCAAAGTGTGTGTGTGTAGGGGGGTGGGGGTGTCAGGCGGGGCCTACATGACTCCCCACCCCCGCCCCCCGCAGGCACTTAACTCCACCAACGGGGAGCTGAATGCCGACGACCCCACCGCCGGGCACTCCAACGCCCCCATCACAGCCCCTGCAGAGATGGAGGTGGCTGACGACACAAAGTAAGGCCCGCGGCAGGGACGGGAAGCAGGGATGTCCTGGGTCCTCACCCTTCTCCACCCTCACCCCTTCCGCAGCTTGTGCCCCCTTCCAGCCTTGCGTCCCCCTTCCAGGTGCTGCTGTTTCTTCAAAAGGAGAAAGAGAAAATCGCTACAGCGACACAAGTGACCCCAGGGCAGTGACCCCCGAATCCTCCCGCTGCAGCCCCCCGGGGCCAGCTTGTCCATGGCCGCGTTGGCCACAGCCGGACGCAGACTGCAGGCCGGCAGCACTGCTGCCCCCTGCGCCGGGTCACGACCTTCACATAAGACTTTGGCCGAGATTTCTACACCTGTGTCTAGTCCTCCCCTCCGAGAGCATTAACTATTTAAAACAAGGAAAAGAGAAACCACAGCGGCTGCCCTGCCCTGCGCCCCTGCCCGCGTCTGCTGAGTGAGTAGAGCGGCCGCCGGCACCGCCGCCTGCCCGTTAGTGTCATAAAGTCCAGCTTGTCTCCCTCGATCCAAAGGCCGTTTTCTCGAGGGGGCGCTGCGGGGCGTTGCTGCCGGGGGTGAGCCCGCCCTGGGCCTCCCCAGACTGGAAGGGAAGGCGGGGTGGGGGCGGCCCCCAACCAAAATGCTGCACCAAAGCCTGGGCCGGCAGGCGCGGCCCTCAGGGGTCCTGTGCACCTGTCGGTGGAGCCGCCGGCCTGAACTTGGGCTGGGGGCAGCCACCTCGAGGCCCGTGGGCGGCGCGTGTGTGGGCTTTTTGTGTCGCTCCGCGCTGCCGGCCGAGCCTGGAGACAAGCGCCTTAAAGCCCGTCTGAGCCCCGCAGGTGTGTGTGGAGCGGACAGCCCCGTCAGTGCGGTCCCAGTGGTCCCCTGGGGCTGCGAGCTGCGGGCAGAGCAGCTGGGGCGTCTTCGCGGTGCGTGCGTCTAGGTCTGGCTTTACAAAGTGTACAGAAATGGCACTTCCGTTTCTCTGATGCTTCCTGGAAGCCATAGAACTTAGGGGCTTTTTTAAAAAAAATAAAGGAAAATGAAAACACTTGCCAGCGTGGTGTCCAGTCTGTCAGAGGGGTGTGTCTGGGAAGGGACAGGCACCACTGGGTGTCCGGAAAGGAGGTGCACGACTTGGGGAGGGAGCCAGGGAGTAGCAACGCCCTGCTCAGAAGAAACGGAGGTGGGAAACAAGGTAAGAGAACTGAAGTGGAGATAAGAACCGAGTTGGTTTATATGGGGCAAGTGGAAAATCAGTTAACTACATCACAGTGAGAATAGAGGAGCCACAAATACAAACGTAAAGAGTGGGGAACTTTGCCCCAGTTTACACAAGTCCACTTGAAACCCCCACTCAAGACGGATTCCCTTCCAGGAGCAGAAGGGCCTCAGCCAGTGTCTGGATGGCTGGGTCTCCAGTGAAACCTGCAGTAAAGCAAGGAGCCCTGGGATGGCTGAGGAAACGCCCTCTTGGGGGCCTAGAGTTTGCGCCAAACCCTCAGTGGGGTTGGTCTTAGGAGATTGGGCCCCCAGGATGGGGCCAGGGTCCCTATACAGAGAGGAAGAATGACCACTGATCTGGAGGACGCAGCAGGAAGGCAGCCGTCTGCAGGCCAGGAGGTGGGCCCTCACTAAGATCCGGCCATGCTGCCCTCTGACTCTGGCCTGACCCAGATTGTAGCGGCTCCTGGAGCAGCTTCACAGGGACCCCAAGTCACTGACGACAACATGAGGAAGCCCCGAGGCATGCAATGTCCTGCCCATGAAATAAGTAATGTGCCCAGCCTCTCCAGAGCCTGGCCTCCCGCCCACCCCTGCCGGGCCTTGGGGGCAGCCAGCTAAGATGGGTAGAGGTCCCGCATCCCCACAGCCGGGACCCCTAGGCTCCCCAGAATGTAACATGGGACCTGAGACGGACAAGACTCTCCCAGCAGTGGAAGATGTGAAACCACCTAGGATCAGAAATTCAAACATGAAGGACAGACACAAAAACCGGACCCAGAACCAGCCAATCAGATTTGGGAAGCAAAGGTAAAAATAAGTGAAATTTTCATTTAGAAACAAAGAGTAAACTGTTAAGGTGCGTGAGGCTCCAAGGAAGATCAGAGAAAAGGCTTGGGGAGAAGAAGAAGGGCGTGAAGAGAACGCTGGCAGTGAGCAGCCAGAGAACTGCCTGCCAATGCAGGGGACTCGGGTTCCATCCCTGCTCCAGGAAGATCCCACATGCCCTGAAGCAACTAAGCCTGTGTGCTGCAAACTAAGCACACTTGCTGAGCCTGTGCTTTAGAGCCCAGGAGCCGCAACTGCTGAAGCCTATGTGCCCTAGAGCTCACGCTCTGCAACAAGAGAAGCCACTGCAATGCAAAGCACCCACGCACTGCAGCTATAGAAAGCCCTCGCAAGGCAATGAAGACCCAGGACAGCTGAAAATAAAAATGAATTATTAAAAAAAAAAAACTGCTGCTGAAGGGAACTTTTCCAGGTAGAGCCTGGAGTCTCCACCGTGAGTTAGAGGACAGTCACCCACAAGACATGTCCTCACAAGACAGCTGGGTTTTAAAGGTGACGACTAGTCATGCCTGAGGGCGAAGTGGTAGCATCGTACTCCCAGGCCGGAAGATCTGGCATTGCAGCCTTTTTGGAAGCTGGTGAAACAACCCTGAGCCGAGGCTTCAACGTGTGTCCTAGGCGTCTCTTCAGCCCTGAGGCCTCAAGGTCAGCTCTGCCTGACCGGGCATGGGGGAGTGGGGTGATGGAGGCCATCTCTGTGTCATGGGGAAGTGGAAACGGTGCTGTCAGGAGGGCAGGCAGAGGAGGCCAGCCCAGCCCTGTGGTGATGGAGCCCTAGAGGCGTTGGTTCACAGGGCAGTTTTTGTTATAAACAGGGAACAAGTGCAGAACAGAAGACCACCTGTATGCTGTTGGCCCATTCCCACTTAGACCTGCTTTGTGCTGTTTACCATTTATTGTACTTCTGACATTATATAAGCCCATGATTCCCCTGTAGTCATATTTGCTTTATATGGTCAAGTCTTTCAGTCACATTTTTAAAAGAGTTTTGTGTGTTTACCCACATGGTCAGGCTTCCTGCAGATCTACCAGAGGTTCTCTCTGAGTTCCTGAAGAGCTTCCTATAAAATGCCCATGGTGTGAGTTCATTGGCAGCAAATTCTCCCACCTTTTGGTGGCCTGAAAATACCTTTATTTCACCTGCATCAGCAGGAGGTATTTTTGCTGGGAATGGAACTTTGGTTCGGCAGGTGGCTTGGGTGTGACTTTGTTGGCCTCAGCGTTTTGAAGATGCTGCTCCATCGTTCCCAGTGAGAGTTGAGTGGGCACTGTCTCCTTCAAAGGAATGTGTCCTTTCTTGTCCTGTGTGCGTTTTATCTTAGTTTTAAATTTATTTGATTCAGATGTGAGGTTTGTTGTTTTATTAAAGAATAGTTGATTTAGTGTTAGTTTCAGATGTACCAGCAAAGTGATTCAATTATATGTGTGTATGTGTGTGTGTATATATAAACATAAGTATTCTTTTTCAGATTCTTTTCCATTATAGTTTATTACAAGATACTGAATATAGTTGCCTGTGTTATACTGTAGGTCCTTGTTATGTTTCATATATCCCACTGTGTATCTGTTAATACTAAATTCCTAACTTATTTCTCCATCAGTCTCCATCCCCTTTGATGAACATAGTTTTCTTTGAGTCTATTTCTGTTTTGTAAATAAGTTCATCAGTGTCATATTTTAGATGCCACATATATGTGGCATCTTATGGTATTTGTCTTTCTCTGACTTATTTCGATTATTATGATAATCTCTAGGTCTACCCATATTGCTGCAAATGGCATTATTTCATTCCTTTTTATGGCTGAGTAGTATTCCACTGTATGTATGTACCATATCTTTATTTTTATGGCATCTTTTTTTTTTTAACACCAAAAACTTTTTTGTATTCGGGTATAGCCAGTTGTACCACATCTTATTTATCCGTTGCTCTCTCAGTGGGTATTTAGGTTGCTTCCATGGCTTGGCTATTATATAGTGCTGCTATGATCACTGGGGTACATGTATCGTTTCAAATTGGAGTTTTGTCTGGAGGTACGCCCAGCAGTGGAATTGCTGGATCTAATGGCAGCTCTTCTTTAGTTTTTTTTTCATTAATTATGTATTGGGCTGTGCATGCTTCCTCTAGTTGTGGGAGTGGGAGCTGCTCTCTGGTTGTGGTGTGGTGGCTTCTCTGGTTGTGGAGCACGGGCTCTAGAGCTTGAACTCGGTACTTGTGGTGCTTAGGCTTAGCTGCCCCTTGGCATGTGGGATCCTCCCAGACCAGGGATCGAACCAGTGTTCCCTGCACTGGTGTGTAGATTCCCAACCACTAGACAGCCAGGGAAGTTCTTTTTTTAAGGAACTTCCATACTGCTCTCCACAGTGGCTGCACCAATGTGCATTCCCAGAAACAGTGCAGGAGGGTTCCCAGATCCTTTTCATCATTTGTTATTTGTAGACATTTTCATGATAGTTATTCTGACTAGTATGAGATGGTACCTCATTGTAGTTTTGATTTGTGTTTCTCTAGAGATCAAATTGCCAACATCTGCTGGATCATCGGAAAAGCAAGAGAGTTCCAGAAAAATATCTATTCTGCTTTATTGACTATGCCAAAGCCTTTGACTGTGTGGATCACAATAAACTGGAAAATTCTGAAAGAGATGGGAATACCAGACCACCTGACCTGCCTCTTGAGAAACCTGTATGCAGGTCAGGAAGCAACAGTTAGAACTGGACATGAAACAACAGACTGGTTCCAGATAGGAAAAGGAGTCCGTCAAGGTGGTATATTGTCACCCTGCTTATTTAACTTATATGCAGAGTACATCATGAGAAACGCTGGGCTGGAAGAAGCACAAGCTGGAATCAAGATTGCCGGGAGAAATATCACTAACCTCAGATAATGCAGATGACACCACCCTTATGCAGAAAGTGAAGAGGAACTAAAAAGCCTCTTGATGAAAGTAAAAGAGGAGTGAAAAAGTTGGCTTAAAGCTCAACATTCAGAAAACGAAGATCATGGCATCTGGTCCCATCACTTCATGGGAAATAGATGGGGAAACAGTGGAAACAGTGTCAGACTTTATTTTTTGGGGCTCCAAAATCACTGCAGATGGTGATTGCAGCCATGAA
>NW_011494775.1:6178593-6179159 GCF_000754665.1 Bison bison bison | reverse complement strand
GAAGAATTGATGCTTTTGAACTGTGGTGTTGGAGAAGACTCTTGAGAGTCCCTTGGACTGCAAGGAGATCCAACCAGTCCATTCTAAAGGAGATCAGTACTGGGTGTTCTTTGGAAGGAATGATGCTAAAGCTGAAACTCCAGTACTTTGACCACCTGATGCGAAGAGTTGACTCATTGGAAAAGACCTTGATGCTGGGAGGGATTGGGGGCAGGAGGAGAAGGGGACAACAGAGGATGAGATGGCTGGATGGTATCACCAACTCAATGGATGTGAGTCTGAGTGAACTCCGGGAGTTGCTGACGGACAGGGAGGCCTGGCATGCTGCAATTCATGGAGTCACAAAGAGTTGGACACGACTGAGCGACTGAACTGAACTGAATACTTAGGAATGTTGAGCATCTTTTCATGTGCTTGTTGGCCATCTGTATGTTGTCTTTGGAGAAATGTCGTAGGTCTTTTTTTCCTGCCCATTTTTTGATTGGTTTGTGTGTTTTTTATTGATCTGTATGACAAGTTTTCTACTTATCCTTCTGACCATTTGGTGAGCTTCTTAGATCTGTGGG
>NW_011494775.1:6176969-6178493 GCF_000754665.1 Bison bison bison | reverse complement strand
GGGGAAATTTCTTATGATTATTTCTCCAGATATTTGTTTTGCTCATGTTTTCTATTTCCGCCCCCCAGGAATCCAGTTGCCTGTATGTAGGACTTCCATGTGATCCTACAGGTCTCTCGCACTCCGCCTGTTTCCCATGATTTTTCCCTCTGGGCTTCCATTTGGGTAATTTCGACCTGTCTTCAAAGACATCCATCCCCCTTCTGTTGTGTCTGCCTGTAAGCTGCCCACATTCTCTAAATCTTGCTTAAGTATTTTCTAGTCCCAGAACTTCCTTTTCTTTCTTTGTAAAGTTTCCATTTCTCTGTTGAAATCCTCCATCTTTTCAACCTCCTGCCGTTTTCCTCTATATTCTTTAACAGATTCATTACAGAAATTTTTAAAATCCCTGACAACTGACTTCAACATCTGAGTCCCCTGTAGGTCTGCTCTTACCAGCTGTTGTTCCTTCTTCATTTCAGATAACATTTTCCTCCTTCATTGTATCAAAATTTTTACCACATCCCAAGCACTGTATGAGGATGATCTGCCAGATAGATCTGCACCAGAGAGCAGTGGGGGGTGGGGCCCTTACAGGAGCTGAGCTGGCTGACTGGCTGCACTTCCCCAAGTTAGCTTCCTTTCTAGTCCAGGTGTCCTGACGTTCACTGTCTTGACCTGCGACTCCTGCGTGATAGCAGAAAAAGAACATTTTTTTCACTCTGCCTCTTCACCCCCACGCACTCCCCACCCAGCGCAAGGCAAGGTCCCATAGGAGACAACCTGGGCAGTGCTTCTAGCCCCTCCAGGGTCCGGGCTGTCCTGCCAGCCCATACGGCCCCAGCAGTGCCCAGTTCCTCCGAGGCTGCTGGGGGTCACTCACCTGGAAGGGGCTCTTTCCTCACTGGAATCTAGTTCTTCTCGATTTCTTAGCATCCATGTTTCATCGATATATTTTAAATTATATATAATTATTATAATGTAGGGTATACAATGCGATGATCTAATACACAGACCCATACAGTCAAGGTAATTACCACATCCATCACCTCACATGGTTACTTTTTTGTGTGTGTGATGAGAGATCTACTTTCTGGGCCAGTTTCAAGTGTAAAATACAGTATCATCAACGGCGGTCATCATGCTGTAGTTGAGATCCCTGAACTTACTCATTTTATGACTGAAAGTTTGTGTCCTTTGACCAGCATCTCCCTTTTCTACAGCCCCAGCCCTTGGCAATCACTGTTTTACACTCTGCCTCTGTGAAAGTTAAAGAGGAATGAAAAAGAGGAATGTTGGCTTAAAGCCCAACATTCAGAAAACGAAGATCATGGCATCTGGTCCCATCACTTCATGGCAAATAGATGGGGAAACAGTGGCTGACTTTATTTTTCTGGGCTCCAAAATCACTGCAGATGGTGACTGCAGTCATGAAATTAAAAGATGCTTACTCCTTGAAAGGAAAGTTATGACCAACCTAGATAGCATATTCAAAAGCAGAGACATTACTTTGCCAACAAAGGTCCGTCTAGTCAAGGCTATGGT
>NW_011494775.1:6173610-6176869 GCF_000754665.1 Bison bison bison | reverse complement strand
GTCCGTCTAGTCAAGGCTATGGTTTTTCCAGTGGTCATGTATGGATGTGAGAGATGGACTGTGAAGAAGGCTGAGCGCCGAAGAATTGATGCTTTTGAACTGTGGTGTTGGAGAAGACTCTTGAGAGTCCCTTGGACTGCAAGGAGATCCAACCAGTCCATTCTAAAGGAGATCAGTCCTGGGTGTTCATTGGAAGGACTGATGCTAAAGCTGAAACTCCAATACTTTGGCCACCTGATGCAAAGAGCTGACTCATTTGAAAAGACCCTGAAAGATTGAGGGCAGGAGGAGAAGGGGACGACAGAGGATGAGATGGCTAGATGGCATCACTGACTCGATGGACGTTGAGTCTGAGTGAACCCCGGGAGTTGGTGATGTACAGGAGGCCTGGCGTGCTGCGGTTCATGGATTCGCAGAGTTGGACACGACTGAGCAACTGAACTGAACTCTGTGATTTCACCTTTAATATGTCCCACACATAAGCAAGATCAGACGGTAGTTAATCTTTCTGTGTCTTCACTCAATGTCATCCAAGTTCATCCAAGTTGTTGCAGATTGCAAGACTTCCTTCTTTTTAAGGCTGAATAATGTGTATGTGTGTATTTCTGCTGTATGCAAATTAGGAATGATTTCTAACTAAATAATGTGATTATAATGTATCTGCAACATATATATCATATTTTCTTTGTTTCTGAGGTTGTTTCCATGTCTTGGCTGTTGTAAACAGTGCTGCAGTGAACATGGGTGCGAGTGTCTCTTTAATACAACTGATTTTATTTCCTTTGGATAAATACCCAGAATTGGGATTGCTGGTTGGTGTTGTTTAGTCACTTAAGTTGTGTCCAACTCTTTGCAACCCCATGGACTGCAGCACACCAGGCTCCCCTATCCTTCACTATCTCCCAGAGTTTGTTCAAATTCATGTCCGTTGAGTTGGTGATGCCATCCAACCATCTCATCCTCTGTCACCCCCTTCTCCTCTTGCCTTCAGTCTTCCCCAGCATCAGGGTCTTTTCCAATGAGTCAGCTCTTCGCATCAGGTGGCCAGAGTATGTAATTCTGTTTCAAATTTTTTGAGGAACCTCTATGCTGTTTTCCACTGTGGCTGTACATATATATGATTCCTGTAGTGAGTCTGTTCTTTTTCTAGTTTTTTTTATAACCAGCTAAAGCTGTGGTCTGCCACATCAGTCTATATCCTGTCCAGAAATTGAACCCCTTCTACTATCTACTGAATGTCTGTAGGATCTGTCATGGTGGCCCTTTCTCACTTTTGATATTAGTCATGTGTTATCTGTCTTTAAAAACAAATGAACAACAACAAAAAATGAACAAAAAGAAACATTTTGCTGTGTTTTTGTCAAAGAGCCATCTGACGGTTTGTATTTCATTCATTTTCTGCTTCATTTTCAGCCTCATTATTTTGTTATTTCTCCTGTTTTGAGTGGAACTTGCTGTTAACTCTCTAGTGTCTTAAGATGAAAGCTTAGACCATGGATTTTAAACTTTTATTATTGGGAGGTCCCAGTTGGTTCAGTGGTCAGGACTTAGCACTCTCACTATCAGGGCCTGGTTTCCGTCCCTGGTTAGGGAACTGAGATGTTACAGGTAACACAGTGCAACCAAACAACAATAATAAAAATAAACCTTCTTTTCCAGTCTATGCATAAAGTATAAACGTCCCTCTCAATTCTGCTTCAGTGGGATCATCAAATTGTGGTATGTTATAATCACAGTATCATTCAGTTCAAAATAGCTCCTTATTTCCATATAGTTTCTGTTTCAGCCTATGTTTATGTTAAGGAGTTGGTTAACAAACATCTGGGGATTTCTTGTTTTTATCCTGTGATTGATTCCAGTGTGATTCCACTTTAGCCAGAGACCATGCTTTGCAGGAGATAAATTATTCTTGAAGTACAGTTGACTTACAGTTTTGTATTAGTTTCAGATGTACAGCAAAGTGATTCAGTTACATTTATGTTCTTTTTCAGATTATTCTATTATAGATTACAGATACTAGATAGTTTCCTGTGCTTTAAGTAGGTAATCCCATACTCCCAATTTATCCCTACCCCTCATCCTTACCCTTGGTAACTGTAAGTTTGTTCTCTACATCTGTGAGTCTGTTTCTGTTTTGTAAATATGTTCATTTGTATTATTTTTTAGATTTCACATATAAGTGAAATGATGTTTGTCTTTCTTTCTTACTTCACTTAGTATGATAATCTCTAGGTCCATCCTTGTTGCTGCAAATGACATTATTTCATTCTTTTTATGGCTGAGTGATATTCCATTGCATACATGTACCACATTTTCTTTAACCACTCACCTGTTGATGGACATTTAGGTTGCTTCCACATCTTGGCTATTGTGAATAGTGCTGCTATGAACATAGGGGTGCATGGTTTTATCTGGATAGATGACCAGGGGCGGGATTGTCTATTTTTAGTTTTCTGAAGACTCTCCATATTGTTCTCCATAGTGGCTGCAACAGTTTACATTCCCACCAACAGTGTAGGAGGGTTCCCTTCTCTCCACCCCCTCTCCAGCATTTATTGTTTGTAGACTTTTTGATGATGGCCATTCTGATCAGAGACATGATACCTCATAGTTTTGATCTTCATTTGCCTAGTATTAATAACTAGTGATGTTGAGCATCTTTTCATGTGCCTTTTGCCATATGTATCTCTTCTTTGGAGAAATGTCTATTTAAATCTTCTGCCCATTTTTTGATTGGGCCCTTTTTTTCTTTTATACTGAGTTGTATGAGCTGTTTGCATATTTTGGAAATTAATCCCTTATATGTCACTTGTTTGCAAATGTTTTCTCTCAATCCATAGGCTAGACAGCCTATTCATTTTGTTCAAGGTTTCTTTTGCTGTACTAAAGCTTTTAACCTGGAGAATGAAATGGCAACCCACTCCAGCATTCTTGCCTGGAGAATTCCATGGATAGAAGAGCCTGGTGGGCTATAGACTTCAGTTCAGTCGCTCAAGTCGTGTCTGACTCTTTGCGACTCAATGGACTGCAGCATTCCAGGTCTCCCTGTCCATCACCAACTCCTGGAGTTTACTCAAACTCATGCCCATTGAGTCTGTGATGCCCTCCAACCATCTCATCCTCTGTAAGCCCCTTCTCCTCCTGCCTTCAATCTTTCCCAGCATCAGGGTCTTTTCAAATGAGTCAGTACTTTGCATCAGGTGGCCAAAGTATTGGAGTTTCAGCTTCAGCATCAGTCCTTCCAATGAATATTCAGGAC
>NW_011494775.1:6169709-6173381 GCF_000754665.1 Bison bison bison | reverse complement strand
TTTTTGGTGCTCAGCTTTCTTTATAGTCCAACTCTCACATCCATACGTGACTACTGGAAAAACCACAGCCTTGACTAGACGGACAGACTATGGGGTCACAAAGAGGTGGACATGACAGAGTGACTTTCTTAACCTTTTAAGTTTAGTTTCCATCTGTTTATTTTTACTTTTGTTTCCATTACTCTAAGAGGGGGAGCCAAAAGAGCTATTGGTGCAATTTATGTCAGTGTTATGCCTATGTTTTCCTCTAGGGATTTTATACTATCCAGTCTTACATTTAGGTCTTTAATCCATTTTGAGTTTATTTTATATATGATGTTAGAGAAAGTTCTAATTTCATTCTTTTAAATTTAGCTGTCAGGTCTTAGCATCACTAGTGGAGACTGTCTTTTCTCCATTGTATATCCTTGCCTCACATACATACATACATACATACATATACATACATACATATATATATATACGTATATATGCTTCCATGCTAAGTTGCTTCAGTCACATCTGATTCTTTGCAACCCTATGGACTGTAACCCACCAGGCTCCTCTGTCCATGGGATTCTCCAGGCAGGAATAGTAGAGTGAGTTGCCATGCCTTCCTCCAGTGGATCTTCCTGACCTGGGGACTGAACCCGTGTCTCTTTAAGTCTCTTGCATTGGCAGGCAGGTTCTTTACCACTAGAGCCACCTGGGGAGCATATTTTATTTTTCAGTCTCACTGCATGGCATCCAGGGTCTTAGTTCCCCAACCAGGGATTGAATCCATACCCTCTGCAGTGGAATTGTAGAGTCTTAACCACTGGACTGCCAAGGAAGTCCATTTGCCTCATAGATTCATTGACAGTAAGTGCATGGGTCTCTCTGGTCTTTCTAGCCTGTTCTGTTGCTCCATGTCTTTTTGTTAGTGCTACACTGTTTTGATGACTGTATTCTGTAGTAGTGTGTGAAGTTATGAGTGTGTTCTGATTTCTACTGTTCTTTTTTCTCAAGATTGTTTTGGCTATTCAGGATTGTGTTTCCATATGAATTTTAAAATTTTTTCTTCTGGTTCTATGAAAAATGCAATTGGTTATTTGGAAGAGATTGCACTGAATCTGTAGGTTGCCTTGGGTAGTACGGACATTTTAACTATTGATTTTTCCAGTGCAAGAACATGCTATGTTTTTGCATGTTTCTGTGTTCATTTTCTTTCATCAGGCTCTCATTGTTTTTGGCCTACAGGTCTTTGCTTCCTTAGGTAGGTTTATTCCTAGGTATTTTGTCTTTGGTGCAGTGGTAAATGGGATTGTTTCCTTAATTTCTGATATTTCATTGTTAGAGAAAAGCAACAGCTTTCTGTAAATTAATTTTGTATCCTGCAACTTTACCAAATTCATTGATGAGCTTTAGTAGTTTTCTGGTAATGTATGTATAGCGTCATGTTATCTGCAAATAGTGACAGTTTTACTTCATCTTTTCCAACATGAATCCCTTTCATTTCTTCTTCTCTGATTGCTCTGGCTAGGACTTCCAAAACCTTCTTGGATAAGAGTGGGCAAGAGTGGGAATCCTTGTCTTGTTCCTGATCTTAGAGGAAATGCTCTCAGCTTCTCACCACTGAGTATGGTGTAAGCTCTGGACTTGTTATATATGGCCTTTATCATGTCGAGGAACGCTGATAACTCCAGCTTCTGAAGTACATGTAGATCTGTTCTGTTTTGTCTCTCGCTTCATATCTGTGCACTGCTGTAGGGAGCTTGCACTGCGGTCCTCCTCCAGAGTGCAGGCCACATGTTCCATTGGCAGGAGACAGTCACAGCAGCTCACTGTGACCCTGAATAGCCACACGCCTTGGGAGTGGGACACAGCCATCTTGGGACCCCTTCTAATGAGCCCACCGGCTTGTTGCCCAGCCTTTACTCCTGGCATGCCCACAACCTGTGGGTGCCCAGGCTGACACCATTTGTCCTTCTGTCCTGAACTGTAGTGGCCCCAGGACAGGCTGCTCTGGGGGCTACAGTGGGAGGCCTGGTCCCCTGCCCCATGGACCCCTCACTTGGGGTCTGCCTACAGTGTGGCAGGTCTCAGGAAGTGACGAGGAGCCCAAGGGCTGGAGCTCAGGGGCTCAGAGTCTCTGCAGCCAGCCTGGTCCTGGGTCCGGTTCATCCCTAAGAGTCCTCACTGGACAGGAGGGGCCAGGATGGGTTGTGGAAGCAGGAGGACACCCCCCTGGGCAGAGCCAGCACGGCCACTCTGGGTTGCATCCCTGCCAACAAGATTCCTGGTTCAGGGGGTGGGGGTGGGGGGGCTCCTGACACTCTTGGCTGCTCCAGAAGGAGCCCAGGGCAAGCCCCCATGTGATCTGGATGCGCTGAAGGTGAGAAGTCTGGCTCCACTGCCAGGACCCCATCACACTGGAAGCAGCACATGTCTCAGGGATTATACGTTTCTTTCCTTTATTTAAAAAAAAAAACAAAAACATTTGGGGTGTGGTGTGCAGACACACCTTCCATGGCTTCGGGGAGGACACAGGCTCCAGATGGAAGCATGGGGGTGGGGTAGGGGCTGCACCCTCCAGCACCTTGGGCAGAGTACTTGCTGGGGGCTGGGAGTGGGGCTACAGGTTGGGCAGGCGGGCCAGTGGGGACGTGGCCACCATGGCTGGCCCGCAACATGGCCCCTCCCAGGCAGACCCAGTCTGCCGCCCGCGTCCACAGCTGCAGGGGCTGGGAGGGGCGTCCAGGGAGGCTGGACACAGATGGTCCTTTACTGGGCCCAGGGGCAGGGCCTGGGCCTGGCAGGAAGCCGGCCTGCAGGACCTTGGGAGGGCTTGAGCCCTCATTCTCGGGCAGGTTGGGGGGCCTGAGCCTCCCCAGTGAACAGAGCAGAGGCACACAAGCCCCCCATGCCAGCTACGGCCCCGCACGTGCTCTCCTACCAGAGAAACAGGAATTCAGGATGCATTGCCATGTGCAGCTGAAACAAACAGGAGGCAACACCCTACACCAACCCTGAGTGGGGCTGCAGGGGTGGTGGGCGGGCGGACCCTCTGCTCAGGGCGGGGTTAGGTTGACCCTGCCCCCCAAGTCCTGAGGGGGATTGTCTCTGCCGCCCTGCCCACCCCTCCATCACCTTGGAATAGGCAGCCAGCTCACCGCACGCAGAGAGGAGCCCTCCTGGCCCTGTGGGGGGCAGCAGCGTGGGCGGCAGGCACAGCAGTGGGGCCAGGCGGCCTGCCTGGGCTGGGGGGCACCGGGCCAGTGGCCTAGGTGTAGAAGATGACTTCTGGAATCTGGCCGTCCTCCACCGATGTGCCATTGTTGTTCCCGGCCGCATAGCAGAAGGTGAAGCAGGTCTTGGCCCCCGTCGTGGGCGACTCGTGGGTCACCTTGCGCAGGCCCTTGGTGCCATAGTGGGAGTCTGGGCCCTGTGGGGAGGACCCAGCAGGTCCGCAAGGATGTGCTGCATAAGAACACAGCTCAGGGCCCACCCAGTGTGCGCAGCAGGCCTCCAAAGGAGGACACAAGGTTGTGCCCTCCCAGCCTCACATCCTTAGAGGTGGGCAGTAAACTGGGAGGCGAGGTCCTGGGTGGGGCTCAGAGACCCTGAGTCTGGGCTGGGGGTCAGGTTCAGGGTTGGGGTCCTGGGGTAGGTTTCTGGGGTCAGGGGCCTGGGTGGGGTGGGGTCAGGCACACC
>NW_011494775.1:6164672-6169609 GCF_000754665.1 Bison bison bison | reverse complement strand
TGTAGTTGACGTTGGGCAGCACCTCCACCGGCTCCTTGAACATGACTCTGAAGGTGCTGGCAGAGCCGTCACAGCTGAAGCCCGTGTCGTTCTGGCCCAGAACCGTGTTACTGTCCGTGTGGATGATCTAAGGGCCAGAGCCGGGCACAGCTCACCCCGGTGCCCCCAACCCGGTGCCCACCCACAGGACCCCACGGAGCCTGGATGTGAGGACTAAGCTAACCTGAAAGGAGGAGGCCAATGGTGGGGGTAGAGAGGCATGGTCCTGGGTCCCCCCTTGACTAGCGGAAGAGGGGTGGGATGTGAAGAAGGGGCGAGAAGAGGAAGGGGTGATCTGGAGGGACAGGGCCCAGAGGTAGGGGCAGGACCTGGATGTTCACTTGGTAATCTGTGGGCCCATGGATAGAGCCGTAGAGCCCGAAGCCGACCACAAAGATGCGTTTGTTGACCGAGAACCTGAGGGCATCGGAGGAAGGAGATGCTGAGTGACCTCCACCAACCAGGCCCTGCCCCTCCCCATGGGGAGGCCCCAACTAGGCCCCGCCCCACAACTTGCCCTGCCCATGAGACTTGCCCCGCCCACCTGATGCGGTCGCTCGTGCCGCTGTAGCCCCAGCGGCTCTCCACCTGCTGGAAGCGGTTGATGCTGCATTCCTTCCCGCGGAGGCAGCAGCGTGGCCGATCAATGAAGTCCACACGTGGCTTGGGATTGACGGTGAAGTGCAGGAAGAGGCTGACCACCTCACGGTCCACCAGGATCCCCGACTGCGCGGGCCCTGTGGGCACAGGAGGGAGTTGGGAAGGATGGGGCAAACCGTGAGCGCACAAAGACACCAGAAGGCAAGACATAAGACCCAGCCTCTTTTCTCTGCAAACTGTCATGGGTCCAGGCAGCCCCTGGGCGGGGGGGCAGGGGGGGAGTGTTAGTGAGGGGGAAATGGCCCTTCCAAGAGCGTTTGGGGAGCGGTCCCAGGTTGACATGGGGCCAATGCTCCAATGTGCTAGCTAACTGGGCAAAACCCCTTTCAGCTACTCAGGTCTCCTGACCCCCTCGGGGACTACCTAGGGGAACACCATGGGTCCACAGAGCTCATGCCCCTGCCTGTCTACCCCAGGCACCTACAGATGCGGGGGTGCTGGCCCCAAGTCAGGCCTGGAGCTGGGGAAGACTCTGGAGGTGGGAGCCTAGATGCAGCAACCCAAGAACTCAGAGGAGCTTCTGGTGGAGAAGACCAGTGTGCTGGGGTCTCCTGGGCCACAGGGCGGGAGGATTACACCCGCCCTGCTCACCACCTGTGGCAGGACAAGGTGCCTGCAACAGGCCTAGATGGCACTGCCCTCCTTTACAGGAATCGCTCATTCACCAGCTTTGAGCTCGTTTCTGGGGCAGGTCAGCCATGGCCTGGCTCACAGACCCGGTAGCCCCATGTACGCATATTGCAGCAACAGGGGAGAGATGTCTGTGGAGCACATAAGATACAAAACTGAACACAGACAGGAACCGCTCTTTAAATCTCTACACAGAAAACAGAAAGCAAACCACCTGTGACCTCAGTCCTGACGCACACAGCCAGGGTAGTCTTTGGGGGACATTTTCCCAACCTTCTCTCTACTTTCCTATATTTTCAAGGGGAATAAAAGAGGCAGGAAAATTCTCCAAAACACAATTGAGTGACAAACAGCCAAAGCCCCAGAGGTCCCGCCCATAGCAGAAGGACAAGACCCAGGTCTGGCACACACCCCCAAGAGCTTGCATGTGGGGGGCGGGTGCTCCAGCCCAGGGACCCTCATGGGAGGAGGGGCGAGGGGGCCAAGAAAGGCTGGAGGGTGGTACTTCCAGGAGACCTGAGACCCTGGGGGGCTTTGGAAACCAGGTGGGCTGAGGGACCAGGAGGAGAGCTATTTCAGGGTGACAAGCAGGGCTGGAGAAAGAGAAATCCTGCAAGACTCACACAGGCATCTTAGGTTGGGACAGCTCAACACTATAGCTGAGGGCTCTCACCTGGAGGTCCCAGCTCCCCAGGGAACACTGGGCAATGTTTGTGATATCCGTGATCATCAAGATAAGGGTGGGACTTCCCTAGCAGCCCAGTGGTTAAGAACCCGCCGTGCAATGCAGGGGACTCTGGTTGAATCCCTGGTTGGGGAACTAAGTTCCCACATGCCACAGGGCAACCAAGCCTCAGTGCCACAACCAGAAAACCTATGTCCTGCAACTACTGAAGCCTGCACCCTAGAGCCTGTGCACCACAACCAGAGTCCATGCACCGAAATGCAAGATCCTGCGTCCCACAACTAAGACACAACGCGGCCAAATAATTAAAATCTTAAAGAAGACAAGCGGGGCTCTTGGCATGGAGGGAGTGGGGCTAGGGAGGCTGCTCCACACCCCACAGCACCCAGGACGGCCCCGTCACTGTGGTGCTGCCAGGGTCTGGTATGAGGAAGTGCTAAGTATTTGATGGATAAGTGAGCCCCAGAGTACCGGAGACGGCCTCTGAGGCTGTACCCAAGTTCTGCTGTGCCACCAGGGACTGCCAGATAAAACAGGTCACCTGGTCAAGTCAGATTCTGATCATAGAGAGCTGACCCATAGAAGAAGTGCCTCCCCGCCACTGCATGGCAGACACACTGGAAAATGATCTGTTTGCTGTCGCTGTTCAATCTGGAGACCCTGAACCAGAGCGGGAATAGGAGCAGCATGACCTGGGAGACAGGACGTGGTGCACCTGCTGTGGGCTAGAGCTCCACCCAGAACCTCCCAGGCCAGTGTGGCTCCAGGACCAAGGTTGGCATCAGCCACGAAAATGACCCAAAGGGGAGGCCCAGCCTCCCTGGGGGAGGGTGCCAAGTTGGCATCTACTGCCACACGGCCCAAAGGATTGGAGGGTCCCCATGGGGCAGGAGGTAGGGCCAGGGCCAACCCCGCCTAGGCCTGAGTCCCAACCTGAGCCCTGCAGCATGGCTCCAGACACCTCTCAGCCCTTCATAGGCTCATGGAAGACCCGGACGCCACAGCCCATCCCCCGGACATGAGCCCCTGTTGGGGATCTGCAACACTCAAGACACACGTGTGTGGACACTTGAGATGTGGGGACTCAGGATGGTTGGCCTCTGGAGGTCATTCCAACATCAGGGTCTCAAGCCCAGTCCTGTTCTCACACAGACACGGCTGGCGCCTGACCCACTGTGGCCAGGCTGAGGGTCACATGACTCACACTCGGGGTCACACTCCTTGTCAGTGCCCCTGTTACCTGCAGCGAACTCCTCAATGGTCATCAGTGGGAAGCGGATGAGGGCCAGCGCCTTGCCCAGAACCTTCCGTTTGTTCTCGGGTGTCACCTGCAGCTGCTGCCGCTGACATTCAGCCTCGGACCAACGGACAACGGCTGTGAACAGGCGCACCTCTCGGATGCCCAGCGTGTCCCGCTCCAGCACCGCCACCAGTGTGTCTGCAGGGAGGGGCTGTCAGCGGGCGCGGCCCCACCTCAGGGATGAGGTCTGATGGCCCCTGGGCGGCGACCAGTGTGCCTCACCTAGGTCGATGTCCGTGAAGCCTTCAGCTGTGATGGCGTCAGCCGTGTTCTTGTCAATGTTCTCCAGACATAGGCTGGCAAGCTGTGGTTCATCAAAAAGTCTTGCCTGGAGAGTGGGAGGGCAGTAAGAGAAGAGCCATGTCAACACCCAGCCACATGAACCCTGGCTCCACACTGGGCATGGATTTCAAGTCCTGGGAGCCGAGCAGCAGCCCAGAGATTATCATCTTCCAGGGTCCCAGACTCACAGTAACCACTGTCTGGGGATGGGGGCGGGGGAAGGGCAGGCTTGCACCTCAAAAGTCAGGATACTGAGAGGTTCAGGCTGGAGGTGGGCCCAGTCCTCCCCAGGTCAGGCAGGAGCCTTGGGGAGAGGGCAGAGAAGGACCCACAGGACACTGCAGAGATGTGCCCCTAATATGAGAACTCATGCACAGGGTGGGGCCCAGGGATGCCCGGGAAGCTGTGGGGCAGCCCAAACCCACACCCCTATGCACTGTGCTCTGCCTGGGGCTGGGCTAGGAGGCCAGGACGCCCCACGTGGCTGCAGCTCTCAGGAAATGGTTGGGAACAGTCCCCATATGACAGCCCAGGCTCTAGCACTCGAGAGCAACTCAGCAGATGCGCCGGGGCCCAGACACCACGGCAGCGAGGGGTCATAGAGCCACAACTACACTTGGGTGCTGCCCTATCCCAGCCGGCCTCTCAGTGGTCCAGCCCCGCCACAGTCAGTGGGACCAGACAGCCTCAGACGTGCCCCTCTAACTTAGTAACGGAATACCTTTCTCCCCACACCTGAGCCCTGCACAAGGGCACCAAAACGTCCACAGGAGCGCAAGAGTAACCAGGGAAACTCACCCGCAGGGTGCAGGGTACAGTGAGGGAGGAACTTACCCTTCCACAAGATTTAGCAGACACCTAAAAGTCAAATGCCCACCCCGCCCTCCCCTGCCCCAGCGGCGGCATCCTCACCCACCTATATCGCTGTCCAGACTCCGCACCTATGCCCCAGCAGGTCCCACGCCTTCCCCTCCCCCACATCCTTGCCCTGCCCCCTGCATCCCAGCCCTGCACCTGCGTCAGCAGCATGAACGCGTTGTCAGCCCGCAGGTTCTTTTTCAGGAACTCCACACAGTGGGCCTCAAGAGCAGGCACCGCGTACTTCTTGGCAGTATACAGCGTGGTCATGACCGTCTCAGGCCCGATCTGAACTTCATCTGAGTAGAGAAACCTAGGGGCAGAGGCGGGTGTGAGGACAGCTTCCCTGCCCTCACCCTCCAGACCGGCCCAAGGAGCCATCCAAACCAGCACCAGTTGCCCTCTGACCTGTGGACTTGACCCCTCAAAAGCAGTTACCAGGAAAAAGGAGCAGAGCTAAACTACCCACATGATACCCACGGA
>NW_011494775.1:6164095-6164572 GCF_000754665.1 Bison bison bison | reverse complement strand
TACCCACGGAACGTATCTACACAGCAGGCAGCCTCTAACTCCTCTGTGGGCAGCATGGGATTTGCCCTGGGGCCATAACCCTCTGAACAACCCTCTGGCCCAGCCACAGCCAGCTCAAGCTCAACCACTGATGGGACCAGAAGTGCCAGCTGGAATTGCAGATATGGTGGCCGAGGTGACCACCTGTCCTCAGGCCAACTCTTTGTGTGGGTCAGAAGTGGGGTCGATTACAAAACCACAGGGAGAGAGTTGAGAAAGCAGCCCTTGGCCCGTCTGGTGGAAGCACCTCAGGGCGGCCCTGGGCATGCAGGAGAAATGATGTGTGTTCACAGCAGCACAATGCACAGGAAACCACCTGAGTGTCATCCACAGGCACAGAGTGGGAGTACAAGGGAGCAAGGGTGGAAGCCCAACCCACTGGAACAGCCCAAAGAGCAAGTTCCTGGAAGGTGCCCCCTCTCCTGGCACTCAGCACCC
>NW_011494775.1:6148348-6163995 GCF_000754665.1 Bison bison bison | reverse complement strand
GAACGCACTGGAAGCCTACACAGAAGCAGCAGGGATCTGGCGGGGTCAGGGACAGAATGGCCATCAATGTCAGCAGTGCTGAGGGGGACCTTGGAACAGACCAGGACATGTGGGAGCAGATGGGTGAGCCCCTCACATACAACGGAGGTAGTGTCCACCCTCTCAGGGGAACAGCCGTGGTCATCAAAACCCAGGGACAGAAAGAGAAACAGCAAACATATACAGAGAAAGACAGACACAGAGATGGAGACGAGACAGAACAGCCTTTCACCCCATGTCTCACCGAGCTTAGACTAAAGGGAGGGTTTGGCCAACTGCAATCTATCACTTTTTTTGTCTTTTTAAAAAACAGACATTCTAATTTTTAAAAATTATGGTAATATGTACATAAAATTTACCATTTTGACCATCAGTAGCATTAGTAACATTCGTTTCATTGTGCATTCATTCCCACTATCCATCTCCAGAACTTTCTCAGCTTCCCAAACTGGAATTCTGTCCCCACGAAACACTGACTCCCCACCCCTCCGCCAGCTCCTGGCCCCACCATCCACTTTCTGTCTCTGCATCTGACTCCTCTAGGACCTCCTGTTAGTGGAATCAGACAGTACCTGTCCTTTTGCATCTGGCTTATTTCATCATGTCCTCAAGGTCCATCTATGTTGGAGCAAGTGTCAGAATCCTTTTGAAGGCCAAGTAATACTCCAGCATGTGGATGGATCACACCTTCTTCATCCCTCATCTGTTCATGACAGCTGGGGTGTTTCCACCTTCTGGCTGTTGTGAATCACGCTGCTGTGAACGTGGGTGTGCAAATCTCTCTTCAAGCCCCTGTATCCCCTTCTTTTGGATCTGTACCCAGAGTAGGACTGCCTGAGCATATGGTGACTCTATGTTTAGATTGTGAGGATCTTCCGACTGTTTCCACAGTGGCTGCCCCATTTCACATTCCCCCAGAAGTGCATCATGGCCCCCATTTCTCCATGTCCTCGAGACAACTTGTTTGTTTAATATTGATAATAGCCATCCTGGTGGGTGTGAAGTGACAGCTCACTGTAATTTTACCACCTGGTTTGTAAATAAGTTTTTCTTGGCACTCAGCCCTGCCTACAGTTTACAGATTCTTCCAGGCCGCTTCTGCAGGATCAGCAGGCAGCAGTGGAAGCAGCACCCCCTGCCCTCTCTCGCAGGCAGCCTGTGGACCCTGGTCTGAAAAGCTGCCTAGAGACAGAAGTGAGATTACTCCACCAAGTGTTGTTTGTGGTCAGCCTGCAGAATTCAGCGTGGTTAGATGGAGCTAACAGGAACTGGTTTACATCCGAGGGTAACTGTGGATACCAGAGGGGAGAAGATGACACGGTTGGGGCAGGCGGCTGGGAGCGCACAACACAGATGGGACTGGATATGAATGGGACCAGCCAGGCAAGGCCTTGTCCATGGTGCTCAGAGCGGGGCAGGTCCACTCCATTTTCTTCCACTTTTTCTTTTCTCTTTCTCTCCCTCCCTCTCTCTTTGTGTGAATCAATGCCATTTTTATAATCAGAAGGGAAAAGAACTTCCCTGGCCAGCCAGAGGTTAGGATTCTGCATTTCTACTGCTGAGGGCCCAGGTTTGATCCCTGGTCAGGGAACTCCTAAGGTCCCCCATGTCCTGAGGCCAACAACAAAAAAGGCAAAAAAGGAAACTCCACGTTTAAAAAGCTGTTTGACCACGTAGGATAGCCTTCAGGCTACACGTGTGGTCCACAGAGCTCGCCGGCCTCCACGGGGGTGCTGCCTCCATGGGGGTGCTGCCTCCTCGGCTTCCTGCAGTCTGTGTGTAGCACCTCTACCCCAAATCACTAGATTTGTTTTAAAGTCCTTGAGAAAAAAAATTGAAACTCGGAAAGAAAAAATATATGTTGAATTAAAAATCCTTACGTTAGGCTATTTCTTTAAAAACTCTTTGAGTACAAGGAATGAAAACTGGGAGATTCACCAACACGCGGGTGAACCTGAAACCACGATGCTCAGTGAGAGAAGCGGACACAGGACACGCAGGGTGTGAGTCCACTGGTGGGAAACGTCCAGAACAGGCCGATCCACAGACACAGAGGGTGGGTTCCTGGTTGTCAGGGGCTGGGGAGGGTGCGGTTCTGGGGATGGACTGTTCTGGAATTAAGAGGTGGCGGCTGCGTGCTCTGTGGAAAAACTAAATGCCACTAATAGTACACTGTACACTTTCAAGGGTGAGTTGAACAGTATGTGAAATATATTTTGAGACAAAAAATGCAAAATATGAAAATGGTGCGGGATGTCCAGAGTCCACCCCTCACTGAGAAGTTGAGTTCTAGAAATCTCAAGGGAGTCGCTTCTGGGACTCTGGAGGCAATGTCCCCAGGGCTCTATTAATTAACCATCAGGTATGTCTGTCCTACCCCCGGGTGGGAAGGACCTGGAAGGTCTTACTTGAGTAGTGCCAGGAAGGCAGCCGGCTCCACATCGGGCAGCTCGATCTCGGTGGACGTGGTGGCCATTCCCCCGTTGAACATGGCATCGAAGACAGCGCTGCCCACAGCCAGCACGAACCTAGGGAGTCAGAGAAGACCTGGTTACCCTCTGTGAGACCCACCAGTCCCCAACTGCCCAAGCCTGGGGTCTCTTGAGGCCCTGGGATGTGGATGGCGAGCATCCCTGCAGTAGTAACACCCTGCCCAGAGCATCCTGCCCTAGATGCTTCTGGAAGGCAGGCCCTGAGGACTGAGAAGTTAGCTCCTGTGGATCAACAGTGAGAGGGCACAGATGCAAAACCATCTCCCTGGGGCTGCATGGACGACAGCTTTCTGCCAGTTCCACACGCCACAGGCAGCTCAGGCACTCCCCAACTCGTTCACTCCCTCCATCATTCATTCACTCACTCATCGTTCATTCACTCACTCGTTCACTCACTGATTCATTCAACCACTTGCTCCCTCATTCTCTCAACCACGTCACTCCCTCATTCTCTCACTCATTCATTTATTCACTTGTTCAACCATGGCTCAACCACTCATTCACTCCCTCACTCATTTATTCACTCACTCACTCCACTGCTCTACACACATCCCCCAGGGTCAGGCTGCCAGGGAAGGCCTGGAGAGAACATTAGGACCGTGCTGAGTCTGTGGGGAAGGGTGTCGAGGCCAAGGGAGCGTTAGGATGTGAGTGGCCTCAGGGGCCTCAGGGTTCCACCAGTTGTGTACTCACGGTCCCCAGGCCTGCCCCATGACAGCCTTCCCCAAAGAGGACAGCCCCCTGCAAAGCCCTATTCTCTGGATTGCAAGCCACCATGCCTGCATCACACCTGCTCCCTGGGTCCTACTGTGACCCATGCAGGGCTCCGAGCACCCACCCCCTTGCAAAATCTCTGGATTCAGCAGTGACAGCCCACTCCCCGGCTTCTCTCTGCCCAGTGACGCTCCCCACAGCACCCAGAAAACCCCACCCAGGCATCCCTCACTCCCTGAAAGAAGCCCGTCCACCCCTGCTCCTACCCACTCCTCCATCGTGGATGTGTGCTCCCAGCTCTGCCAGGCACTGGTCTGGCCCCCAGTCCTGCCCAGGGCTTAACAGCACTCCAAAGGCCAGGACAGAGATGGGAGCCAGGTGAGAAGCTAAATGCAGTGGATGAAAGGAGTGTCCCCAAAGTCACATCCCCCTGGAATGTCAGGATGGGACCTCGTCTGGAAACAGGGTCTTTGTGGATGTTACTTGCTAAGCCCAGGCTACCCTCATCCAGGCTGGGCCCTGACGCAATGGCTTATAATAAGACACCAAGGAGAGGCCACATGATGAGGGAGGCAGAGACTGAAGAGCCAAGGATGCCTGGGACCCCAGAAGCTGGAGGAGCCTCTGGAGGGAGCACAGCCCTGCCATACCCCATAGTAGACTTCTGGGTTCCAAGAAAGGATAACTGATGTGGTTTGCCCCACCATCTGGCCACCCCAGGATGCCCATGCCCTGTTCAGCTGCCAGCCCTGTTGTGTCCTTGGAGCCCCACTCATTCATCATGGCATCTGGGTCCTCAGCCCCACACACAATCCATATATGCAATGCTTTCCTGTTCCTCCTTTCTCCTAGATACAACAGAGCATCTTGATCTCCTATGGGGAAAACCATCCCTGACGATTCACTGGCAGGACATAAGAGGCAGACCAGCCGGGCCTGGTGTGTCTGTGCAGGGCCCAGGATGGTGGGGTATACATGTCCTCAGTGTTCCCGGTGGACAAGGTGACAAACTTCAGGCCTGGAAGAGCAACTGGGTCCAGGGGAGTCTGATCATCTCCACCTGCAGCCCTGCACACCAGGCCCCTCACTGGCCTCCTGCCAGGAGTCTCCTATCCCCACCTCTCCGTCCATCCTCAAAACCATGATGATGAATATGGCAAATCAAAACCACTATGAGTGGACTTCCCTGGCAGTCCAGTGGTTAAGGATCCACCCACCAATGCAGGGGACGCAGGTTTGATTCATCCCACATGGAGAAGCTCTAAACAGTAACAAAAACAAGGCTAGGAGCTGACTGTGGCTCAGATCCTGAACTCCTTATTGGAAGATTCAGACTTAAATTGAAGAAAGTAGGGAAAACCATAGACCATTCAGGTATAACCTAAATCAAATCCCTTACGATTATACAGTGGAAGTGACAAATAGATTCAAGGGATTAGATCTGATAGAGTGTCTAAAGAACTATGGATGGAGGCTCATGACATTGTACAGGAGGTGGTGATCAAAACCATCCCTAAGAAGAAGAAATGCAAAAAGGCAAAATGGTTACCTGAGGAGGCCTTACAAATAGCTGAGAAAAGAAGAGAAGTAAAAGACAAAGGAGAAAAGGAAAGATATATCCATCCAAATGCAGAGTTCCAAAGAATAGCAAGGAGGTAAGGAAGCCTTCCTCAGCGATCAATGCAAAGAAATAGAGGAAAACAACAGAATGGGGAAGACCAGAGATCTCCTCAAGAAAATTAGAGATACCAAGGGAACATTTCATGCAAAGACGGGCACAAAAAAGGACAGAAACAGTATGGACCTAACAGAAGCAGAAGATATTAAGAAGAGGTGGCAAGAATACACAGAAGAACTATACAAAAAAGATCTTAATGATCCAGATAACCACGATGTGTGATCACTCACCTAGAGCCAGACATCCTGGAGTATGAAGTCAAGTGGGCCTTAGGAAGCATCACTACGAACAAAGCTAGTGGAGGTGATAGAATTCCAGCTGAGCTATTTCAAATCCTAAAAGATGATGCTGTGAAAGTGCTGCACTCAATAGGCCAGCAACTTTGGAAACCTCAGCAGTGGCCACAGGACTCCCAAAGAAAGGCAATGCCAAAGAGTGTTTACCACACAATTGCACTCATCTCACACGCTAGTAAAGTAATGCTCAAAATTCTCCAAGCGAGGCTTCAACACTATGTGAGCCAAGAACTTCCAGACGTTGAAGCTGGATTTAGAAAAGGCAGAGGAACCAGGAATCAAATTGCCAACATCCTTTGGATCATAGAAAAAGCAAGAGAATTACAGAAAAACATCTGCTTCATTGACTACACTAAAGCCTTTGACTGTGTGGATCACAACAAACTGTGGAAAATTCTTAAAGAGATGGGAATAGCGACCACCATACCTGCCTCCTGAGAAATCTGTATGCAGGCCAAGAAGCAACACTTCAAACCGGACATGGAACAACAGACTGGTTCCAAATTGAAAGGAGTATGTCAAGGTTGTATATTGTCACCTTGCTTATTTAACTTATATGCAGAGTACATCATGTGAAATGCCACGCTAGACGAAGCACAAGCTGGAATCAAGATTGCCAGAAGAAATAGCAATAACCTCAGATATGCAGATGACACCACCCTTATGGCAGAAAGTGAAGAGAAACTAAAAAGAGCCTCTTGATGAAGGTGAAAGAACACAGTGAAAAAGCTGGCTTTAAAACTCAACAGTCAAAAAACAAAGATCATGGCATCTAGTCCCATCACTTTATGGCAAATAGAGGGGGAAACAATAGAAGAGTGACATGTTTTATTTTGAGGGGCTCCAAAATCACTGCAGATGACGCTGACTGCAGCCATGAAATTAAAAGATGCTTGTTCCTTGTAAGAAAACCTATGACAAACCTAGATAGCATATTGAAAAGCAGAGACATTAGTTTGCCGACAGAAGCCCATCTAGTCAAAACTATGGTTTTTTCCAGCAGTCATGTATGGATGTGAGAGTTACACCATTAAGAAAGCTTAGTGCTTAGGAATTGATGCTTCTGAACTGTGGTAGTGGAGAAGACTCTTGAGAGTCCCTTGGACAACAAGGAGATCAAACCAGTCAATCCTAAAGGAAATCAGTCCTGAATATTCATTGGAAGGACTGATGCTGAAGCTGAAGCTCCAATACTTTGGCCACCTGATGCAAAGAAAGGACTCATCTGAAAAGATCCTGATGCTGGGAAAGGTTGAAGGCAGGAGAAGGGATGAGATGGTTGGATGGCATCAGTGACTCGACAGACCTGAGTTTGAGCAAGCTCCGGGAGTTGGTGATGGTCAGGGAAGCCTGGTGTGTACAGTTCATGGGGTGGCAAAGAGTCGGACCTGACTGAGCAACTGAACTGAACTGAACGCCCCAGGCAACTAAGCCCACGTGCCACAACTAGTGAGCCCATGCACCATAACTAGAATTCCATGCGACACAAGCAAAGATCCCACATGAGGCAATGAAGATCCTGAGTGCTGCAACTAAGATACGATGCAGCCAAATAAATTAAAAAAAAAAAAAAAAACCACCATGAGCCACTCCAGTATTCTTGCCTGGAAAATTCCATGGACAGAGGAGCCTGGTGCATTACAGTCCAGAGTCGCAAAGAGTCGGACACAACTGAGCACGCACGCACGCACTTACAGTGATAAGAGTCAAAAGCCTCTGCAAGATAAAAATTAATGAGAAAGTATGATGGAAATGCAGTATCAAAGCAAAAGCATCAGTTACAAAAAAACCCACCATGAGATATGACCTTACCCCTTGGACCACCAGCTAGAATAAAAAACCTAGACAATGACGAGAACTGCTGAGGATGTGGAGAAATCAGAGTCCTCAAGCAGGGTGACAGGGGCGGGGGTCATGAGGTGTGTAGCTGTGGTAGACAGGCCAGTGGTTCACCAGGGGGCGAAACATGAAGTTCCTGTCGACCCGGCAGTGCCACTCCCAGGGTATGTGCCTGAGAGAAGTGAACGCACACATCCACACAAAACCTGTGCATGAGTATTCAGCATGTCATGATCCACAGACTCCTGAAGATGGAAGCGACCCAGTGTCCATCAAGAGATGACAGACGAGCAGTGAGCACGTCATCCATACAAAGTGGTCTGTCCATACAAGGGGTGTTAGTTACCTTAAGAAGGAGATTTGGACTCATGTTACAACACGAACAGACGTTGAGAACATGATGCTCAGTGAGAGAAGCCAGACACAGAAGAACACAGAGTTTGGTTCAACTCACAGGTCCCTAAAGGAGTCAGATCCACAAGAGACAGGGAGAAGATGGTGGGGCCAGGAGCTGGGGAAGGCGATGGGGAGTCAGTGTTCCATGGGGACAGAGTTTTGGTGGGATGGTTGCAAACAACATGAATATGCTTAGTGCCACCAAGCTGTGCACTTAAAAATGGTTAAAAGGGTGAATTTTATGGTATGTGTATTTTACAACTTAAAAATTAAAAAGAAAGAAAGAATGACACACTACCCTGAAGGGACAGGGAAGAAAGACCAGCTAAGCAGCTTTGGGAAACAGGTTAAAGGCCAAAAGAACTGCATACACATACTGTGCTTTATGCAGAAAAAGTATTTTTCACAGGATAGGAAAAGCAGCTCTGAAACTACACATGTTGTGCCACTAAGCAGACATGTGCAAAATGAAAGCCAGGTTCTGAGAACTGGAGAAGAGAGTTACAGGTGAGGGGAAGGGAGGCTGGGATGAACTCTCCAAGGCTGAGCCAGAGTCAGAGGGACTCAAGTTGATCTCCTGGCTTTTAGGTGGGTGAATGGATGGATGGATGGACAGACTAGATGGACAGATGGAGACAGAGACACAGAAATAGAGGTTGTGTGTTGGTATATTTCCTCGCTCTATCTGCTAAGAAGGTCTCTTAACAACAATACCCCAGCAGCAGTGAGCACACCCAGCACCTGTATCTTGGTTTCTAAATACCATTTTCCACTAAACGGAGAAATGGTTGATTCCTGGGCTGAGGGAGGGGAAGGATGAGATGAGCTTGGTATCCTGTGGGGCCAAAAAGTAAAGACATTCTCCCGACATGACACACCAATGTTAAAAGGAATTGAGCTAACTGTAAGGACTTCCAGTGGCCAAATCTGGGACAGTAACGCTCATACCGGACAATGACCCAAAAGATAAACAACTGTGAGTCCGTGAAGAAATAAATATATAATGGAGGAGGTATGTGAGCAAGGGGGAAGGGACAGTTTTTCCTTTCAGAATCCCAGTTAACAAATGGAGAAGGAGTTATGGAAATAGGAAATCACCAGATGGCAGATGCCAGAGTAAACAACTCTTTCCAGCTAGAACCACCATCCACATATACTCCAACAGTGGGCAAAGGAGGAGGGGAAAGGGGATGTCTACACAGAGCACCCCTCAGGAGGGAAGGGTGATGACGAGGGGATGGCAGGGACATCCCAGTGGAGAAACCTGCCCTGCGGCCAAGGCTCACATCACCAGAGATGGGACAGATGGATAGCACAGGCTCCGAAGTTTTACATTAAACACACGAAGGGGGTGAAAGGAGAAAGATGAGGGAAGACATACCCTGCAGACAGAAAGCACCAGTGAGCTGGAGTGGTTGCCCTGATAGCAGACAAGACAGATGTGAAGACAGGGAATGTTACTGGAAAATGGACATTTCCTACGAACAGAGGGTCAGTACACAGGAATAGGTAACAGCGCAAACAAACACACAACTGAGTCCCAAACCACACAAAGAGAAACTAAGCATAAAGAGGCGGAAGAGACAATCCAACAGTTTCCACCGGAGGTTTCAACACCTCACTCTTCACAACTGACAGCCAGCCAGACTGAACAACGCCACCAACATACCTTTACGAAACCCTCAGCCCAGGGGTTTCCCCAGTGGTCCAGGGGTTAAGAATCCACCTTCCAGTGTAGGGAACTCAGTTTGGATCCCTGGTCAGGGAACTAGGATCCCACAGGCCATGGGGAAACTGAGCCCCCATGTTACAACTACAGAGCTTGCACGCCACGACTAGAGATTCCGCACGCTGCAAACAAGACCTGACACAGCCAAATAAATTTCTTTTGGGGATTTCTTAAACTCCCCAAACAAAACCCTCAGCCCAGTGATGGCAGAAGGCACGCTCTAGGAATATTCTCTAGGACAGACCAGGTACAAGGTCAAACAAATATACTTACAGGCACTGAAAGTAGTCAAAGCTTATTCTCCAAACAGAGGAATTAAATTATACACCAATAACAGAAAGACCTCTGAGAAATTTCCAAACATTTGGAAATGAAACAACACTTCTAAGTAACCCATGGGTCAGGGAAGAAACACAAGGGGAATGAGAAAAGATCTTGACCGGAACAAAAATGCACAGGGCACATCAGACTATGAGGAATGCAGCTAAAACACTGCTTGGGGTAAACATTATGTATCCATTAAATAAAGATCTAAAATCAGCAACCTAAGCTTCTGGGAATTAACTGGCAATCCAGTGGTTAGGACTTGGCACTTTCACTGCCGGGGTCCAGGTTCTATCCCTGGTCAGGGAATGAAGATCTCACAAGACACACACAGAGTGATCAAAAGTTTATAAAAAATAAAATCAGCAAGGCAATCTTCCATCCCAGGAATCTAGAAAAGAGCAAATCAAGCCCAAAGAACAAAGAAGACAGTAAAGTGGGAGCAGAAATTAATGAAACTGGGAATGGGAAAATAGAGATAAATCAATGAAACCAAAAGGTCATTCTTTGAGGGGAAAAAAAAATTTAAACCACTGCTAGAACTTTAGCTAGACTGATCAAGCAAAAAGACACAAGTTACCAAAATCAGAAATGAAAACGGAATATCACTAAGACCAATGGTAAAAGAACTTTGAAACAACTTTATGTCAACAAAGACAACTTAGAGGAAATGGATGACTTCCTGTAAAGACAAACTGCCAACACTCACTGAAGACAGAGAAATCTAAACAAATAAATAACAAGTGAACTAGTCACTAAAAATCTTCTGGGACTTCCTTGGTAGTACAGCGGATAAGAATCTGCCTGTCAGTGCAGGGGACATGGGTTCAATCTCTGATGTAGAAAGATTCCACATGCCGTGGGGCAACTAAAGACCATGCACTGCAACTACTGAGCCCACGTGCCTAGAGCCTGTGCTCTGCAATGAGAAGCCACCGTAGCGAGAGGCCCAGTGAAGAACAGTCCCTGCTCACCACAACTGGAGAAAGCCCTCATGCAGCAACGAAGACCCAGCACAACCAATTAAAACACACTATCTTTCCACAGGGAATTCCCGGTGGTCCAGCGGTTAAGACTCTGAGCTTCCACTGTAGGGGACACAGGTTCGATCACTGGCTAGGGAACTAAGATCCCACAAGCTCCACAGTGCAGCAAAAAAAGAAAAAGAAAAAATCTCCCCACAAGGAAAAGCCCATTCCCAGAAGAAATTAACACCAACCCTCTGCATATTCTTCTAGAAAGCAGAGGAGGAGGGAACACTTTCCAATTCACCTATGAGGCCAAAGACATTACTGAGTCCTTGGGCATCATGGCGGGTGGGGAATGGGGAAGCCACTTTGGAAACCAGTTTGGCGGTTTCTTAAAATGTCACATGTAAGTGTTACTTTGCGGTTCCAACATTTGACCCTTAGGTATTTACCCAAGAGAAAAGGAACAGTAGTACTTCCATATGCAGATTTCTGCACAAATGTTGAATGTTCATAGCAGTATTATTCCTTATAATGAAAAGCTAGAAGCTAGAAATGACCTGTTTAACCTGTATGCCTGTATAACCCATATGACTGGTGAATGGACAAAGTGTGGTCCATCCATGCAATGGGATTCAGCAGTAAGATGAATTACTTTGGCAATAAAAAGAAATGAGCTGTCCATTCAAGGATGTGGATAGATCTCACAAATAAGACACTGAATGAAAGAAGCCAGATCAAAACCTACACATTCTGTCATTTTAATTATATGCGATTTCTACAAATGGCAAAACTAGAGCCTGTGTTCCACAACGGGAGAAGCCACTGCAATGAGAAGCCCGCACACGGCAACTAGAGCGTAGCCCCCGCCCGCTGCAACTAGAGAAAAGCCCACACAGCAACAAAGACTCAGGGCAGCCAAGAATAAATAGATTAAAAAAAAAAAAAAATTCAGTTTGGGAATTCCCTGGCAGGCCAGTGGTTAGGACTCTATGCTTTCACTGCTGAGGTCGAAGGTTCAATCACTGGTCAGGGAACTAAGATGCTTCGAGCCATGTGGTGTAGCTGAGAAAACAAAAGATTTGGTTCCTCAGTTGTGAGGGCCACATTTCAAGTGCTCAGTAGCCATGTGTGACTAGAGGCTAGGACTGGAGAGGACAGATCTAGAACATTCCCATTGTCACAGAAAAGTCTACTGGACAGCACTGGACCACGGAATCAATGGAACAGCTATTAACACCAAAGAGGATTCAGAAAGAAATCATTCCAGTGGATAAAAATAAATGTGCAAGGCCCCACAGCTTCCCAGCAAGAACCAGCTAGGAAATATGTAACGGAGAAATTACTCACAACAGAAAAAAAAACAACAACAACAAAAACAACACCTAGCAATAAATGTTTACGAGCTATGTGCTGCTTAGTTGCTTCAGTCGTGTCCCGACTCTGTGAGACCCCATAGACAGCAGCCCACCAGACTCCCCCGTCCCTGGGATTCTCCAGGCAAGAACACTGGAGTGGGTTGCCATTTCCTTCTCCAATGCATGAAAGTGAAAAGTGAAAGTGAAGTCGCTCAGTCGTGTCCGACTCTTAGCGACCCCGTGGACTGCAGCCTTCCAGGCTCCTTCGTCCATGGATTTTCCAGGCTAGAGTACTGGAGTGGGGTGCCATAGCTCTTGCACACAAGAGCTATGTGAAGAAACTATAAAACTGGGCATTCCCTGGTGGTCCAGTAGTTAGGACTCCATACTCTCACTGTTGAGGGGGCCTGGGTTCAATCCCCAGAGAGGAAACTAAATCCCAAAATCCGGCAGTGTGGCCAAAAAAAAAAAACCCAAAACATAAAACTACAAAACTTCCCTACGGAAACACAAAAGTACCATACATAAATGGAGAGACAACATGTGCCCATACTTTGTATTCTGAACTGTCAGCTCTCCCAACCTGGTATCTTTGCTAAGACAAACCCCTCCAGTTATTTCTTTAGCATTTGACAAACTGATTCTAAAGATTATAGGGAACCACTGAGCCAGGGACTGGTCAAATACAGCTCTTGGACCCAATCCAGCCCACCAGTTGTTTTTGTAAATAAAGTTTTATTGGCACACAGCCATGCACATTCATTTCTGTCTTTGCTGTGTTCATACTGCTACAGCAGAATTAAGCAGTTGGGACACAGACCATGTGGCCTACTGAGACTACTTATTGTCTGGCTCTTTACAAAAATTTGCTGGTACTGTGCTAGAAGGTAAATTCCAGGGAAAGAGATGTCTTTTGTTAGCACCGTTTCAGAGACTGCTGATTGAGCAAGGGATGGACAGGAGGAAGGGATGGACAGATGGGTAACTGATCCTGAAACAGCTAAATGTGTGAGACGAGCTGAAAAAGTCTTCACAAAAAGTCTTGAGCAAAACTGGGAAGAACAGCCACAGCAGTTGTCAAAATCCACCATAAAGCCACAGTCACTAAAAAACGTGCTATTTAGCTAAGCACACACAGAGATTGCTGTACTTTGGGGACATCTCTGCGCTGCTAAGTCTCCAGTGATATGTGAATAAAGGTATTTTAGATATTAACGTGGGGCAATCAAATTGTACAGTGCTACCCTGAAGATGCTCAGTGCTTCCTCAGAGGGAGCCCTGTGAGTATAGACATTGGACTGATGCATTTCCTAAGCACCCAATGTGCCAGGCATTTTCCTGGGCTTGGCAGGAGGGAGAGCAGCAAGACACTGCTCACAGCAAGCCAAGGACAGCCATCACAGAGAAAGTTAGAAGGAAAAAGAGCGATGAAAAAGTACTACAGTGGAGAGGGGATGGGGGTGGGAGGCAGACTCTGAACGAGGCCTGAGCTTGCCCTGGCCAGAGCTGGCCCCTCTGCCATTACATATGCCAGGCCCTCCTGCGCCCCATGCACCAGGTCGCCCTTCACCCAGAGTCCACGCCATTCTGAGCCCCAGCCCGAAATCACCACAAGCCTGGATCCTGGGAAATGGTGGCTGCAGGCCCCACAGCCTTTCTGGAAGTTAGCACAAGCCCTGCCCTCAGTCTGCTTTGTGAAGTAAGCTCAGGTCCGGTTCAGCAGTCACCAGCTCTGCACTAACACCCTTCCCACCCCAGGCACTGTTTCTGGATCCCACGTGGCATTTACTTGTGTCCTCGGGCTCCTCCCAGGACCGTCCTGGGGACCCTCCGGTGTCTTGGTCCTGAGGCACGCCCCACTGGGTTTATCTGGTTATTTTCTCTGGGTGGACTGGTTCCTGGGACTTCTCTAACAAATTACTGCAAATTGGGTGATGAGAGAATCTCATGTTCTGGAGGCTGCAGGTGCAAGATCAGGGCCGTGCTCCCTGCAAGGTTCTGCCCTTCTCAGCTTCTGGGGGCCCCGGGCAGACTGTGGCTTGTGGCCACGTCCCTCCAGTCTCTGTCTGGTCCCTCTTCTCCACGTCTCTCACATGGACACTTAACACTTGGATTTAGTGCCGTTCAGATTATCCAGGATGATCTCTTGAAACTCTTAATCACATCTGCAAAGACCCTTTTCCCAATAAGGTCCTGTTCATGGGTTCTGGGCCTTGGGACTTGGACACAATTTGGGGGCCACCATCAACCCACAACACTGGGACTCAGGGCTGGAGGTGGAGCACACCAGGGGGAGGACTCTTTCCTGCCGGGGGTGTTGACACCCCCAGGACCATCAATTTAGCCACATGGTTAAGGGGGCATCTGCTGGGTTTCCCCAAGGTGGGGTTTCAATCTGCTCCTTACAAGCCAGTCCCTTAATGCAGCCCATCCGGGAGGGAGGCGGGGGTGAGGTCAGCCTGGAGCTGGGCACAGGCTGTGAGGAATTCTCCCTACTCCTGTCTGTGCTCCAGCAGCAATGCTCCAGTGTTTCCTGGAGCACCGGGTTACATCCCCACCAGCCTGTGAGGCCAGCCTGTGTGGAGGATTAGCCCGGGCACTGTGATAGGACCTGGTTAGTCCCAGGGTTGGTTGGTCACAGGGTCCACCCTCCCAGTGGCCCCAGGAAGGAAGTATCTAATGGTTGGTCCCAGGTCATAGGGGTGGAGGGAAACTGAGGCCCAGGAGAGCCCAGGGTCACTTATGCACCTGTTCGCGGTAGGTAACATTTCACAATGCACATGAAATAACAACCCAAAGGCTGAAAAGAAAAGGAACTAGAACCTTCCATCAAGAGGATCCACAGAGCAGGAATATGAAACAAGAAAGGCATGACGGAGGCTGGGGGCTCCTGGGTCACAAGGCAACCAGCCCCCTACGGGGAGTTCGCAGGGGAGGGGAGAGGGTTAGGGCAGGGACAAGCCCCAGGAGGTCTTGGGGACCCCCTCACCGGCCTGGAAGCTCCCTCGGGCAGGAATCTAGTCCCAGTTGCACATAAATAACCAAGAAAGGGCTAGAGAGAAGAATCTCAAAAACACAGGCCAAGTAAAAGCCAGACATCTGAATGGTGAAGACAACCCTCACAGCGGGCTGGGGACTCTCCAGGCAGAGTTGCAAGAACCCCCAGCCCCCTTCCCCAACAGAACCCTCCCAGCATCCCCCAGCAAGCAGTGGGCAGGGTGGTCTCTGATACAGCCCGGCCCCACCTAGGAATCTGGAGGCTGCACCCCTGAGCCTGGAGGCTGCACCCCTGAGCCTGGCAGAGGTGTGGGCCTGCACCAAGGAAAACCCCATTCAAGAGGAGACCTGGGATGTACGGTGTCAGGGAACGGGGGTTATGAGGGTCTGGGGTTCACGAGGTGGGAGTCTAGCGGGGCTCTGGGGGATCCCAGCCCCAGAAGGAGGGGGCACTCAGGGGAGGAGATCACTGGGGCCCGTGAGGCCCCAGTGGAGGAGGGGAAGGAGATGGAAGAGGCGGAAGGAGATGGGGTCTCTGGCGGTCCTACGGCTGGCCAGGCTGGGGTCTGCAGGGCCTGGAAAGCCTGGCAGGGGTTGAAGGGTCACAGAGATGCAGCAAGTGAAAGAGGTCTGCGGACCTGGGAGATTTCGGGCATGAGTGCAGGGTCAGGGATCATAGAGCCAGGAGACTCCAATGAGGGTGGAGGGGCAGGGGTCGCAGGAGCGGACCATGGCTAGTATCTGGAAGTCCGGGCTGGACGGAGGCCTGGCAGGGTCACAGGGCCTTAAGGGTGCTGGGGCCCGGGGGCGGTGGGGA
>NW_011494775.1:6136925-6147557 GCF_000754665.1 Bison bison bison | reverse complement strand
GCGGGGCGGGGCGGGGGCGAGCAGAGGCCCATGGAGACTTCGTACCTCAGACCCTGGGCCTAGACCCCAGAGACCCGACCTCAGACGTGGGACCCCCCCACGTGCTAGATCTCGTACTTCAGTCCTGGGACCCCGACCCCAGACTCTAAATCTTGTACCTCAGACCCCCAACCCCAGGTTCTAAATCTGTTACCTCAGATGCTGGACCTCGGGTTCTAGATCTGTTACCTCAGATCCCCAACCCCGGGTTCTAGATCCTGTACTTCAGACCCCTAACTCCGGGTTATAGATCTGTTACCTCAGACACTGGACCCCAGGTTCTAGATCCTGTAGCTCAGACCGCAGATCCCAGATCCTGGACCTCAGAACCCGGGTACTAAACCCAGACCCCTTACTTCAGACTCTATGTCCCAGATCCAGAAATTGTGACCCCAGACCTCAAACCTCAAAACCCTGACCTCAGATTTGGAGTCACTAGCCCAGATCCTAGATCCTCAACCTCAGGGGCCTCAGACCTCAGACCCCAGTCCTCGTAATTCCACTCCTACATCCTGGGCCTCAGAACCCAGGCTCTGGATTCCAACTCCAGACCTCAGATTCCAGACCCGGGACGCCAGAACTCAGACCCCAACTCCAGTCCCTAAACCCCAGATCCCAGTCTCTGACCCATGACCCCCCAAACACAAATGCAGACCCGACTCCAGAGTCCAAACCCCATAGCTGGGACCCTGGACCTTAGCCCCAACCCCAGGTGGTCAGCTGAAGGGACCCCACAGTGGGGGGAGTACTGAATGCAGGGGAGGGCTGTGCATCCCAGAATCAACAGAGATACAGGTCCCTCCTCTGAGCCAGGTCTCAGTTGCCCGGTGTCCACAGAGCTGCAGCCCACAAACAGCTAACTGCACCCACAATGTCAGAGTGCCCTAATGCCTTGAAGAAGAGACACAGGCAGCTAGACCATAAAACAGGGTGTCTTGAGCAACCTGGGGGTCACAACCTGGAGATGCAGCCTGAAGAATGTAACAGAAGATATGACTTCAGGGGTGCAGGGGGAGCCTGGAGGCCTTCCTAAAGGAAGGGAGGCTGACCAGTGACTCAGGAGTCAGGAAGATGAATGGGGAGTCGGGGGTGGGTACTCTGTTTAATATCCCAGAAGGCAGGGGCTGGGTAGAGAGGGAGGCATAAGGGTGTTTTTGCCAGACCCTAGCTGAACACAAGACCTCAGTAACACCTGTGGCAATTTAGCATCTAAAAAGTGACTGGGAGACCCCCCAGGGGTCTAGAGCCTGGTCTCCCCCATGGAGAAAGGACTTCTGCCTGTGGATCATGGACCTTGGACACCCAGGAGAGCCATAGGCAAGAAATTCCACCTCAGCGTCCAGTCTCTGCCAGAATCCTGGCCAGTTCTTACATCCAAAGTAGACTTTGAACCCTGAGTCTCCACAGGGGCCGGCTTCATGGGCAGCCCCTGCACTTGCTGTCACCATCTTGAAATTCATAATAATTTTTTAACAAGGGGCCCCAAGTTTGCACTGTAGTCCAGTCCCTCCTCCTCCTCCTCCAAGGCTACCTAAAACTGCCCAGCCCCCTCCAAGACAACCCGTACCCTCAGCCCAAACCACCTAACCTTCCTTACTCTTTTTAGAATATAGACTCCTCCCAACTTAAGCCAGGTGTCTGGTAGGCAATGATTAAAGCCCTCCATATCTTTCCCACAATTGAAAGTCAGTCCCCCTTACCTGAGGACAACCTCTACCCTTGGGGGCTGAGGACCCAGCACTACAGATTTTACCAGTGGCTTTTCAGAGGATGTACTCCCAGCATTGGGCTCTAGGTTTTTATAAAATCCCACTTTACCATCCTCTGCTCCTTGGGGTGAGAAATTTCCTAAAGGTCAAGCAAACCATGTTATAACCATAGACAAAGGCATCTTGAACCTGTAGATAAAATTTTTGCAAAGATTTATTTTTTCATTCTAAACATAATATATAAATAAAGGAGAGAACTTGGAATTGCCAGAAAATTTCAAGAAAAGAACGTGTGCTTCATCCATTATATTAAATCCCAAACTAACCAATATTAATACTGTATCTACTATCTGTTCTATTGTTTGTTTTTTACAAAGAGTAGAATCTTTTTATGGGCTTCCCAGGTGGCTCAGTGGTAAGGAATCCAGCTACTAATGCAGGAGACCCAGAAGACATGGGTTCGATTCCTGGTTCAACAAGATCCCCAGGAGTAGGAAATGGCAACCAACTCCAGTATTCTTGCCTGGAAAATTCCATGGACAGAGGAGGCTGGTGGGCTACAGTCCATGCAGTCAAACATAACTGAGAGTTAGACATAACTGAGCGACTGAGCACACACATAGAGAAAATCTTTAGATACAGCTGGATCATGAATACAGATCATGTGGTACAGGGATGTCAGTCTTTTTATGTAGGGATGCTAAAAATGGTTCATCAGAATAAAATCAGGCTGTGAATACTGAACTAGCAGCTTCATAAAGAACAAAAATCCTAATAAAATAAATCTCTTTTTTTCAAAAAGAACAAAAATCTTGATTCTTGTCTTTGAGGATAATTATGAATTCATGGCATTCAGATTTGAGTAGCTGAATTGGTCATTAACTCATCAGTATTGATGAGAGATACCATTAAGTGGGCTCCTGTGTGCCTTCAGCACCCCAGAACTTGGAGAAGCACCGCTTCTTTCTGGCAGTGAAATACCCCAGGCCCACAATGTACCTGGCCTGCCCTGAAACATAAAACCAGCTAGTCTCCAAAGAGCCCTTATTCCTCTGGGTGGGGAAAATCCTGAAGGCTGCATTGGGATATTAAGCTGTTGTTATTTAATTGCTCAGTCATGTCTGACTCTTCTGCGATCCCGTGGACTGTAGCCCACCAGCCTCCTTTGTCCATGGAATTCTCTAGGCAAGAATACTGGAGTGGGTTACCGTGCCCTCCTCCAGGGGATCTTCCCAACCCAGGGATCCAACCCGCATCTCCTGCTTGGCAGTCAGTTTCTTTACCACTGAGCCAATATTGGGACTCTTCTCTATTTGCACATAAATCTGTGGTGGAAAACATTAAAGGCTACTTCAGTTGTCAGGTGGAAATAATAAATTTCAAAGATTGGGAGTTTGTGTTGTTATTTCTAATTTAGTTCTAACACAACTGCATAATGGCTGTCCTCGACAACTTCAACCTCCCTGAGGACCAGAACCTGCTCACCACCCCTGGTTGTAAATAAAGCTTTATTGGCACACAGCTACACACACTCATTTACAGGGTAATACGGCTGCTACCCAGCTTCCAGGGCAGATTTGAGTAGTTGCTACAGTGATGTTATGCTTAGCAAAGTCAAAAAATATTTACTCTTTGGCCCTTTACAGAAAAAATTTGCGGAATCCTGCTTTGTAAATGCCCTACCTAAAGTATAATTTTACTCTTATCATTTGATGAACTGTAAGTCTCTGAAGATCCTATTATAACTTATGTAATTTCTGCCTTGTTTTATCTGTCAACATAAAATATAAATCCAGGGAATGAAAGTAAGATCAACAGTTTATAAAATAACTGCTAATTGGAAATTAAGACCTAAGATCACAGAAGCTATCTGCATGAGTGTGAGTGACTCGCCCACTGATTGGTTCAGGGACCAGGCACATACATGACCAGTTCTGGCCAAGGAGAAGAGAGGAAAAGCCTGCTGGGTGAGCCTGGAGACTGTCCTAGCTTGCGGCTATTTGTTCTGTAAACTAATAAACGTGTTTGTGGAATTAAGCAAGCAGAGTCATCTTCTCTGTTACCCATGGCTGCTGCTGCTGCTAAGTCACTTCAGTTGTGTCAGACTCTGTGCAACCCCATAGACGGCAGCCCACCAGACTCCCCCGTCCCTGGGATTCTCCAGGCAAGAACACTGGAGTGGGTTCCCAATTCCTTCTCCAATGCATGAAAGTGAAAAGTGAAAGTGAAGTCGCTCAGTTGTGTCTGACTCCCAGCGACCCCATGGACTGCAGCCTACCAGGCTCCTCCGTCCATGGGATTTTCCAGGCAAGAGTACTGGAGTGGGTACCCATGGCTACAGGTGGGTAATTGGTGCAATTGGCCCTGGTGGCCACCTCTTAGTAATGAGGGACATGGATGTGACTTTGTTCTTCCACCTATTTTAATAATCCCTGACACTCTGGTTTTTCATGGTCATCCTATAATGCAGGGGACTGGTTCAAGGACCCCTGCACACACTAAAATCCAAATATGCTCAAGTCCCTTATATAAAATGGCATAGTATTATAAGTTGTAGTATGGCCTAAAACTTATACACAAATGATACATATATTATTTCTAGATTAGTCATAATACCTGATACAATATTTTGTTTTGTTTTGTTTTGCTTCTTGGCTGCCCAGAGGCTTGAGGGATCCCAGTTCCCCAACCAGGGACTGAACCAGGGCCATGGCAAGCAGGTTCTAGATCTCTTTTACAGATGTGTGCATCTGTCAAAACTCAGCAAACATGAGGTATTCCCTGGTGGTCCAGTGGCTAAGACCCTGTGCTCCCAGTGCAGGGCACCAGGGTTTGATCCTTGGCCACGGAACTAGATTCTGCATACCACAATGAGAAGACTGAAGAGCCCTAGTGTTGCGACTAAGACGTGGTGCAGCTAAATAAATAAATATTCTGAAAGAGAGAGAAAGAAACCAGACAGAAAGTTCACAATAAAAAGGTTTTCACAAATGATGCTTCAAAAGATATCACTATGTTAGATCATAACAAATTTTTGTATAAAGCCATGCTGCTGCTGCGTCGCTTCAGTCATGTCCGACTCTGTGCGACCCCATAGACGGCAGCCCACCAGGCTCCCCAGTCCCTGGGATTCTCCAGGCAAGAACACTGGAGTGTGTTGCCATTTCCTTCTCCAATGCATGAGTGTGAAAAGTGAAAGTGAGGTTGCTCAGTCGTGTCCGACATAGTCACATTTTATTTTACGTTTTTTAGAATAGTAGTTTACCTACTGGTAGGGTTTTTATTAAAGGAAATGTAGAGAATTCAGAAAACTTTAGCCATTTCAACATGGATGCAAAAACACAAGTATTTGTAGGAAGTGAAATAGGTGATTGCTTGTCCCCAAGGTTGCATCTAGTAATTAATACTCTGTTGCTAAAAGGATGACTCAAAACCTAAAATCCTGAGACATTTCTTTTAGCAACACATAAGAAAATATTCTGAAATGTGAGAAATAAGTATCAGTTTTAATATATCTTATTCATTTTATTTTAAGCTGAAATCCTTTTATAAAAGCCTCTAGATGTGACCAGGTGGAGCCAGTGGTAAGAGACGGACCTGCCAATGCAGGAGACATAAGAGACGTGGGTTCAATTCCTGGGTCGGGAAGATTCCCTGGAGGAGGAAATGGCAACACACTTCAGTATTCTTGCTTGGAGAATCCCATGGACAGAGGAGCCTGGCGGGCTACAGTCCATGGGGTCACAAAGAGTTGGACATGACTGAGTGACTAACATTTTCATGCAGCCTGTGGCATCTTAGTTCCCCAAACGGAACCCATAGTCCCTGCAGTGGAAGCACAAGCCTTAACCTCTGGACCACCAGGTAAGTCCCAATGATGCTGTTTCAAATCACCATTTTTAGGACCCATAGGTGGTCAAGGTGGTTAAATCACTTTTGAGAAATAAAGTACAAGATCTTTAGTTTTTAAACATCTCACCCTTCCATGTCTGCCAAGGAAGATACCAATACATCTATCCATAAAGGTGTTTATGTTTCAAGTAAAAAACAAAAAAAGTTTTAAATTTCACTGAACACAAACTTTCTTACCTCACACTGTACATCTGTAAAGTCACAGCTCTTTAGCCAGACCCTGAAGACACCTCATGTACGACCAACTCAATGAAGTTTCAGAAAAGGCGTGATTTCTAGAGTGCTAGAAATCAGGAAAACAGTTGTCTGGGGTGTGGAGGGAACTATTTAGGATGCTGGAATGTTCTAGGTCTTTTAAAAATATATATATTTATTTATTTGGCTGTGCCAGGTCTTAGTTGTGGCACGCAGGATCTTCCATCTTTGTTGCAAAACATGAACTCTTATTTGCAGCACGTGGTGTCTAGTTCCCTGACCAGGGATTGAACCCAGATCCCTTGTGTTGGGAGTGTGGAGTCTTAGCCCTTAGAACACCAGCTAAGTCCCTGAAATATTCCAGGTCTTGATGGGGTGTAGGTGACATGGGTTCTCACATTTGCCTGAACGCCTCAAATCATACTTAGGATCTGTGCAGGTAACTGTAAGTAAACTATACCTTGGTTAAGTTCCCTGTGCCCCAAGTTCCTGGGCTGAAACATGGAAAAGTTCATATTTCAGGCCAGAAACTCTGTGGCTGAAAGATGGGAAAAGTCCATTTGACATTATACTATTCCTGAAAATTATACTCCTTTCATGAGAATTTATTTACATACTCTCATCTAAGGCAAGGTTGTCAGAAACATAGAGAAAACGGCCATAGGAAATCACATTTAATTTCCATCTCAAATAAGACACAAATGGACTTATCTGTGAAACAGAAAGAGGCTCACAAATCCAGAAACTAATACCTGGATACCTGTGGGGATTTGGTTGTGGGTGTCGCCAGATTGAAGAAGAAATTAAGAAATAAAAATCACTATGTATAATGTAATAAAAATAATAGGATATATTATGCAGCAGAGAGAAATAGAGCCGTGATTTTGAAATATCTTTAAATGGTATATATTCCATGAGCTCAGCTGGTAAAGAATCCACCCGCAATGAGGGAGACCTGGGTTCGATCCCTGGGTTGGGAAGATCCCCTGGAGAAGGGAAAGGCTACTCACTCCAATATTCTGGCCTGGAGAATTCCATGGACTGTATAGTCCATGGGGTCGCAAAGAGTTGGACACGACTGAGCAACTGTCACTTCACTTCACTTCACTCCATGTGAATACTGAATCACTCTGTTGTATCCCAAAGCAAATAGAGTAATGTGAATCAACTGTACCTCAACTGAAAAAGAAGGAGTGGATAGATGGCTACAAACACAAGAAATAATAATCAAGAATAAAGGTTAGCAAAATAAAAATGGGAAAAGTTGAGGAGTAGAAATTCCCATCAAGAAATTAATTTGAAAAAAAAAAAAAGAAAGAAATTAATTTGGATGGATTACTAAAAATCTCCATTGGTTCATCCACTAGAAAGAACAATATGGAGGATCTTTAGAAAACGAACCATGGAGGTGCCTGAGGAAACAGCAGTCACGTGCCTGGGCACACAGTCTGGGAAAAGAAACATTATAGAAGACAGGGTACCCATGCCATCCCTGCTGGACCGATTTCCAAAGGAAAGACACCGCTGCAACCTAAGTGTACAAGGACACAGAAATGAATAAATAAAATGGGTTCTATATATACAATGGTACATGAATCAACCATAAGGAAGACTGAAACAATGCCACGTTCAGGCACAGGCAAGAAGGTAGAGATGATCATAGCAAGTGAAGTAAGAGAGACAAGGAGTGAGAAACAGAGTGTGATGTCACTTCTATGTGGAATCTAAAAATGGATACACAGGAGCTTTTTGAGTCAAGATAAAAAGTTCAAAGAATTAGAAAAAACTCATCTCACTTACTGTTAGCAGAGAAGAAGGGTGTTGGGCACATAGAAATAAGCTACTTGGCTAATATGTGCACATTACTATTCAGAACATAAGCCACAAGGACCTACTGGGTAACACTAGGAATGACACTCCATTTTTGGTCATAATGTGTATAGGAACAGTCTCTGAAATATAGCATATACACATCAATGTGTGAGTGAATCAAGTGACTATGAATTAAAAAAAAAACAACCACCCACTGCCTTGTAATTCACCTATATATGCAGGTTCAAATAACTGGATAAACACAATAAATGTAGAAACATATGCTGACTCTATTTCCCTCATCCCATGGTCACTTTGGCTGGTATCATATCTCTAGAGACCAGGCAGGCTTGGGTCCCAAGGCTGGATTTTTTTTGGGCTCAGGGTCCTGGGAGGATGCAGCAGGCAGTGTGACCCCACGACGTTCCTGGAGTGCCTCTTGCCCTCAGCAGGAGCCCTCAATCTCTAGGTACAGGCGGAGTAAATTAAGAGATTTAAATTAACATAGACACTCATATATATATCCAGTAGATGATCAAAAACAACCTACTGAATAGCAGGTGGAAGTTTATTGAACACACTGTAATCACCTAGTTGGGAACAAGAACTTGAAAGAGAATAGATAAATGTTCATCCATGAATCTATCAAGTTCCTGTACCCCTGAAACACACATAAAATCAGAAATCACTTCTATTCCAATATAAAACCACACAGAAATGACAGGGATGTGGGAAATGCATGGGACTGAGTAATGCTGCTGACTTGTGGCCATTTTCTGTAACAACAGCTTGAACAGCTGTGCTGATGGGCATTGAGTATTCTCAGGGTCAAAGGGTCTGTAAGGCAAAAACAGCTGATCTCAACAATAGGCCTGGGGTGGTCATCAGAAAAGAATTTAAAACAGGGCCGAGTTACAGGAAGCTGCATCTAGACGTAACATGAACTCACCCTTGAAAAGAAATCACATGAAAAGAGGTCAATTTCGCTAAATATGATAAATACAAATCAAAACCACAGGAAGGAATCCCCTCACAGGACTCAGATCGGCCATAGTCAGAAACTTGACAAACACTAACTGATGGAGAAGGCGTGGAGAGAAGGGAATATTCCTCCCCTGATGCTGGCAATATATGTCAATAACAGACACTATGAAGGATTGTGCGAGGCTTATTAAAAGAAAGAAAACAAGAATGAGGTTAGAACATTCTCTAACATCATACACAAAATGAACTCCAAATCATAAATATCTAAAGGTCAGCAGGGATTCTATGAAAATCTTAAGGAAAACATAGGCAGGACACATGAGGATATAAACTACAAGGTCTTTTTGGGTTCGGATTACTTCTTTTGGAATCCATCCCCTAGAGCAATGAAACCAAAACCAGGAAAATGCGACATACTTCAATTTCAGGTCTCCAAAAAAGAAAACCTTCAGGAATGAAGAAGTCAACTCAGAATGCACAGAAATATTTGCAAACCAAGATACCCACAAGCAATTTATCTCCAAAACCAACAAAAAACTCACAATTTGGTAATATTCCAATAAAGTGGATTACATAAAAATATAGTATCCCTATGCTGTATCACAACACAAAAATACTTATGTTAATCAACTGTACTTCTTACAAAAAAATATGGATGTATAGCTATAAATACAAATGAAAACAAGAAAATAGGAACAAAATGAAAATGGGAAATATTATACAACAGAAAAAACAATTGAGAAATTACTTTGGATGAGATTATTAAAAATCATACAAACTAGAAGGACCATTTCAATCTTTGCTTCAAAAAGAACTAACTAGTCAAAGAGGCCAATGAATCTATCAGTAAGATAAATAAGAACAAGAAAGCCATGGGTAAGTCATATTTTACCAAGCCCACACTCTGATAATGAATACCATCATAAGATACATAAAAATTTTGATGATGTTTTCAAAAACAATTCAGTTCAGTTCAGTCGCTCAGTCGTGTCCAACTCCTTGCAACCGCATGAATCGCAGCACGTCAGGCCTCCCTGTCCATCACCAACTCCCGGAGTTCACTCAGACTCACGTCCATCGAGTCAGTGATGCCATCCAGCCATCTCATCCTCTGTCGTCCCCTTCTCCTCCTGCCCCCAATCCCTCCCAGCATCAGAGTCTTTTCCAATGAGTCAACTCTTTGCATGAGGTGGCCAAAGTATTGGAGTTTCAACTTTAGCATCATTCCTTCCAAAGAAATCCCAGGGCTGATCTCCTTCAGAATGGACTGGTTGGATCTCCTTGCAGTCCAAGGGACTCTCAAGAGTCTTCTCCAACACCACAGTTCAAAAGCATCAATTCTTCAGTGCTCAGCTTTCTTCACAGTCCAACTGTCACATCCATACATGACCACAGGAAAAACCATAGCCTTGACTAGATGGACCTTTGTTGGCAAAGTAATGTCTCTGCTTTTGAATATGCTATCTAGGTTGGTCATAACTTTCCTTCCAAGGAGTGTCTTTTAATTTCATGGCTGCAGTCACCATCTGTAGTGATTTTGGAGCCCCAAAAAATAAAGTCTGACACTGTTTCCACTGTTTCCCCATCTATTTCCCATGAAGTGATGGGACCAGATGCCATGATCTTCGTTTTCTGAATGTTGAGCTTTAAGCCAAGTTTTTCACTCTCCACTTTCACTTTCAAGAGGCTTTTTAGTTCCTCTTCACTTTCTGCCATAAGGGTGGTGTCATCTGCATATCTGAGGTTATTGATATTTCTCCTGGCAATCTTGATTCCAGCTTATGATTCTTCCAGCCCAGCGTTTCTCATGATGTACTCTGCATATAAGTTAAATAAGCAGGGTGACAATATACAGCCTTGATGTACTCCTTTCCCAATTTGGAACCAGTCTGTTGTTCCATGTCCAGTTCTAACTGTTGCTTCCTGACCTGCATACAGGTTTCTCAAGAGGCAGTTCAGGTGGTCTGGTATTCCCATCTCT
>NW_011494775.1:6119356-6136825 GCF_000754665.1 Bison bison bison | reverse complement strand
ATCAAAGGCTTTGGCATAGTCAATGAAGCAGAAGTAGATGTTTTTCTGGAACTCTTGCTTTTTCCATGATCCAGTGGATGTTGGCAATTTGATCTCTGGTTCCTCTGCCTTTTCTAAAACCAGCTTTAACATCTGGAAGTTCACGGTTCACATACTGCTGAAGTCTGGCTTGGAGAATTTTGAGCATTACTTTACTAGCCTGTGAGATGAGTGCAACTGTGTGGTAGTTTGAGCATTCTTTGGCATTGCCTTTCTTTGGGATTGGGATGAAAACTGACCTTTTCCAGTCCTGTGGCCACTGCTGAGTTTTCCAAATTTGCTGGCATATTGAGTGCAGCACTTTCACAGCATCATCTTTCAGGATTTGAAATAGCTAAACTGGAATTAACTTCACATTCCAGGATGTCTGGGTCTATGTGAGTGATCACACCATCATGATTATCTTGGTCATGAAGATCTTTTTTGTACAGTTCTTCTGTGTATTCCTGCCACCTCTTCTTAATATCTTCGGCTTCTGTTAGGTCCATACCATTTCTGTCCTTTATCGAGCCCATCTTTGCATGAAATGTTCCCTTGGTATCTCTAATTTTCTTGAAGAGATTTCTACTCTTTCCTATTCTGTTCTTTTCCTCTGTCTTTGCATTGGTCGCTGAGGAAGGCTTTCTTATCTCTTCTTGCTATTCTTTGGAACTCTGCATTCAGATGCTTATATCTTTCCTTTTCTCCTTTGCTTTTTGCTTCTCTTCTTTTCACAGCTATTTGTAAGGCCTCCCCAGACAGCCATTTTGCTTTTTTGCATTTCTTTTCCATGGGGATGGTCTTGATCCCTGTCTCCTGTACAACATCATGAACCTCCATCCATAGTTCATCAGGCACTAGTCTATCAGATCTAGTCCCTTAAATCTATTTCTCACTTCCATTGTATAATCATAAGGGATTTGATTTAGGTCATACCTGAATGGTCTAGTGGTTTTCCCTACTTTCTTCAATTTCAGTCTGAATTTGGCAATAAGGAGTTCATGATTTGAGCCACAGTCGGCTCCTGGTCTTGTTTTTGCTGACTGTATAGAGCTTCTCCATCTTTGGCTGCAAAGAATATAATCCATCTGATTTCGGTGTTGACCATCTGGTGATGTCCATGTGTAGAGTCTTCTCCTGTGTTGTTGGAAGAGGGTGTTTGCTATGACCAGTGCATTTTCTTGGGAAAACTCTATTAGCCTTTGCCCTGCTTCATTCCATATTCCAAGGCCAAATTTGCCTGTTACCCCAGGTGTTTCTTGACTTCCTACTTTTGCATTCCAGTCCCCTATAATGAAAAGGACATCTTTTTTGGGTGTTAGTTCTAAAAGGTCTTGTAGGTCTTCAAAGAACCGTTCAACTTCAGCTTCTTCAGCTTACTGGTTGGGGCATAGACTTGGATTACTGTGATATTGACTAGTTTGCCTTGGAAACAAACAGAGATCATTCTGTCATTTTTGAGATTGCATCCAAGTACTGCATTTTGGACTCTTTTGTTGATCATGATGGCTACTCCATTTCTTCTAAGGGATTCCTGTCCACAGTAGTAGATATAATGGTCATCTGAGTTAAATTCACCCATTCCAGTCCATTTTAGTTCGCTGATTCCTAGAATGTCAACGTTCACTCTTGCCGTCTCCTGTTTGACCACTTCCAATTTGCCTTGATTCATGGACCTGACATTCCAGGTTCCTATGCAATATTGCTCTTCACAGCATCGGATCTTGCTTCTTTCACCAGTCACATCCACAACTGGGTATTGTTTTTGCTTTGGCTCCATCCCTTCATTCTTTCTGGAGTTATTTCTCCACTTGAAACAATTCAAAAGGTGTTAATTCTGAAGATGCGTTTCCCATATTTTTATCCACACCCCAAGATTCCGGACAGAACTCTGGAAACCCTGGGCCCCAAATTCCCTGGCTGAAATAGGGAAAAGTTCCTATTTCAGACCAGAAACTCTGCATCCCAAGTTCCTGGGCCAAAATAGGGAGAAGTTCCCATTTCAGGCCAGAAACTCTGTGCACTAAGCTCCTGGGCTGAAATATGGAACAGTTCCCATTTCTGGCCGGAAACTCTGTGCCCCGAGTTCACGAGGGGTGACTTGGGTTCAATCACTGATCAGAGAACTAAAATCCCATATACCAAGGGGCAACTGACCTTCCACGCCACAACTACTGAGCTGCAGAGCCACTAGAGTTTGCACAGCGACTCAAAAGATCCCGCATAACACAGCAAAGATCCCATGTGCCCCAACTAAGATCTGATGTGGCCAAATGAACACATAATAAATAAATAAATAATTTTAAAAGGTGAAAGTTTTCAGCTGTTTGGAAGAATAATACGTTTGAAATCTGTATGAGTTAATACATTGCTGAAAGAGTCAATTTCCTTGTACCACATGAGGGGGCTTTTAAAAGTTCTGAGAGAGTGGGAGTTTCGGTAATCACATGGGGTAAAGAGAAGGCCACTATGGCCGGAGACACAGGGGTGGAGGTGGCCGGACCAGACTACAGAGACGAGCGGCTGAGGATAGAAGCTCAGTTGTGAGGATGCTACCATCATCACCGTCTGCTTCCTGACAGAATTTATAAGCTTAGGAAAGAGTTTTCTCACTCCTTCTCTTAATGGGTCAGGTTATCTGGGAGCTCGGTGTCTGGAGGAGGTAGGCAGAATGTCATGTGCGCTGCTGGCATCGGAAGGCTTGGCCGGACGGAGTTGAGGCATCCACCTCTGTGTGGCCCACACAGGTGAGGGCAGGAGGGAGGCCCCAGTTCTGGGTCACCTGTGCCTTTCCAGAGCTGCTGTGTCTCTGCTCATGTGGCAGCCACTTCCCCCCAGCCAACAAGGGCCCCTGGGGGAAGCGACCGGATCCATATCAGGAAAAGAGTACGTCAAGGCTGTATATTGTTACCCTGCTTATTTAACTTATATGCAGAGTACATCAGCGAAATGCTGGGCTGGAGGAAGTACAAGCTGGAATCAAGATTGCCGGGAGAAATATCACTAACCTCAGATATGCAGATGACACCACCCTAATGGCAGAAAGTGAAGAGGAACTAAAAAGCCTCTTGATAAGGGTGAAACAGAGGAGTGAAAAAGCTGGATTAAAACTCAGCATTCAAAAAATAAAGATTATGACATCCAGTGCCATCACTTCATGGCAAATAGATGGGGAAATAATGGAAACAGTGACAGACTTTATTTTTTTGGACTCCAAAATCACTGCAGATGGTGACTGTAGCCATGAAATTAAAAGATGCTTGCTCCTTGGAAGAAAAGCTATGACCAAACTAGATAGCATATTAAAAAGCAGAGATACTACTTTGCTGACAGAGGTCTGTTAGTCAAAGCTATGGTTTTTCCAGTAGTCATATATGGATGTGAGAGTGGGACCATAAAGAGAGCTGGGTGCCGAAGAATGGATGCTTTTGAACTGTGGTGTTGGAGAAGACTTTTGAGAGTTCCTTGGACTGCAAGTAGATCCAACCAGTTCATCCTAAAGGAAATCAGTCCTGAATATTCATTGGAAGGACTGATGCTAAAGCTGAAGCTCCAATACTTCGGCCAACTGATGTGAAGAGCCAACTCATTGGAAAAGACCCTGATGCTGGGAAAGATTGAAGGCAGGAGGTGAAGGGGGTGACAGAAGATGAGATGGTTGAATTGCATCACCAACTCAATGGACATGAACTTCAGCAAACTCCTGGAGATGATGAAGGACAGGGAAGCGTGATGTGCTGCAGTCCATGCGGTCGCAAACAGACACAACCAAGCGACTGAACAACAACAAACCTATGGAAAACTGTACGAGTCCATATTCATTATGAGCTGCTCTTATGTCTAAATTAAAATGTTTCTACTGGGATAACAATGCATTTTTACTTGTTCTTTTTTGGATGAAGAATAATGCCTGTCCACCACCTCCCAATGATAATGGCAAAGGTGAGCAACGAGCAGAGAAAAGAGAAAGAGGTGAAAAGGCAGGACTGGAAAGGGAAGAGAAGAGCCCATCGTCAGTTATTGGACCAGACTTTCTGCTCTGTGGGCTGTTGTCACCATCAGTCAACAGGAAGGAAGGGCAAGGGGACAGAATTCACTAAAGTAAGGAGCTCAGAATCTGCCTGCAAATGCAGGAGACCCCGGTTTGATTCCTGGGTCAGGAAGATCCTCTGGAGAAGGGAACAGCTACCCACTTCAGTATTCTGCCCTGGAGAATTCCATGGACTGTATAGTCCACGAGGTCGAAAAGAGTCGGACGCAACCGAGAGATTTTCACTTTCAAGGAGTTCAGGAAGTCACAGAGATTCAGAGTCAACGGGAAGTGAGAGCTTCCTGTCACAGCTCCTGAAACCCTTGGTCTCTGGTTGATAGAAGATTATGCTCGATGACCTGTATGTGCATCAGTGACCCTTCCATGCTTATGAGGTGTATTATGCATCAGCTGCAGTGAACTCAAGCCTTGAATTTTCTTGTGAGACAAATTACTTACCAGACTGTCTTAGGACATCTGAGGTGCCTTGTTTTTTCATTCTTTTTTATCAAACTGTCTGAGCCTAATGGGCAAAAGCACTGCGTGGGTTTAGTTTCTCAGAGAAGAGTTCAAAGCAAATAGAAAGAATGTTTCACATACCTCTGCTATTTTAACACAGAAATGCAAGATGGACCAAAGTTTGGGTTATTTCAAAACCATTCCTTTCAAAAAGAAAGACCTAACTACTTCCAAATAATCTATTTCATAATCAGATTTCTAACATTGGTGGTATTATTTTTGTTCTGTTAATGCAGATGAGGGTCTTCCCCAGTGGCTTAGATGGTAAATTAAAAAGAAACATAAGTTATGTCTCTAGAATTTAATCAGGGTACAATGGTGAGAAGGCAGAAATAACAGAACAGCAAAATAGAAAATAAATTCAGTTCACCTGCCACCATTGACAACATGTTGTGTATCAATGTTACTTTAATATGGAAAAAAGGTTAATCTAAAAAATAATACTCAGGAAAAATGCAAAAGCTTTTGGGTGTTCATTCAGGTACATTCCACGTTAATTTACAGCCGTGAATTCAATCAGTTCAGTTCAGTCGCTCAGTGGTGTCCAGCTCTTTGAGACCCCATGGACTGCAGCACGCCAGGCCTCCCTGTCCATCACCAACTCCCGGAGTTTACTCAAACTCATGTCCACTGAGTCGGTGATGCCATCCAACCAGCTCATCCTCTGTCCTCCCCTTCTCCTCCTGCCTTCAATCTTTTCCAGCATCAGGGTCTTTTCAAATGAGTCAAAACTCTCAAAAGCTTTCATTTCCCAGGTAATCACAATTGGGCTTGAGAAAAGCCTGCCACCTTGTGGCATTCCCTGCAATAGCAACCGTAAAAGTTTTGCTTGTGAGTCCTTGTTCATTCGCTCAGTGGTGTCCGACGTTTGTTAGGATGCAAATTATTCATGGCACGTACAGCTCACTGTGGGGCTTCAGCGTAGCAGGTCGCCAGGCTGGGCCAGGCTCCGGAGCAGGGAAAGCAGGTCCAGGATCCAGAAGAAAGCCTTTCAGGGGAGGTGCCCAAGTGCACTCCCTGAATAGGATTCAATTTAGAGAAGTTAAGCCTCAGGTTACCTCTTACTGGATACTGGAAGTTTTCCAGGCAAGTCAGGAAAGAACAACGTGTGCAGAGGCGATGAACAGAAGTAATCAAAATGACTCTGCATACCTAAGACGTAGAAGTCTTTGGGTATAAGAGAAGGTGATTTACAAGGTTCAGGTTAGGAGCACTTCTGTATATGATTTCAGAGGCTTTGAACTTTGCACATAGGAACTGAGGAAACATGGAAATTTCGGATCTTGGTGTTTGAAGGAAGGCCCCCTGAAGACAGAAGTCTTCTCATGGGGCTGATCTAAATGGCCTCAATAAGACCTAAATTTTTGTTTTTTAATTTTAAAATGGATTTTTATGACTTTTCCATCTTTATTGAGAAATAATTGATATACATCACTGTATAAGTTTAAGGCATACAGCATGACAGTTTCGATTGATATGTATTGAGAAATGATTACTACTGTAGGCTCAGCTAACGTCCATCTTCTCATTCATCATTTTCTTATCTTATGAATTATGCTTTGAGTACTTCATAAGGCTTTAGAAGATTCAGGTATCTCTAGCTGAGCTGTGTTCATTCTAATGCCTTTAAACAGAATTGTAACAGTCTTATTATTTTTCTTAACTTTTATTTTGTTTGCGTATATAGTTAGCTACTTTACATGGTTGTGTTAATTTCTGCTGTACAACAAAATGAATCAGCCATATGTATACACACATCCCCTCTTTTTTGGATTTCCTTCCCATTTAAGTCACCACAGAGCGCTGAATAGAGTTTCCTGTGCTATATAGTAGGTTCTCATCAGTTATCTATTTTATACATCACAGCCTTGTCCTGGTGAAGGGGCTTGCATAACTCAATGAAGCTATGAGCCATGCCGTGCAGGGCCACCCAAGACAGACAGGTCATAGTGAAGAGTTCTGACAAAATGTGGTCCACTGGAGAAGGAAATGGCAACCCATTTCAATATTCTTGCCTGGAAGATGCCATGAACAGTGTGAAAAGGCAGCAGTCCATGGGATTGCAAAGAGCTGGACACAACTTAGCAACCGAACAACAACAAAGTGAGTGTAAGACCCAATTAAAAAAATATTTCATATCACTTTAATAGAAGTACAATGGAAATATCTAGATTACTGGTAGTTATTGTTTCTTAAACTGTTTCATTGACGTACTGAAGTGTAATTGTCATATGCTTGGGTTCATGCTTTAGTCATGTCTACTCTTTGTGATCCCATGGACTGTACCCTGCCAGGCTCCTCTGTCCATGGAATTCTCCGGGTGAGAATACTGGAGTGGGTTGCCATTTTCTCCTCCAGGGGATCTGCCCAATGCAGGATCAAGCCTGCATCTCCTGTGGCTCCAGCATTGCAGGCGGATTTTTTACCCACTAAGCCTGTAATGGGCATATAAACAATAGTGCACCATGCTGTGCTTAGGTGCTCAGTCATGTCTGACTCTTTGCGACCCCATGGACTGTAGTCCTCCAGGCTCCTCTGTCCATGAGGATTCTCCAGGCAAGAATACCGGAGTGGGTTACCATGCCCTCCTCTAGGGGATCTTCCCAACTCAGGCATCAAACTCAGGTCTCCCTCATTGCAGGTGGATTCTTTACCATCCAAGCCACCAAAGAAGCCCATAAACAATGATAGATTGAAGGAAAACAGTAAAGGTCCATTTAATCAGCTGTGCTTGGTGTGTCCCACAGAATAGAGTGACTCAGAGACAGAGGAGTGAAGGATATTTCTAAATTCATGTTTAGGAAAACTGCGACTGATGGTACTATTAGCTCCATAGACACTTCATCACTCACTCTCATCTCCATGACCTAAAGCAGATGGAATCTAAGATACCGTGTTGCAGTAGAGAAAAGTATATAAAAAATGGAACCATAGTGAATTTATTTCAAATAGTAAATGCTCAAGCACAAGACCAAATGTACCATAAAAGGAAGCACAGTGGCAATTAGATGAATCAAAAATACTGAGTCCAGGGACTTCTCTGGTGGTCCAGTGGCTAAGACTTCATGCTCCCAGTGCAGGGGGTATGGATTCCATCCCTGGTCAGGGAACTAGATCCCAGATGCCACGACTAAAGAGTTCACATGCTGAAATGAAGATGAAACATTCCACATGCTGCAACTAAGACCTAGGGCTGTTGCTGCTGCTGCTAAGTCGCTTCAGTGTCCGACTCTGTGTGACCTTATAGACAGCAGCCCACCAGGCTCCCCCATCCCTGGGATTCTCCAGGCCAGAACACTGGAGTAGGTTGCCATTTCCTTCTCCAAGACCTAGGGCAGCCAGACTAAAATAAGTTTTAAGAAAAACAACAAAAAAAATTGGGTCCACTTTTACTAAATAAGAATATTGAGTAATGTTATATGATTGCAAAGAAATATTACAAGAAAGTGAAATGTGCTGAAGGAAAATATTATTGTAACACAGCGTTTAAACACTTCAGATAAACAAGGAATATAGCCATCATTTTATTGCAAGAAAACTATGCATGCTATGGCTGGTTATCTTTCGCATGTAATTGACTCTCTTTTTGTCATGTTATTCTGCCAACTACAGAAGCCCACTGAGATGCTTCGTGAAGGTGTGCAGCGAGCTGAGTCTGCACTCCCAGAGCCCTGTTACTTTTCCAAGTGGAAACAACTTGCTTGACTTATAAAAATTTGTTACAACACATTCCTAAAGTGTAGAGTAGGGAACTGTGACAATTTCCACAATTATAATACAATGTAATGGGATCTAAAATGGAAAGTTTTGGTTCATGTTAAATGGCAAGAGAATAGTAGAGGCTCAGCTCTGTACTTACTATTGTAAGTTCATCAGCAGCAGAAATAATGGCGGTATTTCATTATTATCATTTTTAGTCTCACTGTTAGTGATCTTAAGCACAAAGTCAGTTGAGCACATATTAGACAATTTATAAATTCTTATGACTTATAAGAAAGGGTTACATTTGAATTATTTACCCAGGTGTGTCAAGAAAAAAAAAAGATTACACTTGTTTACTCATGACTACTAATCTAACACAAAACAAAGGAAAACTTGTTCTCATCAAGGACGACAGAAACATTCCAGCGCTTACTGTGGTTCACTGTGAAAAACAGTGTTTACATCAATAAAAATTAGACTACTGTTTCTGATGACTGTTTCTCAGGAGTAAGTAGACTGATAGTCATCACAGCTTTATTTTCAGTGAGACACACTTGGAGGAGATGAACCCAGGGTGCCTTCTCTGATGAAGGAGGAGGTGCACTGTTTGCTCAGATGGGGCCGATCTCCACTCCCTGGCTTTGCTCTCACCTAAGGAGAAACGCTGGGCTGGAAGAAGCACAAGCTGGAATCAAGATTGCTGGGAGAAATATCAATAACCTCAGATATGCAGATGACACCACCCTTATGGCAGAAAGTGAAGAGGAACTAAAAAGCCTCTTGATGAAAGTGAAAGAGGAGAGTGAAAAGTTGGCTTAAAGCTCAACGTTCAGAAAACGGAGATCATGGCATCTGGTCCCATCACTTCATTGAAAATAGATGGGGAAACAGTGGAAACAGTGTCAGACTTTATTTTTTGGGGCTCCAAAATCACTACAGATGGTGACTGCAGCCATGAAATTAAGACGCTTGCTCCTTGGGAGGAAAGTTATGACCAACCTAGACAGCATATTAAAAAGCAGAGACATTACTTTGCCAACAAAGGTCTGTCTAGTCAAGGCTATGGTTTTTCCAGTGGTCATGTATGGATGTGAGAGTTGGACTGTGAAGAAAGCTGAGCACTGAAGAATTGATGCTTTTGAACTGTGGTGTTGGAGAAGACTCTTGAGAGTCCCTTGGACTGCAAGGAGATCCAACCAGACCATTTTGAAGGAGATCAGTCCTGGGTGTTCTTTGGAAGGTCTGATGCTAACGCTGAAACTCCAGTACTTTGGCCACCTGATGCGAAGACTTGACTCATTGGAAAAGACTCTGATGCTGGGAGGGATTGGGGGCAGGAGGAGAAGGGGATGACAGAGGATAATATGGCTGGATGACATCACCAGCTCGATGGACATGAGTCTGAGTAAACTCCGGGAGTTGGTGATGGACAGGGAGGCCTGGCGTGCTGCGATTCATGGGGTTGCAAAGAGTCGGACACGACTGAGTGACTGAACTGAAGGAACAGTTCAGACTTCCCAGGGGGCTCAGTGGTAAAGGATCTGCCTGTCAAGCAGGAGACATGTGTCTGAGCCCTGCATCAGGAAAATCCCCTGGAGAAAGGAATGGCAATCCACTCCAGTATTCTTGCCTGGGAATTGCCCATGGACAGAGGAGCCTGATGGGTTACAGTCCATGCGGCCCCAGAGTCGGACACAACTGAGCGACTAACACTTTCACTTTGAATGAGCAACCACAAGGCAAAGGGAGGCACTGAATCACCTCCACCCAACCACCAGTGTTTACAGCCTCAGCGAGACCTGGGCTGTGAGGTCACCTAACCCTGAGACCAAAGACATGAGATGAAGAGGAGCAACGAGTGCCTTGTGTCCTGCGTCGTATGCCCTCAGGTAAGTACGTCTGTCTCCTTTTTACAAAACGACATTCGACATTCGGAGTTTCTGCTGCCTTCGGGTTCCCAGCGTCCAGTCCCTGGATTAGCCTGCCCCGCCCCCAGCTCCCCCTCCCGCACAGATGCGCGCGCTCTCTCTCATTCAGGGACCAAGTGGAACATCAGAATTCTCCACGCATCGCGGGCATCTCCACCTCCCTAGGGGAAGGGGCTGCCCGAGTGCAGACCGCCCCTCTGCGACGACGAGCCCTCCATCACACCTGTGTGGAGTCAGGGGTGTGAAGCGTTTGTGAGCCTAAAACCAACACGCCAAGATCCAGGGGCACAGTGTCAAGTATCAAGACTAACAAGTGGGACTTCTCAGGTGGTCCACTCGGTAAGCATTCACCTGTCAGTGCATCCTTGGTCTGGGAAGACCCCACATGCTGCGGGGCAACTAAGCTTGAGTGCTACAACTATTGAACCCCTTGCACCAACAGCCCCTTACATGCTCCACAAAGAAGCCACGGCAGTGAGAAGCCCTGGCACTCACAGGAACTCAAGAGTAGCTCCCTGTCGCAGCAACTAGACAAAGCCTGAGTGCAGCAACAAAGACCCAGCACAGCCAAAAATAAAATCAAAATCAAAACCAAAAAAATAATAATAAATAAGACTAACAAGTGGTCCATGCTGTAAGTCTTAAATAGCAAAACTATAACCATACTGAAAAGTATGAATAACACATTTATTGACTACAGTGACATACTCTAAGAAAGGAGTTAAAAAACAAATCATTTTAATGATCTCTGCTGAGTGTCTATCTGCTTTTTATTTTTTTATTTTTTACATTTTGCATTAATTTTTATTGTATAGGGGAATCCAGTGGATTCACAGTGTCTTTTAAAACCCCTGATTCAGTTATGAAGTGAAGTGAAGTGAACTCGCTCAGTTGTGTCCAACTCTTTGCAACCCCATGGACTGTAGCCTACCAGGCTCCTCTGTCCATGGGATTTTCCAGGCAGTAGTCCTGGAGTGGGTTGCCATTTCCTTCTCCAGGTATCTGCTTTTTAAAAACAACTTCTGTTAAACAAATTTTTCTAATGGTCAATAAAGCGTGCTAGTATTAACTTACATTCTTTACAACAGAAAGAATATATACACATGAAATATTTGAAAGTGGGAAAGTGCCTTTTTTAGTGTACTATGGTTATACAAGGATTTGTATACTAGAGAAAGTGTGTGTCATCTCCTAAGATGGTTTCACATTCATGAGACAGTCAATATTGCATTCTCCAGCTGCCACTGGATCCCGGGGCATTTCTAATGCTTTTCTTCATTTGACAATATGCTCAGTAGCTCAGTTGTGTCCAACTCTTTGAAACCCCATGGACTGTAGTCCTCCTCTGTCCATGAGATTCTCCAGGCAAGAATACTGTAGTGGATTGCCATGCCCTTCTCCAGGGGATCTTCCCGACCCAGGAATCAAACCTGTGTCTCTTGCATCTCTTGCTCTGCAAGTGGATTCTTTACCATTGCGCCACCTAAGAAGCCTTAATATCATACTGGAAACTTAAAAACAAATCCCTGGTGTGATAGACTTGGAGGCTAAATGTAAATCTAACGGCTGTTCACACTAAGTCGACAAATCCTCTCTTTACCACCCCCTGCAAAGACGTTCTGTCATTTGGAGCAGGAGCCATAGTCATCATAATAAATAACCTGCAAGCCCTGCGTCTCCTTGGTCCTGCTCTCTCTCACTGGCCCCAGACAGACAGGCTTCCTTGCTGTGCCCCTGCCGTGGGGTCTTTGCAGGTTCTGTTCCCTCTCTTGAGAACACGCCTCCACAAGTGTCCACTCGTCTCTGGCACACACAGAGCTCCTGCACTCTCAGGCTGTGGTTCAAATATTACCTTCTTAGAGAGATATCCTTAGCTATCTTTACAAACACTGTACCATCACCAGAAATTCCCTAAATCGCTTCCCTGCTTGTTTTGTTTACAGCACTTAATGACCTATATCTCTTCAGTTTCCTTTGTTTTGGATGCATTAATCCCTTTCTTCTCTTTCTCCCTACTAGACCTTGATCTCCATGAGCTTTTGATTGCTTATCCAATGCAACCCTAGAGCCTACACAAGTGCCTTGAAGGCAATCAGATATTTTTTTTAAATGAGGTATAGATGCTTTACAATGTTGTGTTCATTTCTACCACCCAGCAAAGTGAATCAGCTATGTGTATACATAAATCCTCTCATTTCTGGATGCCCTTCCCATTCAAATTACCACAGAGCACTGAGTAGAGTTCCCTGGGCCATACAGGAGGTTCTCATTACTTGTCTATTTTATACACAGTAATGAGGGCTGAGGGTTAATTTCATATCAAGGCTAAATATCCTTTTTTTCCCCTTGTTGAATTATTGAATTGTTACCATTCAATAATACCTGTTTCTGAAGTCGCATCTTAGAATGTGAGTTATCACCAGCACATCAACTTAGGGCAACCATGCACATCCGAACCCTATTCTGCCTGAGGCCCTGCAAAGTCTCCCACATTCTCCTGTGGTCCTCACTGAAATGGGGCAGCACAAAGCCTTACTGGTAAAATTCCACCATCAGATTCTGGTGACTCACCCCTGATATTACCTTGAAAGTCAGCATCAGTGCTGTGGCTGGAATTGTTTCAAAGGCTGAATGCAATAATCAGAGCCAATATTCAATCAATACACTATTTAAACAAAAAGTGAGTACTCTGATCTCCTCAGAAATATGTTTTTATTGATTCTTCTCTTTTTAAAATCTTTGTCCTTTTTATTTCAGTACTATAACATGGACATTAAGCCATTTATTTGGAAGGCTGTTTTGTTTTTCATGTTGTTTTTAAATTGTTGTATGAAACAATATCATGCTTATTCATGCAAACCAAATGCCATAGTCAAAACAGTTTAAAGTGGTGTTTATTTTAAAATAGTTTCTGCTCTGTTCTCCAGCTGATTACACCTGACTTTGCTTCTTATCTATCAACACCGTTGACCTTTTGGACAAATTTAGTTGTGGCTCTGGATTTCCAGTAAAACTTTTTAGTGTAAATATACAAACCCAGAATTATTCAAACTATGGAGATGATATCATCATCGTGCACACATAATGTACTTTTAGCTATCTTCCACTTGGTTACAGCATCAAGATGTCTGTCTAGATAAAAAGAAGGATCTGTAAACAAAGCAATCTGCATTTCACCTTGAAAGTTCAGTGACTAATTTGTTTGAGCACAGACTTTGGATTATCCAGGACTTATGTTTGCTTTCCTGAGCTAAAAAGTGTCTTCTAACCTTATTGCTTGATTCTTCTGTGACTCCCAATCTTATTTTTGTTATATTACCATTTTCTTGTTCTAAAACACTTGTTTATTTCTTTGTGGAGAACAGTGTTCAGATATTACAGTTTCAGATTTGTTTTAGCTGGTTTCTGTTCCTTTGTTCACACAAGGCCAAATATTTCTGAGAGTTTTCAAAGAGATTGGATTTCATTGGAAAGCAGCATTTTCTGTGATAAAACTCAGCACATATTAAAGGTGTGAAGAAAAAGTCACTAAGGGAAAACTAAACTCAGGTCATGGGAAAAAATGAGAAATTGTTGCCAATTCACCACTACACACGGAGAAAACAACATAATTACTTATTTGTTGCACTTTCTTCTTCCTTAGGCTTTTATGGTATCAAAAAATATCAGAAATGTATGTGAATCCAAAGGTAGACAACAAAGAGGTGAAAGGTTGATGTCTGGATGTACGAAAGTCAAGGATGATGTTAGTGCTTAAGATGAGTGTGTCTAACCAGAGGATTTATTTCTCACGATTCCCTACTAATTAATGATTGAAACTGTGCACACTTGAAAATCGATTCTGGGACAGGGGTAAAGACATACATTTCTGAAAGGCACTGCAACTTCAGGAAGGGAAGCTATCTACCTAGAAGCACAGTTACAACTTTTCTCTCTTGTGAAACACTTTGTGCAAACACATTGTAGTTTTTTTTTTTCCACTTTGTAGTTTTAGTACAACTTTAATCACTCTCAGATCACAACTGCAGGGACTTCTTGTGTTAAAAGTTAATTTAATTAGATATTTCTTCTCTGATACAGTTTCAAAGGTGACTTTACCCTTAGTTCATCACATTAACTTATTGTTTCATTAATAGAAAAATATCAAAATTTGATTCTGTGTTACCTTGTTCAGCTCAAAAATGCACAATAATTGTAATTTATTATTGAAAATGTATTTCCCTGGTGGCTCAGTGGTAAAGAAGCTGCCTGCCAATGCAGGAGATGCAGGTTCAATCCCTGCCTTTTCTACCACATTTCTTGTTTTTGAACTTGCACTTGTCTCACATTTAAAGCAAAGTGTTACTTGCCCTTTCCCCTGTTTTACTTTATTTACCACAACAAAACTCCTCTTGAAGTCTTCTATTCTAATTCTTCATCATAAGCCGACCTAGTTTTCCTATATAGAGCCTTAGCTGCCGTATTTAGAGCTAACAACTAAATAAAAATTAGGGAAAAAAAATATTTTTTCTCCCAGTGCAAGGGACCAGGGTTCAATCCCTGGTCAGGGAACTAGATCCTGCTCGTCACAAACAAGACCAGGTGCAGAACAATAAATAAATATTAAAAAAATAAAAATAAAAAGTTTCTATTTCTTATGAGATTGTCTCAGAAACATTTCAGACCCATGATACTGAATTTTCATTTGTATGTAAAGTGGGTTTTACAATAATTGATGCTATAGCTTCATAGAGCATGACGTTGAGAATAATCCTCACCAAAGGCCAGATAGCTCTTAAGTGACATGACAGTGCTGAATTTACCAGTCCAATACTGGTCTTCTATTTTGTCTGTATTACAGTAGTAAAATGTACAAATAAAAGATACCACAGTAAAAATAAAATAAATAAGTACTGCGGTCAAGAAACCATGGTCAAAGTCCCTCCACAGTTTCTCTGGGCCTAGAGCTCCTCCAGGCTCCACCTATGCCGCATCCCCTCTCCAGCTCCTGGGGACGCCTGTGCTTCCTCACACCCCGCCCCTCCCCACCCCTCACCAGCTTTTCAGACGGGCTCAGGGAGCCTCCTGCAGCCCCTCCGAACAGTCGTGAGCAACAGTGCTAGTGAGGTGAGTGTGCGATGTGTTTACATTTTTAAACATAAAATTACAAATGCCAATAAACGATCAAATAATATGTGAATCTTCAAAACAAGACTTTAAAATGTGTGAAATTATGAGTGCTGTGTGACTGAAATCTGACAAAATATCCAAGAGCGCTGACTGTCACTGCACAACTTTCATGTTCTGTTGAGGGGAAGGGATATTTATATAAATAATTGAAAACAGTGATTTTGCTAAGATGAAGGTAATAAAAGTTTACAAGATATGACTCAACTTTCTTCTATCTAAACATTACCTTCCCTTCAACAGATCACCTTGATTTGTTCAATGAAAATTATATTACTTCAACATTATCTTTAAAAGTAAAAAATAAATTAGAATGAAAAATATAAAGAAATCAGAATGACTTAAATTAAGCTGAATGTAAATGCTTTTAAGATGTAATTAAGTCTTATTTATTTTTTATAAAGATAAGACTAATGCTTATCTAGTTTAGTATTGTTTACCTGCCAAAATAAATTACGGATGTTAACACTCCACTCATATTTCATCTAGAGCTACCAATTTGAGAATGGTGCTAATTGTTTAACATGGTAAAATGTTTGTAAAGTATTGTGGTCCTTTAAGATTGTATGAATTCTATGATAATTTGGGAGAAATTGATACTTTTATTATTCTCACACTTTTCCGTTTTGTGGGCATTTTCCATTACTTTCTTCAGAATGACTCGACTGCCTGGTTTATACAGATCATGTGCCTTTCTTGTGGATATTGTTTCTAGGCATTTTATTATTGCTGTATGTATCGTGGAAAGATGTTTCCCAATTCTATTTCTAGGCATGCATGCCTAGATAAACTATTGATTTTTGTGTTTATAGCTTTTGCCAACTTTGCTGCTGCTACTGCTAAGTCGATTCAGTCGTGTCTGACTCTGTGCGACCCCATAGACAGCAGCCCACCAGGCTTCCCTATCCCTGGGATTCTCCAGGCAAGAACACTGGAGTGGTTGCCATTTCCTTCTCCAGTGCATGAAAGTGAAAAGTGAAAGTGAAGCCGCTCAGTTGTGTCTGACTCCTAGCGACCCCATGGACTGCAGCCTTCCAGGCTCCTCTGTCCATGGGATTTTCCAGGCAAGAGTACTGGAGTGGGCTGCCATTGCCTTCTCCTGGGGTGCCATTAGGCTTTAGCAAAAAACCCACTGAGCAGACAAGGCTTACTTTGCTGGATTTGCTGAAATAAGAAACGAAAACACCCTGGCAGAATCTTAACAGCCCAGACAGGAAGAGTGGAGTGATGGGTTTGTAGGGTCTGGCTGGGTGACAGATTGTGAGACGAGTCTTGTGAGGAAACTCCGTGGGACCCAGAAGTGTGTGATACACAATAGCTTTATACTCATGTGCATATGAGACCCAGTTCTGAGCCAAGTTTGCTCAACAGTATTGATAATGCAAAGATGGGCTTGATAAAGGACAGAAATGGTATGGACCTAACAGAAGCAGAAGATATTAAGAAGAGGTGGCAAGAATACACAGAAGAACTGTACAAAAAAGATCTTCACGACCCAGATAATCACGATGGTGTGATCACCCACCTAGAGCCAGACATCCTGGAATGTGAAGTCAAGTGGGCCTTAGAAAGCATCACTACGAACAAAGCTAGTGGAGGTGATGGAATTCCAGATGAGCTCTTTCAAATCCTGAAAGATGATGCTGTGAAAGTGCTGCAGTCAATATGCCAGCAAATTTAGAAAATTCAGCAGTGGCCACAGGACTGGAAAAGGTCAGTTTTCATTCCAATCCCAAAGAAAGGCAATGCCAAAGAATGCTCAAACTACCGCACAATTGCACTCATCTCACATGCTAGTAAAGTAATGCTCAAAATTCTCCAAGCCAGGCTTCAGCAATACATGAACCGTGAACTTCCTGATCAAGCTGGTTTTAGAAAAGGCAGAGGAACCAGAGATCAAATTGCCAACATCCGCTGGACCATCGAAAAACCAAGAGAGTTCTAGGAAAACATCTACTTCTGCTTTATTGACTATGCCAAAGCCTTTGACTGTGTGGATCACAATAAACTGTGGAAAATTCTGACAGAGATGGGAATACCAGACCACCTGACCTGCCTCTTGAGAAACTATATACAGGTCAGGAAGCAACAGTTAGAACTGGACAT
>NW_011494775.1:6119088-6119256 GCF_000754665.1 Bison bison bison | reverse complement strand
GGAGAGTGAAAAACTTGGCTTAAAGCTCAACATTCAGAAAACGAAGATCATGGCATCTGATCCCATCACTTCATGGGAAATAGATGGGGAAACAGTGGAAACAGTGTCAGACTTTATTTTTCGGGGCTCCAAAATCACTGCAGATGGTGATTGCAGCCATGAAATTAA
>NW_011494775.1:6114483-6118988 GCF_000754665.1 Bison bison bison | reverse complement strand
AGCCATGAAATTAAAAGACACTCCTTGGAAGAAAAGTTATGACCAACCTAGACAGCATATTAAAAAGCAGAGACATTACTTTGCCAACAAAGGTCCATCTAGTCAAGGCTATGGTTTTTCCAGTGGTCATGTATGGATGTGAGAGTTGGACTGTGAAGAAAGCTGAGCGCTGAAGAATTGATGCTTTTGAACTGTGGTGTTGGAGAAGACTCTTGAGAGTCCCTTGGACTTCAAGGAGATCCAACCAGTCCATCCTAAAGGAGATCAGTCCTGGGTGTTCATTGGAAGGTCTGATGCTAAAGCTGAAACTCCAATACTTTGGCCACCTCATGCGAAGAGTTGACTCATTGGAAAAGACTCATGCTGGGAGGGATTGGGGGCAGGAGGAGAAGGGGATGACAGAGGATGAGATGGCTAGATAGCATCACCGACTCGATGGACATGAGTTTGGGTGAACTCCGGGAGTTGGTGATGGACAGGGAGGCCTGGCGTGCTGCGATTCATGGGGTTGCAAAGAGTCGGACATGACTGAGTGACTGAACTGAACTGAACTTGATAATTCAGGTGTTTTTGCTGATTTACAGTTGATGTTCTGGGCTGAGTGTTTCCCAGAGCCAGATTTACCCTGTCTTTTAATTTTCGCAGCCTTCACGGAGTAACAGGAATGTATCTTGGGGATATATAGTTTTTAATCACAGGGAAAACCAAAGCCACATGGGTTTAAGCTCTCAGCCCCTCCCCCTTGACATCCATGTCAGCTCAGGATGTATATTACAACACCATTGTCTGCAAACAGAAGCGATTTCCATCTTCACTGCTTTTTGGTGAGCTGTGGATATATGGTAAGGCTCTGGTGGCGGTTTTTCAGAATTATCACTGTCAGATTTTCTATTTCTTTTTGCTCAAAGATCACTTGTTGGACCACTTGAAGGGACAAGGTCTCTTTCTCAGTATTTCAGATTTTGGTGATGACACATTTGAGCAAAGCAACATGGAATAATACTAAGAAAGACACGTCTCAGGCTTTGTAGTCCTGTATTCAGCAAGAGCTAAGGGTGTCCAAGCTCTATTTCTGTGAAACATGGGCTACAAAGTTGCCAAGTGTTGTTATTGTTCAGGCAGACATCTTCATGTCTAGGTTTGATGGGAGTTTTATTTTTCTGGCCACTTGACCCATTGCTTTGTCATTTACAAAGCACTTATTGTTTGATTCCAATTACACAGAAAAGAACCTTTCTTATTGCAATGAACTAGCATCAGAGGAAGCTGGTTGTCATTCAAAGGAACACAAGTAAAAAACAATAATTATACTAAACATGCATCTTAATCAAAAGACACACAAGCAGTGACTCAAAGCATGAAAAGAAAAATTAAAGATGGGAAACATATACACATTGTAGATAAGAGGTTTGAGTATCTGTTAATAATCTAGATTCTTAAGTAAGTGAAAAAGAAAGCGAGGATGCAAGGAGAGAACACAGGAGAGCAGACTGAAAGAGGACAACCAGCCTCTGACACTGGGAGCTCGCTCCCCGGGTCTTCTGGAGAAGCTGTCTCCTGGATGAGTTGTCATCTTGGTCTGTATTCTGGGATTAGGTTTACAGCCCCTGAAAAACTGTCTATAAACTTCTTGAGGGGCCTGGCTTGAGATCTCTGGACCCTTGAGCTTAAAGACGTATACTCACTCCTGCTAAAAGTTGGGGGGGGGCAAGTTTTGAGTAGAGAACAGGAGTAGCTCTGGTGACAACTGAAGGCATTTTGAGAAGAAGCCGCGGAAATTCAGACCATGATGACCAAGGTACAGTCCCAATAGATCTTAACAAGACAGTCTTAATTTATGAGAGTACGAACAAAAGATACCTAGATTTTTTTTGCTTGAGAAAAGTTGAAAGTGAAAGTGTTAGTCGCTCAGTCATGTTTGACTCCTTGCAACCCCATGGACTGTAGCCTGCCAGGCTCATCTGTCCATGGGATTCTCCAGGCAAGAATACTGGTGTGAGTTGCCATTTGTAAAAATTTAATGAGCTGTAATTAATAATTTATGCACATTTCCACAATGTAAACATGTTATGATTAAAGATGAATTTGTGCGATTGACCCTTATGGTTATATTGGAAGTCCCGCCTACCTCCTGGGATACACAAATGTGAAATTTAAAACCTAATTTCAGAAAATATTTGAAGCAGTATTAACTTCCCCTACTCAAAGAAAAAGAAACTTAAAATTATTTAAAAAGTGTATCAATCTGATTGCCGAGAGAAGAGTATTCTAAAAAAGATTCTGGGGTCTTCTCTGGTGGCTCGGTGGTAAAGAATCCAGCTGCCAATGCAGGAGACATGAGTTCGATCCCTGGTCTGGGAAGATACCACATACTGCAGAGCAACTAAGCCTGTGCCACAACTATCGAGCCTGTGTTCTAGAGTTCAGGAGCTGCAAGAGAAGCCACCACACACCACAACTAGAAAAAACCCACACAGCAATGAAGACCCAGCAAAACCATAAACAAATAAATAAAATTTCTTAAAAAAGATTCTGTGCTGTACAGTAGGTTCTCATTAATTATCTATTTTATTCATAGTGTCAATAGTATATATATGTCAATCCTAATCTCCCAAATCATCCAACCTCTCTGTCCCCCTTGGTGACCTAAATTAGGAGGAAATCGAAAAGAAGAAGGGATATAGTTATACATACAGCTGATTCACTTTGCTGTACAGTAGAAACGAACAGAATGCTGTAAGGCAGTTATACTCCAATAATTTTTTTTTTTTAAGGGGAAAAAGAGATTCTGGTCTCATGTACCATTTGAACCCTACCTTAAAAACAGATCTCTCTCTCTCTCTAAAAAGAATGAGGCAGGTGCAAGGAGAAGTGGCCTTGAATCTGTAAAATATTTTGGGTGGATTGTATAGTCACATAGGACAACACTTGTGAGTTTCTATATTGCACAAAAACAGCGTGTCAAGGATTCAGGGTGGCTCAGTATCTCGGGCAACGATTCATCATTTAACAGATATCTGATGAGAGACACTCACGTGGTTCCCAGGAACAGACTTATTCTTCAGAGTCTGTCATTTAGGCGTTACCCTGCTGGGAAGGCCTTGGTCAAGACCATGTCTGAACTGTCTTCCTATGTGGCCCTGAATATCTCATCTCCAAGAAAACCAGTCACTCGCACACACTGGTCTGCCATGGAGTTCATCACGTCCTGCTGACACAGTCACGTTCTCAAACTTCCCTGAATTACTTGCACAGATGTCCTCCCAGCTTGTACTTACCATGTGCGGTTTCTGAGTATAGAGAGGATGAAGTCAAAGTAACAAAACTGCATTCTCAAAGCTTTAAACGTTATCATATAAATGTCATTGAAAACATGTCACTGGTGACACCTTGCTCCATTACACTGGATAAGAAGCAAAAGTGTGTCAGTCGCTTCAGTTGTGTCCGACTCTTTGTGACCTCATGGACTTGCCCCCCAGGCTCCTCTGTCAATGGAATTCTCCAGGCAATAATACTGGAGTGGGCAGCCATTCCATTGTCCAAGGGATCTTCTCAACTCAAGGATTGATGATCAGTAAGTCAGGTCAAAACCTAATGTGCACTTTTTATTGGCACTAAGGAAGGTTGCTTTTGCTTATAAGGTCCAAGGACTTTTTCATGACACTTTTATGTTTGAGTATCATTTTTTCCCAATGCTCCAGTCCTTTACCAGACCTGTCCTCAAGAGAAACCACTTTTCAGAGGCTAGCCTACTCAGGTTTCCTCACTGCCTAGTTGCCCTGGGGCCAGGAACTACCCACCTCTGTTCTGCTCCTGAATCCCACATGGGAGAACGAGACATCTGGAGTGGAGACACACAAGTGGAAATTACCACAGGAGCCAATTCTGGGGTAGGAAAGCCTTAACTGTAATTTATGGACTGCCAGAGCCTCAGTGGAGACAACGTGGGTTAAAAACTCCAGAAGGACCTAATGATGGGGGGAACACCCACAAGATTGTGGGGTTTACCCTGAGAAGCTCAACCAGATCCTCACATTAAATATCAGTGAGAAAACCCTTTATGCTCTAACAGAGAGAGAGAGCACTCTGATCTTCTTAATAAGGCTGCACTTGGGGAGACCTAGGAGCGAGAACCTAACCCACCTGGTTAGGATCATTGGAGCCTAACTGAAGGAGCAGAGAGAAAGAAACAAATGAAATCTATGAAACAGTTTGTGGTTGCTCAGTCACTAAGTCATGTCAGGCTCTTTGGAACCCCATGGACTACAGCACTCCAGGCTTCCTTGTCTTTCACCATCTCCTGCAGTTTGCTCAAACTCATGTTCACTGAGTCAGTGATGCCATCCAACCATCTCATCCTTTGTCTTCCCCTTCTCCTCCTGCCTTCAATCTTTCCCCGCATCAGGGTCTTTTCTAATGAGCTGGCTCTTTTCATCAGGTGACCAAAGTATTGGAGCTTCAGCATCAGTCCTTCCAATGAATATTCAGGGTTGATTTCCTTTAGG
>NW_011494775.1:6091508-6114383 GCF_000754665.1 Bison bison bison | reverse complement strand
CACATCTCAAAAGTATCAATTCTTTGGCGCTCAGCCTTCTTTATGGTCCAACTCTCACATCCATACATGACTACTGCAAAAACCATAGCTTTGACTAGACACACCCCTGTTGGCAAAATGATGCCTCCACTTTTTAATATACTGTCTAGATTGGTCATAGTTTTTCTTCCAAGGAGCAAGTGTCTTTTAATTTCATGGCTGCAGCCACCATCTGCAGTGATTTTGGAGCCCAAGAAAATAAAGTCTGCCACTGTTTCCATTATTTCTCCATCTATTTGCCATGCAGTGATGGGACCAAATGCCATGATCTTCATTTTTTGAATGTTGAATTTTAAGCCAGCTTTTTCACTCTTCTCTTTCACTCTCATCAAGAGTCCCTGTAGTTTCTCTTTGCTTTCTGCCATTAGAGTGGTATCATCTGGATATCTGAGGTTGTTGATATTTCTCCCAGTAATCTTGATTCCAGCTTGTAACTAATTCAGCCCAGCATTTCACATGATGTTCTCTGCATAGAAGTTAAAGAAGCAAGGTGACAATATACAGTCTTGACGTACTCCTTTCCCAAATTTGGACAGTTCGTTGTTCCATGCCTGGTTCTAACTATTGCTTCTTGACCTGCATACAAGTCTCTCAGAGGCAGGTAAGATGGTCTGGTATTCTTATCTCTTTAAGAATTTTCCACAGTTTGTTGTTATCCACACAATCAAAGGCTATAGTGTAGTTAATGAAACAGAAGTAGATGTTTTTCTGGAATTCTCTTGCTTTTTCTACGATCCAATAGATGTTGACAATTTGACCTCTGGTTTTTCTGCCTTTTCTAAATCCAGCTTGTACGTCTGGAAGTTCTTCGTTCATATACTGCTGAAGCCCAGCTTGAAGGAGTTTGAGGATTACCTTGCTAGCATGTGAAATAAGCACAGTTGTGTGGTGGTTTGAACATTTTTTGGCATTGTCCTTCTTTGGGATTGGAATAAAAACTGACCTTTCCAGTCCTATGGCCACTGCTGAGTTTTCCAAATTTGCTGGCATACTGAATGCAGCACTTGAATGACATTGTTTTTAGGGCTATGAAACAATACTGGCTGGAATTTTATGCTCAATCTACATAAGACCAAAGATAAACAAGAAATCCTGAGAGACATGGGGGTGGGGAGAGGGGACAAAAACAAAGCACTTTGTCTGGTGTTGAAATAACTTTCTAGGTCCAAGATTGAACTGCTCCTGCCTAGAGTGCCATGGCAGCAAATTGAAACTTACATGACTTTTGTGTCTCTAGACATGTTCCTCTTGACCAGAAACACTGCATATCCAGTCAGTCAATCCCCAAAGGCCAAACCAATTCTGGGATCTATACTTATTACCTTGCTCCTTCTCATCCTAGACGAGATTGACTGTTTTGCCCAACCAGTCAGAAATTTTCTATTTGTCTCCATCTTGTTATTCATTCTTTCTTAGAAAAGCTTCTTGCCTTCTCCCTCATTTTGCAGTTTTCCAAATGGAGACTGTTTGCTTCATGAAGGGTTAAAGTTTGTTTGTATTTCCTGAATTTTCTTTAATAATTCTCTAACACCCTAGAGGAACAAAGCTAAGGATTACATATGATTTCTCAGAATCCACGATAGCAAGAAGAGAGTATGGTATTTAGTGTTGAGAAAAAAATAACCAACTTAGAATTTTATATCCTGCAAAATTTCCTATCAAAGATTAAGAAGAAATATAAACTTTCTCAGACACACAAAGACTGAGTGAATTTGTTGCCTTGAAAGAAATGGTACAAATAAGTTGTTTAGAGAAGGAAAATAATAAATTGTTTATACAGAAGGAAAAAATAGTTGTTTAGAGAGAAGGTCAGAAACTCAGGCCTACATAAAGTAAGAAAGAGCATTGAGGAAAGAATAAGTGAAGTCAAAATAAACTTATTTTTCATATTTCTCATGTATCTATTGGATAACATTTAGTTAAATAATACTACCAACAATATATTCAATTATGTAAGCATATATTATATACTTATATATGCTTGTATATGGGCTTCCCAGATGGCTCAGCCGTAAAGAATCCACCTGCCAATGCAGGAGATGCATGTTCCATCCCTGGGCCAGGGAGATCCCCTGGTGAAGGAAATGGCAACCTGCTCCAGTATTCTTGCCTGGGAAATCCCATTGACAGAGGAGCCTGGCAGGCTACAGTCCATGGGGTCACAAATACTCGGATATAACTTAGTACTAAACACAACAACAACGTGCTTATATATAAATTTTTAAAATGACAGCAAAGATTCAAGGGATTGAAAGAAGGGACTAGGATTATTTTGTTATTTTAAGGTATTTATATTACCTTTGAATTATGACATTATTTGAAAGTGGCCTTCGATTAGCTGTAAATGTATGATGCAAACTCTAGGGCAACCACTAAAAAAAGCAAAAAAGAATATTTAAGTGATATGCTAATAAAAGGGAGAAAATGACATCATACAAAATGCTCAGGTAAAATCACAAAAGGCAGAAAAAGTGTCAAAAAATTAGATGGAAAAGGGCAACAAATAAACTACAGTAACACATATGGTAGATACTAATCCAACTACATCAATAATCACTTTGAAAGTCAGTGCTCTAAGTGACCAATAATTGATTGTAAGCTGGATCAAAACAGCAGACTCAGTCATACGTTGTCTATAGGAAACTCACGCTGAGTATAAAAACAAACAGATGAAGGAAAATACACATGTAAACAGTAGTCAAGAGAAAGCAGGAGTAGCCCATTAATTTCACAGCAAAGAAAGATATCACGGATAAAGAGGGCATTAAATAATGATAAAGGGATCAATTACCAGGAAGACGTAACAATCCTTCATGTGAATAAACCTAATAACGGATAAACTGTGTGAAGGAGAAACTAATAGAATTGCAAAAGACATAGGTAAATCCACTATCTGAGCTGGAGATTTCAGCACCTGTCTATTAGATCATCAGGTAGAAAATCAGGAAGGACACAGTTAAACTTAACAATAACATGTAGGAACTTCCCTGGTGGTCCAGTGGTTAAGAATCTGCCTTATAATGCAAAGGACACAAGTTTAAACCCTGGTTCGGGGTTTGAACCAAATCCTTAGTTCAGGAACTAAGATCCCACATGCCACAGAGCAACCAAGGGTGTGCCACAAGTACTGAAGCCACGTGCTTTAGCGCCCACACCCCCCCAACTGCTGAGCCTGCACATCACAACTAGTCTGTGAGCTGCAGCAACAGATTCCACGTGATGCAATGAAGGTCCCACATGCCAAACTAAGACCCCACACAGCCAAATAAATAAATAGTTGAAAAATAACATTCATCAATGGATACAATTCACATCTGTGAATTACAGCAACAACAGAACACACACTATTCTCATGCTTACATGGAAGATTCACAAAGCTATACCATACCACATTCTGGTTCACACACTTTAACTAATTTAGAACAACAAAAATCATATAATGAACTTCCCTGTTGGAACAGTGGATAAGGATCCACGGGCCAGGGCAGGGGACACAGGTTTGATCTCTGCTCCGGGAAGATTCCACCTGCCACAGAGCGACTAAGCCCGTGCACCACAACTACTGAACCTGTGCTCTAGAACCCACGCTTCCCAACCAGAGAGGCCACCTTAGTGAGAAGCCCACGCACCACAAATGGAGAGTAACCCCTGTGTGTTGCAACTAGAGAAAAGCCCACACAGCAATGAAGGCCAAAAGTATATTCTAAAAAATGAAAGGAAACTACCAACCAATATCTCTCATGAACATAAACGTAAAAATCTACATGAAAATATTAGCAAATAGAACCCAACCATGTATAAAAATAATTATTCACCACAATCAAGGGTGGTTTATCCCAAGTATGCAAAGTTGGTACAACATTTCTATTAATTTTAATTTTAAAAAGAAGAATAATCCTGGTTGATCATATCTGGCTTTTACATTTATCTTGTTAAGTGAAAAGATAGAAAAAGCAATAACTCAAAAGTACAGCCCAGGGATGTTCACTTCAGCTCCTGTTATGTTCGTGTCTCCCCCAGATTCATGCATTAGATCTTGATGCCCATGTGATGGTATTAGGAAGTGGGGTCCAGGGGAGACATTTCATCGTGAGAGTGGAGCCCTGGGAATGGGGTCAGTGCTGTTTCAGGACCACAGAGCCCCTCCCCCTTTCTCCCTGTGAGGTCCACATGGACCCGACCCTGACCGTGACCCCAGTCACACTTGGTCTTCAGCCTCCAGAATCATCTATTGTTTATAAGCCTCCATGAAAGTGAAAGTGAAGTTGCTCAGTCTTGTCCAACTCTTTGCGACCCCATGGATTGTAGCCAACCAGGCTCCTCCATTCATGGAATTTTCCAGGCAAGAGTACTGGAGTGGGTTGCCATTTACTTCTCCAGGGGATCTTCCCGACCCATGGATCGAACCTGGGTCTCCCATATTGCAGGCAGATGCTTTACCTTCTGAGCCACCAGGGATGGCTGTGATCTTTTGTTATAGCAGCCTAAAGGGACCAAGGCCCTCCCCTCACTCTACTCCTATGACAAAGGTTCTGTGTGTGTGTGTTATGTGTGCTGTGTTCTACGCATGTGCTGTGTATGTGTTCTCTGTGTGTGTTCTGTGTATATGTTGTATGTGTGTTGTGTATGTGTTCTGTGTGTGGTGTTGTGCAGAATAAGGCCACTGAGTTTCACAGTTCACAGAGATGAGCCCTAGTAGTGAGAGGGTAACAGGCAGGAAGGCCAGGGGTCTCCAAATGGAGGAAATAGCCTGCAAATGTCAGACATTTTTATCTCTCTTAAGCGGCAGGAAGAAACAAACTAGCAATATTTTTTCCTTCTCTATACAAATTTAAAGGGAGGTTTCTCTTAAAATACTGTGTTGCCATAATGACACCTGGTTTCGCCTGAAGTTAGCTATTCTGGAGCCTAGAGATAACCAATGCCTTTTTCTTATGGAAATGTTCGTCTTAAGCTATGCTAATGTACTATGCCTTTACCCCAAACTCTGTCTCCAAGTCGGTTCCGCCTCTTGGCCCAGAACCTACTTGACAAACCAGTATGGATATTGTTCTCCTAATCTATGTAAATGAAACTATTTGTATGGTGATCTGTCCTTCTTCAAGATTCAAGTTAATCATTTTATGGCCCAGGATAAACCATTTGGTGCCAAGATTATCCCAAAATGCATCTTATGGGTGAGGGGCCTGGTGCCGTTCTGAATTTTAAGACATTCCTTTCTTTCATTAACAGACTGCTAGTGACTATATAACATCCAGCTGAAGACTAACAGGGGGGTACTCTTTCTGCCCCCTTCTGATGCCTATGTCAGAAGCTTTCTCTATCTCCTTTATACTTTAATAAAACTTTATTACACAAAAGCTCTGAGGGATCAAGCCTCCTCTCTGGCCCCGATTGAATTCTTCTCCTCCGGGGGCCAAGAATCCGGGTGTATTCGCGTGATTCAACAACAACCTTTCAGTAGGTGATCAGACAAGCACAGTTTGCTCCTTCCAAGCTCTTTGCTCCAGATCATCTCTCACTGTCATGAGAGTGATACTCTCTCACCCATTCAACAATTTTAATTGTTGCATGCTGGGAGATGTGGTAGGGACTGAAGTTCTGATATTCCAGGTTGGGCGGCCCATGGTTGTGGTTGTGGTCCTCCTGCTGGAGTCCTGGGCTCTGGGGACCATCTGATGTAGGCATGTTCTCCATGTTGTCACGTCTACCACCAGAGACCATCATAAAGGCTTTGGTGATGAAGCTTGCTTTGTCCTTTCATGATTCTGTTTTCCTTTGGGATCTCAAGCAAGTGTTCAAGTGTCCTGGGTTTGAGAAGCAGATTAAATCACACATATTCATCCCCAGGAACGTCCATGTAAAAGCCAGTCTGATGGATCTGAGGGATTGTTTTCTTTCTACATGAAACTCTGTGGGCATGCACTCTTGTTCTCTAGATGAAACTTGGTTGCCCATGCCTCTTGATGGTAGCATGCCTACTAGCTTACTCAGAGACCTGAGACTTAAGCAAAGGAACAGCATAGAACTTGGGTTTACAGGAAGTTCCAAAGCTCCATGTGCCCAAGGGAACAGAGTTACAGCATACTGCTTGTTGCCCTGAGGACTAAGAGCCTTCCGCTCTTTCGGATGTAGAATCAACACCCTTTTCATGCAAGAACTATGAAAGACAATATGTGCAGCTTCTTTCTTACGTCCTCAAATAATTGAAATTATCTGATAAAGGAAGACACTAATTTAAAATACCGTACCATACCTGGATCTAGTCAGCAATTTTCCAATTAAAAATCCCCTAGCAACTAGCTAATTTGCCTGTTTTGCTGGTTGGATAAATGTTTTAATCTATAGTTCTGTGCCCTGTCTTAGATTTACAGTGATACATATTAGCAAAGCAAATGTTAGTTATCTGCATGTGTATATAACTGCTGCTATCTATGTGAATCCCACATACATGACATTTTTAAAATGTATTAAATAGCCTCCCTCAGCATTAACACTGCTGGAGAAATCTAACTCCAAGGTTATCATCATTAAAATGCAATTAAACATTTAGTACTCTCTCCCTGAGATTGACAAAAGAATTCAACAATGTTTGCATCAGAGCTTCTTTGGTTCCTTCTTTTTCATAATTTCACATTTAATACCATCTTTCAGTTTTATCTAAAATAAATACTTTGCTAGAAATTTTCATTTGATGAGAATTAAGAATCTTTCAAAACATCATGCTACTTTCTGCCTCTCCGTTATTAATCATTTTTATAGTAAAAGACACAAAAAGATCTCTGACTTGTGTTCTGCCTACAAGAAGGGCTGGACGATGGCCATTCTGACTGGAGTGAGGTGGTACCTCATTGTGATTTGCATTTCTAATAATTAGTGATGCTGAGCATCTTATTATGTGCCTGTTGTCCATCTACTATTTGGGGGCAAACTTAACTGTGGTTTCAAACTGTGAGTTTTAAATCATTATAACTAGGCTCAAACATATCTTTACTAATCAAAATAGGAACCATTAGGATCAATACATTTTTGCCAATGAGAAATAAGTTTGTTTACTACTGTAGCAAAAAAAAAAATTCGTGCTTCGGGATATGATGAACTCTTGAACGGCATTTTTTGCATCCTGCTCGTTGTGGAAGTGTTTTCACTGCAAAAAGTCATCAAGATGCTTGAAGAAGTGGTAGTCAGTTGGTGAGAGGTCAGGTGGATATGCAGTTGAGGCAAAATGTCGAAGCCCAATTCGTTCGACTTTTGGAGTGTTAGCTGTGTGACGTGCGGTGGGGCATTGTCATGGAGAAGAATTGGGCCCACTCTGTGGATCGGTGCTGGCTGCAAGCCTTTCAGTTTTCAGTGCATCCCATTGATTTGCTGAGCATACTTCTCAGATGTAATGGTTTCGCTGGGATTCAGAAAGCTGTAGTGGATCAGTTCTGGCAGCAGACCACTAAACGTTTACCATGACATTTTTTTTCTTGCAAGTATAGCTTTGGGAAGTGCTTTGGAGCTTCTATTCAGTCCATCCACTGAGCTGGTCTTCAACAGTGCATATTTTGGAAAACAATACATAATAAATAATTTCATTGAGATTTCTGCTATTACAAGCCCATCTGGGCAAAGTATATACTATATTACACACACGTCAGTATATGTGTTACTATTGCATGACCTGAAGAGAGAAGTTACATTTTGAAAGCTCTCATTTGAGGTTCAGTAGGGAAGAAAGTAACCTTTTGCTAGAATAAGTAGAATAAGTAGAACACAAAAACATTTAGGAGCCTAAGCTTCCATCCGGGAGCAAGAGAAGGAGTAAACAAAGCAAGTAAAGCGTCCTTTCCATTATCTCAGATCCGTAGACACATTGGGGGGATGAGAACAATTTTCCTGCTGGTGCTTTTATGTTGGGAGTAAATCCTTCCTCCTCAGCTAGGAGGGACACTGTGTCTCAGAGGTGGCCGAGGCCGTACAAAATGAGAGGTGAAGCATTTCAGCATCAGAACCAGAAAAGACAGAGATGTGCTGGACAATCACAGTCCACAAAAGGACTATGAAATGGATTTCACTGTTTGTGTTCATTCCAACTTGGCCAATTCTTTCTGTATTTTCTTAGAGTTTCCAAAGAGACAAGACAGTGTCACAAAATGATCCTCTTCTAAGCCACAGTGAAACAACACAGACAAGAGAACAAGGAAACAAAGAGAAGAGAGAATTTAATTTAAACTCATAATGATGGGAGATGGAAAAGAAATCCTTTTGCTGGTGTGAATACTTGGAAAGGCACTAATTTTGCTAAACAGACTTTTCTGATAGCACTCGGGAATGGCCTTGCACTTACTGTTCTACCGCAAGCCTCGAATAATGGAATTCTGTAGAATGAAAATTCTGGGGAGAGCTATCTAAATGCTATTTTACAGGGAAACATTGATTCCCCCCCCCAGGTATTATCTTTTTTTAAAATTATCAAAGTTATACATATATGGGAGAAAATTCATAACTTACTGCAAAGCAAACAGAAAGTTTTAAACATTTTCTGTGATTCCATTACCCAGAGAAAACAGTCACTAATGACATTGCTGATGAGTGTGTGTGTAGATATACACAGTTCCTTGCTGTCTCTCCACAGCATCCCACTACATCAACTTCCTGCTTAGAGGCATGTGTATTGCTGCGTTTTTAAGAAACAATTTTAAACTATTATGCAAGCAAAGCTTTAAATGTAAAACTGAAATGATACGCTCATTACTTCCTTCTGAAGAATTCCAACTACTGGAATTGTTTGCGTGTATGGCTTCCGTAAAATCTCTCTGTATAAAAATTATCTCATGGGTTCCCTTGGTGGTCCAGTGGTGAAGAGACTGACTGCCAGTGCATGGGACACGGGTTCGATCCCTGGTCCAGGAATATCCTACAAGCCTGTGCACCACAACTACTGAAGCTGCACCCACAGCCCGTGCTCCGCAACAAAGAAGCCACAGCAAGAAGTCCGCACACCACAGCTAGAGCGTAGTCTCCACTTGCTGGAACTAGAGAAAAGCCTGAGCAGCGATGAAGACCCAGCACAGCCAAAAATAAGCAAACAAATTAATTAATGAAAAATGAATTACTTCATTTGACTTTTAAAACCATCTTCTGAGCTGTGTAGGCCCACTCTGACCATGGTTAAAAGTTTATCATATGGATGAGTAAACTGAAGCTGTTTAATGGAAAGCCACACTTGAACTGAGCTGTATCACCACAGATTCTGTGTGATTTTACAATAGCAAACAGCAGAGATACCCGTAGTATATCAAAGTGTTGTTGAGTGTAGCAGCTGTAATAAATTGACAAAATCAAAGTGAAAGTCACTCAGTCGTGTCTGATTATTTGCAACCCCATGGACTATGCAGTCCATGGAATTCTCCAGGCCACAATAATGGAGTAGGTAGCTGTTCCCTTCTCCAGGGGATCTTCCCAACCCAGGGAATCTTCCCAACCCAGGGATCGAACCCAGGTCTCCTGCATTGCAAGCAGATTCTTTACCGTTGAGCCACCAGGGAAGCCCAATAAATTGACACACTCCATGTAAATGATTGTGTGGCAACATGCTGAGAGTGGCGTGGCTGGGTTTAATACAGATGCTCTGTGTTAGCTGCAGGCTTGGATCTGGAGAGGCTCCTGGAACTGAGTTTTTGTTTTTTTTAACAAAAGCCACCATGTAGAGCCACTTTAAATTATCACAATTTTGCCTTCCCTGATGTCCCATTTTCCAGTTAGTTTTGCTGAATACATGCCCCTCCCCCTCCAGACCAGTCTATCTTCGGCCACTGGGCAAGGAGTAGACAGCACAAGGAGGTAATTGTGCCTCAGCTAATGAAACTGTGTACGAGCCCCCGTGTCCTTGTCTACTGAAGTAAAATGCTGACTCAAGGAACTGATGAACCTATTTGCAGAGCAGCAATAGAGACACAGACTTGGAGAACAGACTTGCGGACACAGTGCGGGAAGGAGAAGGTGGGACAGATTGAGAGGAGCACTGGCATATATACACCACCTCATCTAGTCAAGGCTATGGTTTTTCCTGTGGTCATGTATGGATGTGAGAGTTGGACTGTGAAGAAGGCTGAGCGCCAAAGAATTGATGCTTTTGAACTGTGGTGTTGGAGAAGACTCTTGAGAGTCCCTTGGACTGCAAGGAGATCCAACCAGTCCATTCTGAAGGAGATCAGCCCTGGGTGTTCATTGGAAGGAATGATGCTAAAGCTGAAACTCCAATACTTTGGCCACCTCATGCGAAGAGTTGACTCATTGGAAAAGACTCTGATGCTGGGAGGGATTGGGGGCAGGAGGAGAAGGGGATGACAGAGGATGAGATGGCTGGATGGCATCACTGACTCGATGGACGTGAGTCTGAGTGAACTCCGGGAGTTGGTGATGGACAGGGAGGCCTGGCGTGCTGCAATTCATGGGGTCGCAAAGAGTCAGACACGACTGAGCGACTGATCTGACTGATCTGATCTGATGTGTAAAACAGGCAGCTAGTGGGAAGCTGCTGCCTCGCACAGGGAGCCCAGCTCTGTGCTCTGTGATGGCTTTCAGGGGCCGGATGGGGAGGAGGGAGGCTCAAGTGGGAGAGGATACATGTGTACCTTAGCTGATTCACTTCATTGTACAGTAGAAACCAACACAAGATTGTAAAGCAACTACACCCCAATAAAAAAGACAATGTATGTTAAAAAAAAAAGACATCCCTCTGGACCTGCCATGTTCCTCAAACAAAATAAGCAACAAAGTACATTTTAATAATCTTCAAAAGAAAAAAATGTTAAATATTTCCATTTTAATTTTAACCCAATACAAACTACTGCACTGAATACCAATATATCATTTAAGTGCATAAATCTTATACATACAAAGTCCTACTCAAGCTGGTGATATAGCTTAATAATTAACGGGAAGCCCTGTAAATACCTGGATGGATTTAATAACCTCATAAACACACAAGTTCCAGTCTACTAATGTCTAATATGGATACAATTACATATGCAATTATCCGCATCTGGTGAGAATGGTCTCTAAACAAAGAAGATTAAAAGGAGCTGACACCAGATGCACAAAAACTACGCCTTGTGTAACCCTGCCCCGTGGGAAACGGCAGGGATGAAAGGGAAGCTCTAAGAGGAGGCTCAGCAGGTAGAGAACCCACCTGACATGCAGGAGACACAGAAGACGCAGGTTCCATCCCAGGGTTGGGAAGATCCCCTGGAGAAGGAAATGGCAACCCACTCCAAGTTTCTTGCCTGGAGAATGTCATGGACAGAGGAGCCCAGTGGGCTACAGTCCATGGGGTCGCATAGAGTTGTACATGAACTGAGTCCAAGCACATACAAGAGGAAGTCTGAGTAAGCTAAATTAACTAATTAGTGCTGGCACACTGTATGTCAGCCACTTTGGCCTAAGATAAACTCATATCAGTAGAAATCCAGTGTGAAGCATGTTAAGGATTACCTCAAAATAAAGTTAAGTCCTAGTGAAGGTGTAAAAATCCATAGCTAAAAGAAAATAAGCTATGAAATAAAATTAACATGGTTAATTAACACAGCTATTAACATGTTACATATGACAGTTAAGAGAATCTTGAGAGTTCTCAACACAAAGAAAATACTTTTCCTATTTATTTAATGCTGTATTTATATGATTGGATGTTCACTAAATTTTTTTTGTGGTAATCATTTCATCATATATGTAAGTCGATTTATTATGGTGCGTATATTTTAAAATTATACAGTCTGTATATGTCAAGTACATATCAATAAAAGTAGAAGACAAGTTTTTAAATTAAAAATAAAATAATAAAAATATATAAATAAGTTATGAAGCTGACTTTAACACTTCTGATTATACCAATGAAGATCCACACTGGGATTGTGCTTAGCCCTACATTAACATAATTATAACAACAAAATTATTCAGCAGAACAGGATGGGCATCAGCTTAAAAGTCAGAGAACTTGGCAGTGATTCACGCTTCTCTAGAGGAGCCTGTTTGATAATTGACAGACTCTGGTAAACCCCATCCTCAGGGAACCCTGGTGAAGAACAGCAGAAGGCATAATTACCATAATTATCAGATGTTCAGTCAAGGCATAGCCCATGGGAAGGGAAGATGGAGGCTACATTTTGTACCTCAGGAACATAACTTACACAAAAATTTTTAGGAAATACAAAAACCAAAGGATAATTTAATGGTAAATAAAGAATAGAGAGCTTGATTGAGCCATTAAGCACACATAGTCATCCCCTCCAATATCAATAACTTCATAACCATTAATAAGCCCCTAACTTACAAGAGGAGATAAGTCCTGACAAGATCAGCATCCTGGAAAGTGTGCTTGGATGGATCAAAGCGAAGCCTAGAGGAGATTTTAAATCTCAGAACACTTTGTGCTAAAACCAGACAAAACTTCCCACCAGATTCAACTCTAGTAAGTAAATAAAAGACTCACTTAGCACCTCTGTGTAGAAGATAGAAATTTAAAGCTGGTGCTATGGACAAAATATCATAAAGGATGATGAAAGAAGTTAAATTTCCTGGAGCCAGAGGAGCTGCTTACGGACAGTTTACAAGAACTCATCCTATGATTTATGAGTAAAGCTAATAAGCCTTATAAGCCTGGTGATAGCTGGTTCCCAGAAAAGAACTTTAGTTCTACTTTAAATATTACTTAAAAATGTAACTTTTAACATAATTTTCAGTGTTATTTTAAAAGATATAAGTTTTTAGATACAGGTTTTTAGTTACAGGGTACAAATGTCTCTGGGCTTCCCTGGTGACTCAGTGGTAAAGAACTGCCTGCCAATGCAGGGGACTTGATGATCCCTGGGTTGGGAAGATCCCCTGGAGGAGGGCATGGCTACCCGCTCCAGTGTTCTTGCCTGGAGAATCTCCATGGTCAGAGGAGCCTGGAGGACCCTGAGTCCATGGGGTGGCAAAGAGTCGTACATGACTGGGCAACTAAACAGCAACAACAGATGTCTCTAGAGAATAAACATATACAATACCACAGTTAGTTTAAAAGCAGTTATCAATTAAGAAAGCATTCAGGGTCAACTGCACAATCACCTAAATACCAATAATAAATACATAAACTACTAATTAATACCAGGCTAATTTAATAACTATACAAGAATACACAGAAGAACTATACAAAAAAGATCTTAATGACCCAGATAACCACGATGTTGTGATCACTTACCTACAGCCAGACATCCGGGAGTCTGAAGCCAGGTGGGCCTTAGGAAGCATCACTATGAACAAAGCTAGTGGAGGTGATGGAATTCCAGCTGAGCTGTTTCAAGTCCTAAAAGATGATGCTGTAAAGTGCTGCACTCAATAGGCCAGCAAATTTGGAAAACTCAGCAGTGGCCACAGGGCTGGAAAATGTCAGTTTTCATTCCAATCCCAAAGAAAGGCAATGCCAAAGAATGCTCAAACTACTGCACAATTGCACTCATTTCACATGCTATCAAAGTAATGCTCAAAATTCTCCAAGCCAGGCTTCAACAGTACGTGAACTATGAACTTCCAGATGTTAAAGCTGGATTTAGAAAAGGCAGAGGAACCAGAGAAACATCCGTTGGATCACAGAAAAAGCAAGAGGATTCCAGAAAAACATCTACTTCTTTTTTATTGATTAGGCCAAACTTTGACTGTGTGGATCACAACAAACTGTGGAAAATTCTGAAAGAGATGGGAATACCAGACCACCTTACCTGCCTCCTGAGAAATCTGTATTCAGGTCAAGAAGCAACACTTAAAACTGGACATGGAACAACAGACTGGTTCCAAACTGGGAAAGGAGTATGTCAAGGTTGTATATTGTCACCCTGCTTATTTAACTTCTATGCAGAGAACATCATATGAAATATTGAACTGGATGAAGCACAAGCTGGAATCAAGATTGTTGGGAGAAATATCAATAACCTCAGATATGCAGATGATACCATCCTTATGGCAGAAAGTGAAGAGGAACTGAAGAGCCTCTTGATGAAAGTGAAAGAGGGGAGTGAAAGAGCTGGCTTAAAACTCAACATTCAAAAAACAAAGATCATGGCATCTGGTCCCATCACTTCATGGCAAATAGATGGGGAAATAATGGAAACAGTGACAAACTATTTTCTTGGGCTCCAAAATCACTGCAGATGGTGGCTGCAGCCACGAAATTAAAAGACGCTTGCTCCTTGGAAGAAAAACTATGACCAATCTAGACAGCATATTAAAAAGCAGAAACATTACTTTGCCAACAAAGGTCTGTCTAGTTAAAGGTATGGTTTTTCCAGTGGTTATGTATGGATGTGAGAGTTGGACTGTAAAGAAAGCTGAGCACCGAAGAACTGATGCTTTTGAACTGTGGTGTGGAGAAGACTCCTGAGAGTCTCCTGGACTGCAAGAAGATCAAACCAGTCAATCCTAAAGGAAATCAGTCCTGCATATTCATTGGAAGGACTGATGCTGAAGCTGAAGCTCCAATACTTTGGCCACCTGATGCGAAGAATGGACTCATAAGAAAAGACCATGATGTTGGGAAAAATTGAAGGCAGGAGGAGAAAGGGACAGACAGAGGGTGAGATGGTTGGATGGCAGATGCCATCCATCGATGGACATGAGTCTGAGCAAGCTCTAGGAGTTGGTGATGGACAGGGAGACCTGGCGTGTTGCAGTCCATGGGGTTGCAAAGAGTTGGACAGGGCTGAGCGACTGAAGTGAACTGAACTTATTAATTAATAGAAGCAATACTGTTCATATTAGTAACAAGAAATGTTTCTCCTTGCATAAAGCTTATATCAGAATACATAAACCCACTAATAGTTAACAGTAAAAAAAACCTAAACCAATACCTAATTATTTATTAAAACAATTGTTAATCAGCATGTTACTGAAAGAGTACGTGGGCTCTGGCTGCTTGCTGCTCAAAACCAACAAACAGGCCAGATTGGCAGAAAGGAAAGTGTGCGTATTTTAGATGCTGGAATTGTGGGGAACGGGGTGGGGGACGTCTATCCAAAGACCGTTCCCACCACCGACAAGCAAGGGTTGAGCGCTCTTATAGATGAGGGCAGGGGGTAGGGGGTAGGAACAGAGGAGGGGGGACTACACGCAGAAACAGCACAGTCAGCTCTGACAGTCATCTCGAAATTGGTCATCGGGGTCTGACCAGCGTCATCTTGTTTCAAGTACAGTTAATCTTCAGTTCCAGGGTCAGTGTGTTCCCATTTTTTTGTGGCCAGTTTTCTGAACTGTGGCGGCTCCTGTCCTGGGTTCGGTCTGGTCATCATGTAGTTAATTTCTCCATCTGGTTTTTTGGTGTCTATAAGGCAGCTCACAGGATGTGGCTCAGAATATTATCTATAGACCTTGAGAAAGAACTAAAGGTCCTTGACCATGCTTAATGACAGCATTATTATTGTTTAGTCTCCTCTGACTGTTTTCCTTTGTTTCAGCATTTCTCACTTTTCTGATTAAACTTACTTTTTGACTAAAACTTCCACAGACAAAAGGCAGGCGGAGGACGTGGTGGGGGGCGGGGAGGACAACAGGGTCCTGCTCTGTTTCAAGCACAGACATACATTCAAGGAAAGATTAAAACAAGTGAACGAACTCAGCAATCACAAATCCTGCCTGTTTACCAAGAACTCTGCCTCTTGTAGTTCTGGTATCAGAGGCATGGCCTCTCTGGTGACATCTCTCTAACTGTCACAGGATCCTGTCTGCAGACATGTATCATGGCCATATGTTCTCTGAATAAGGACTTGCAAGAATGGCCACGTATGGGTTTTACCAAATATTTTAATTAAAAATTTTGGTTTTTTATATTTGTAATTTATTTATCATAATATTTGACAGGGGCTGGTCTGGCACATGGGATCATTTAGCTGTGGCATGTGGCATCTAGTTCTCTGACCAGAGAATGAATCTGGGGCCCCTGCATTGTAAGCACAGACTGTTAGCCACTGGACCACCAGGGAAGTCCCTACCATGACCTTTAATCACTGAAATTGACCTTCCTGGGAAGAGGTGGGAATAAAACAAGAGGAGAAGATCCTACAGAGCATTGATTAATCCATTAATCCAAAATATAATCAAATTTTAAGGGAAAACATAACATGTCCTCTGCCTGCCTTCTGTCTGTAGAAAACCTTTACACTCCCAGGCTTCTCTGAGTTCCAAAGAGTACATTTAACAAGAGAAATGAGAAGAAGCAGAAAGGAAGGAAAACTGTTAAAGAAGACAAAACAATGACTTAGCCATTAAACAAAGTCAAGGACTTTGGGCTTCCCTCGTAGCTTGGTTGGTAAAGAATCTGCCTGCAATGCATGAGACCCAGGTTCGATTCCTGGGTAGGGAAGATCCACTGGAGAAGGAAATGGCAACCCACTCCAGTATTCTTGCCTGGAGAAACCCAGGGATAGAGGAGCCTGGCAGGCTACGGTCCATAGCGTTGCAATAGTCAGACGCAACTAAACCACTACCAAAGACAAGGACCTATGTCCCTCTTCAAGGGCTGTAGATAATATTCTGAGCCACGACCTCTGAGCTGTCTTATACACTCTGAAACCCCCACCGGGTGGAGAAGTTGACTGCAGGCTCCACAAGCACGCATACTCCAGACTCGTTAGAACCAGAAGGTGATGATGCTAAGTCCTGATGACCTCACCACCAGCCAATCAGGACAAGGTCCCTGAGCAGATCACCCCCTCCTTAACCATGGCTTTAAACTTCCCATGGAAGCCTTCAGGGAATGCGAGCCTTTTGAGCACGGCCTGCCCTGGACCCCTTGCTCAGCACCTGCAACACACGCTTCCTTTCCTTCCCCACAACACGGGCTTAGCGGACGGGGTTCACCTGCTGGGACCAGAATCTCAACTGGGGTTCAGGAACTGCACACCAAGGGCTATCGGTCATTTAGCAGAGCATAGAGCACAGCTGCCCCAAGGCGCCTGACCTCATATGAATGCAACAAGAGGAGACAAAGGATCACAGGTAAATCAGGGCAACACCCTCAACTAAGATGTCGGAAATCTCAGGGGAACAAGACACGTTACCGGAAAAGGAGAGAGAGGAGGTCTCCGAGTACACACGATCCTGATTTGTGCTGAGGGGTGAGACCCACACAACCCCAAGACCCTGCACCTGAGGTCACATGTGGACACTCTCGAAGGTGACCCTCCTCCCAGACCCTGTACCTGGGGTCACACGTCCACAGTCTCCAGGGTGATCCCCTCCCCAGACATTGAAACTGGGGTCACATGTCCACAGGTAACCACAGGAATGGACCTTAAAGGATCATTTCTAAGAGAAGTCAGTCAGGCATAGGAAGACAATAGTGTGTGATGTACCTTTTAGGCAAAATATCAATAGACATACAAAGTATCAAATTTATAAGCCCAAAGGAACTCTGAGATTTCAAACACAAACAAAGGGTTCCAAGAAAAAGAAAAAAGAAAGGAATGCGAAGGATCTGAAAATGAATTAGGAGATCTGAATTAACACAGACATAGAAACCTGTATGTGTAATCAATAATTCTCAAGGATTAGCCTCTTCCTTTCTCCCTTCCTTCCTTCCTTTCCCACATACATGGGAACCTATACCTCTAACTTATACACAGAAATCTGTATCTCTAGGAGAGAATCCACAGAAATTATCTCCTACCTTCCTTTTTGAATGCACAGAAAACTGTATCTGAGATACATAATCCACCAGTACCTGATGCTCACCACTCTGTTTGACCTTCTATGGCAAAAAATCCAAAAAAGAATAGACGTATCTCATAGATACGTTATACCTGAATCAGGCGGCTGTATATGACAACAATCAGAACACTGCAAATAGACCATACTGCAGTATAACATCGGCATGATATTAAAGAGAAGGAAAGAGAAGCAGTGTCTACTGTATTCCCCCGACCTCCCTGACTGGACCTGCTACCCCATCCCTGGAGCCCAAGCAGACTTAGGTCCCATTGCTGGTTGGTTTGGCACAGCCTGGCAGGGCGCCTTTCATTGAACCCTTTTTAAACATCTACTGTCTGATATGTTCTGGCTTGGACCAGACTTCCCAGCAGGATCCAGCCCTCTAGGGACTAGGGAGCAAATATTATGAACCCTGAATATGCCCTCGTGCTGGGCCTTCCAACTCAAGCCTCCTTTCTGGAGTGCAGCCTCCTAGGCACAGAAGCACACTCAGCAGGGTGCGGTGGACCCAGTAGTAATTAGTCTGGTACATATGTGTGTGTGTGTGATGCTTTATGGGGGAAAAGTAGTGAAACACAAGCCCTTAGGTGTTTGCTCAGGTACAATTCACTCTAATCCACAGCCCAGGATGCTGACTTTCCCAGGAACCAGAGATGTGCTTTAAAAAGTGCAGTTGCCTGTAAACATTTCCTGTAACTACAACTTGACCAGAGAGGCTGACCAGCACCTCTAATTCACAAGCCCTGGGGTTTCTGTTATGACAGCTGCCCACAGGAAATCTCCCAGGGTGGGGGTTGCAGAAATAAATTTCAAACACAGCAGAGTCTCAAGAAGTCAATTGCCACAGTAAATTTTCCTCACAAGGAAACAAGAAAAAACAAAAGCAAACCTCCCTAATGCTGCAGGAATACCAATCAAAACAACAATGGCAAATCAAATCCCATCAGTCAGACTGGCCATCCTCACAAGTTTACAAACAATAAAAGCAGGAGAGAGTCGGCAGGTGAGGTAACCCCACCGCATGTTCAGTGGAAATGGACATTGACAATAGCCACTAGAAAGCACAGCCTCCGAATGTAAAAAAAAAAAAAAAATCTTGAGAGAGAGTCAGTCCTAGGATCAGACATTCCCACACCTGGGCGAATATCCTGAGAAAGTCATCATTCAATAAAAACATGTGCACCCCAACATTCACTGCAGCTTTGCTTGCGACAGCTAAAAGAGAACCTGCAAAGTGTCCACTGACAGATTAAAGGTTAAAGAAGGCGTGTTACTTATAGACAGTGGACCATTACTCAGCCATGAAAAAGCACCATTGAAATTATGAAATTATGCCACTGTCGCTAAGAGGATGGACCTTGAAGAATCATACAATAAGTAAAATCAGTCAGACTGAGGAAGACAACAGTCTTTGATGTCCCTTGTTGCTGCTGCTGCTGCTGCTAAGTCGCTTCAGTCGTGTCCAACTCTGTGTGACCCCATAGACGAAAGCCCACCAGGCTCCCCCGTCCCTGGGATTCTCCAGGCAAGAACACTGGAGTGGGTTGCCATTTCCTTCTCCAATGCATGAGAGTGAAAAGTGAAAGTGAAGTCGCTCAGTCGTGTTCAACTCCTAGCGACCCTATGGACTGCAGCCCACCAGGCCCCTCGGTCCATGGGATTTTCCAGGCAAGAGTACTGGAGTGGGTTGCCATTGTCTTCTCTGGATATCACCTCTAGGTGTAATCTAAAGATGAATACCATTGATCTTCTTGCCTGGAGACAGAGCCTCACAGACTTAGAAAAGAAATTTCGAATCACCAAGATATAAAGATGTGTGGCATGAAGAAATGAGTTGCTTCAGACTAATATATGCACATTACTATTTATAAAGTAAATGACCAGGACCCACTGTATAACACAAGGACACTTACCCCACACTCTGTAATAACCTATATGGAAAAAGCTCATATGTATTAGTAGAAGTGAAACTAGTTGTGGTAGAAGGAAAAAAAAACCACCCACAAGACTGTAATTCACCTATACACTCCAGTTCAAACGATGAGATAAAAACAGCAAAAGCAAAAAAGAAGTGCTGACTCAGTTTCCCTCAGGACATCGTGACCTGGGCTGGTGTCACATCCCTGGAGCCTGATTAGCTTGGGTCCGAAAGCTGGAGGGTCCTGCGGCTGAGGGAGCTGGGAGGATGTGGCAGGCAGTGTGCCTACACAATGATCCTGGAGTGCCTGTTGCCCTCCAGATGTAGGTGGGATAACTTAAGGGACTGGAAGTAACAGTCCCTTAAATATATATATATATATACACACACACACACACACACACACATTAATATATATCTAATAGTACTTACTGAATAGCATAGTGAAGTTTACTGAACACACTGTGATCATTTATATGTGAAAAAGAAACAAAAAATAGTTAAAAGTCTATGTATTAATATAACTGAATCGAGTTCATGTACATCTGAAACAAACACAACATTAGAAATCAATTATATTCCAATAGAAAACAAGGAAATTACAGTTAAAAAAAAAAAGAGTGTTGCATGAAAACGTGCTGCCCCCTTGTGGCCAGTAGCGTGTAACAGCACCATGAAGAGCAGGCCTGCTGGGCATTTAACATTCACAAGGATTCAAGGTCTGTAAGTTGTCAACTAAAATATATAGCCATAACCTGAAAGTTTCATAACCTGAAAGTCCATTCTAAAGGAGATCAGTCCTGGGTGTTTATTGGAAGGACTGATGCTGAAGCTGAAACTCCAGTACTTTGGCCACCTCATGTGAAGAGTTGACTCACTGGAAAAGACTGATGCTGGCAGGGATTGGGGGCAGGAGGAGAAGGGGACAACACAGGATGAGATGGCTGGATGGCATCACCGACTCGATGGACATGAGTTTGAGTAAGCTCTGGGAGTTGGTGATGGACAGGGAGGCCTGGCATGCTGCGATTCATGGGGTCGCAAAGAGTTGGACGTGACTGAGCGACTGAACTGAACTGAACCTGAAAGTAGAAAGCTATTTTACTTGGTAGGAATGTTTACAACTCCAAGCCTGGGAGACAACATCTCAGTAGCTCTGAGAAGACTGCTCCAAGGAGGCAGGAGGGGGAGTCAGGCTATATACAAGTTTGCAACAAAGGGAGCAGGCAGTCTGAACAGCAAAGATCAGATATCAAGTTAAGGAATTTAGCATTCTGTGTATGGGAAGATGAAAGCCTCTGGACTCGCTGCGCTCACTCATTCCTTATGCGCCTCAGCTGTCTGGGACCAATTGTTCACCTTGCTTCTTGCAGTCCCCCAGCTCCTCAGCAATCATCAGCATCCACTGGATCGCAGTTTGAGGAGCCCTCATTCACATTTGGAGGCCAGAAATTGCTGATGGCTGTGACATTTCTTGTTTATTAATATGGCAGGAGATATTTTCATTTCACAAAGTAAAAAACACCTGCCCTCCTAAGGCATGAAGAAACGCCTTAGGGATGGTCATAGGAAAAGAATTCAAAACAAGGCAGGCAATAATGAAGCCAATTTCAAGAAGTTTAACTCACACCCTTTAAAATAATCACAAGAAAAGATGTCAACACCAAAAAAAAAAAAAAGATGTCAACACCACTATTTATTAGAGAAATACAAAGCTAAACTACAGCGAGGTATCACATCACACCAGTCAGAATGGCCACGGCCAAACACTATAACAACAGTAACTGCTGGAGAGGGTGTGGAAACAAGGGAACCCTCCTCCACCGATGCTTGGGATGTAAATTGGTAACAGCCACTGTGGAGGCCATTGTGAAGCTTCCTTTAGCCATGGAAATGAGAATGGGGTTAGAATACTCCTTAACACCACGTGCAAAAATAAACTCCAAACAGATTTTAAAAATCTAATTGTAAGGATGGATACTATGGAATTCTTGAGAAAAATATAAACAGAACACAATTTGACATGAATGCAGCAAGTTCTTTGTGGATCCACCTCTTAGAAGAATGAAAAATAAACCACAAATCAGAAAATGGGACCAAGTTAACCGTAAAAGTTTTGTATACCAAAAGAAAACCCTCGAGGAAGGACAAGGACAACCCTCAGAATAGGAAGAAATATTTGCAAAAGAAGAAACTCACAAGGAATTCACCTCCAAAACAAACAGCTCATGCGGCTCAATATCAAAAATACATACAAACCAAGAAAAAAAAAATGGGCCAAAGATTGAAATGGATATTTCTCCTAGGAAAGCCTACAGATAGCAGATAGGCACGTAAAAATATGCTTAGCCTCACTAATGACTAGAGAAATGCAAATCAAAAGTCCAATGAGGTAAGCATTCATATTCATCAGATTGGTGATCTCAAAACATCTTAAAGAATAATGCTAGAGAGGGTGTGGAGAGAAAGTGCTCTTGCACGCTATTCACAGCATACTTAGGAGAATGCATGGAGGGCCACTTAAAAATAACACAGAAGTGTTGCTGGCCAAAATCTTAGCTTTCTCTGTCCACCGAAGCTGAATAAAAAAATAAGGTGACAGAGCTTGGAGGAAACAGAAAGGTGGCTTTAATCCTCAGCCAGTGGACAGGGCAACTCAGAAGGCTAATGCCCCAAGAACTGTGCCCTGCACCCGCCATGAGGCGTCTAGGGGCTCATATAGGGCAAGGCTCCCAGTAAGGGGCTGGTGATGAGGAACAACTGTTAGAATCTTCTCAAAAACAGTCATAGGCTGGCATCAGTCACCCGGCAATTGAGGCTGGCAGCTCGTTGGCTCTGCAGCCTTCTTTCTGATGTGTAACCACAAGGGGAAGGTGTCGTAAGGGTAAGCAACGGACAGTAGGTGTGAAGCGCCGCTCCTGCAGAGTTAGGGAGCAGAAAAACTAAGTTACGGACATGCAGAGTTAGGAGCCGCTAAAGTAAAAAGGAAAAAAACAAAACTAGGAATGCTCAAGTGAAAGTGAAACACGACTGAGCGACTTCACTTTCACTTTTCACTTTCATGCATTGGAGGAGGAAATGGCATCCCACTCCAGTGTTCTTGCCTGGAGAATCCCAGGGACTGAGGGGCCTGGTGGGCTGCCGTCTATGGGGTCGCACAGAGTCGGACACCTGTGAAGCGACTTAGCAGCAGC
>NW_011494775.1:6090821-6091408 GCF_000754665.1 Bison bison bison | reverse complement strand
CAAATCAATGGAGAAAGGGAAAGAGGTGTTGTTCTTGTTGTCTGGCTGAAGACAAACCCTCAGTTTTGCTCTGTTTGACAATCACCAGCTGTTAAGCCCAGGGGCCCATCTATCTCCTACTTCAAATTTTTTTTGAGAGACATGAACCCCAAGAAATCTTTATTGAGGTGATGAGGGACAGATGGTAATCTTTTGTAACTTCTTCAATGCTGACATGGGACTCATAGACCCTATCTAATCAGGGTCATGGAGCTCTTGCCCTGTGTTATTAAGGGGCCCCAGAGTGACTTTTGTGGTTATTCCCACAGGATCTGTTTGGAGGAGTGGCTGTAATCTCTTTGGGGGTGTGGGTTTTCTCTCCACATCATTATTATCTTGATGTAACTGTTGTCATCTGGAGGAGACAAGTCTTAACAGGTAGTTTAAGAAAACAGAGGTCATAGATCAGTAAAAGAGTTATTGTAACTAGGGGTCAAAGAAGGAGTAAGAACCAGTTACGTTTGATGATGATTTTGGTTGTGGTCCAGATAGGGTCAGTGCTTGGGTCATCCTGTTCAAAGGGATGGAGCCTTTAGGACTCAGAAATA
>NW_011494775.1:6086637-6089244 GCF_000754665.1 Bison bison bison | reverse complement strand
GTCCCAAGGCTGGGCTGTCCTGGGGCTGAGGGAGCCGGGAGCATGTGGCAGGCAGCGTGCCTCCACAAGGGACCTGGAGTACTTCTTGCCCTCTGCAGAGCCCCCAAACTTCAGAAATAAGTGGGAGAAGTTAAGGGTTTGGAATTAACATATACACAGTAAAATATATAAAATAGATGATCAAAAAGTAACTACTGAATAGCATAGGAAAGTTGAGGAACACACCGCAATCACCTATACATGAAAATGAACCCAAAGAGAATAAATAAACATCTATGCATAACTGAATCATGTATCTGTACAACTGAAACAAACACATCCGAAATCAACAATATTCCAACATAAATAACAAGGAAATTACAGGGGGAAAAGAACAGTGGAACATGAAGCAGGGCTGCTCCTTTGTGGAGCATGCTCCTTTTAATTTAACGACACCATGAAAGGCAGTGCCGCTGGGCATTCAATATGCATAAGGATCAAGGGGCTGTAAGTAACAAATACCCGCTTTCAAGAAATGTCCTGGGTGTCACTGAAGAAAAATTCAAAACAGGGCAGGCATTCAGGTGGCCAGTTTCAAGAGATAAGTTTAACTCACACCCTTTAAAAGAATCACATGCAAAGATGTCAACCTTACTAAATATTAGGGACATGCAAATCAAAACTTCAATGAGGTATTTCCTCACACGGTTCACAGTGACCATTGTCCAAAAGTTGACAATAAATGCTGGAGAAAGTGCGGAAAAAGGGAACCCTCCCACACTGCTAGTGAAAAGATTACGGCCACTATGAAGAACAGGGTGCAGGGTTTTTTAAGAAATGGTCATGAGAATGAAATTAGAACACTGCCTAACAGCATACACTAAAATAAACTCCAAATAGATTAGAGAGCTAAATAAAAGGACAGATAATATGAAACTCTTAAGGGAAAAAGCAGAACATACTTTGACATAAAATGCGGCAAGTTTTTCTTGACCCACCTCTTAGAATCATGAAAAATAAAACAAAAATAAATAAATGGTACCTAACTTCTCTTAAAAGTGCTAGCATAGCAGAGGAAACCATAAACACGACAAAAAGACAAACCTCATAATGGAACTAACATGTGCAAACAAAGACACCCACGAGGAATTTATCTCCAAAACACAAACAGCTTATGCACCTCGAAATCCAAGAAACATCCAGTCAAATGGGGCACAAGATTTAAATGGACCTTCCCCTACAGAAGACATAGAGATGGCCATGAAGCACATGAGAAGATGCTCAGCATCTGTAAGTATTAGAGCTGTGGATCAGAAGTAAAACAGGGCATCATCTTACACAGGTCAGAAAGGTCATCATAGAAAGTCTACAACAATAAATGCTGGAGAGCGAATGGAAGAAAAGAACCCTCCTAGCTGTCGGTGGTCACGAAATCCACAAAGGAGAACAGCACAAAGGGTCATGAAAACTGAGCAGAGAAACCACAGGCACAGCAGTCCCGTTCCTGGGCGCAGATCCAGGGAAAACCATCACTTTACAAGACAGGCGCACCCTGATGTTCATGGCAGTATTATGTACAAGAGTCACGACATGGATGAAGCCTCAGTGGGTAAGGACAGACGAATGGGTAAACGAGATGGGGCACACACACACAGAGCAATGTTGCTCAGCCATAAAAAGGGTGACATTACGCCATGTCCAGCCACAAGGAAGGAAGTAGAGACATCACACCAAGTGAAGTAAGTAAGACAAAGGAAGGCAACTATCATGTGGTATCTCTTGGAGGTGGATGCTAAAACTGGATACAAATGAACTTCTTTACCAAACAGAACCGGCCTCACAACATAGCAAAGCGCCTATGGTTACCAAAAGGAAAAGGTGGTGGGCAAAGGAAATGAGAAGGTGGAGATGAACATACACACACGACTCTTTGTAAAATAATCAACAAAAACCCACTATGGGATGAGGACTCCTAATCAATACTGCATAATAAACTATATGGGAAGAGAACCAAAAAAAGGACATGTACACAGCTATGCTTAAGTGAATCGTGTTGCTGTCCACCTGAAACAAACAAACAAACACACCCTACAACATTGTAAGTCACTCTGCAGCTGCTGCTGCTGCTAAGTCGCTTCAGTCGTGTCTGACTCTGTGCAACCCCATAGACGGCAGCCTGCCAGGCTCCCCCGTCCCTGGGATTTTCCAGGCAAGAACACTGGAGTGGGTTGCCATTTCCTTCTCCAAAGCATGAAAGTGAAAAGTGAAAGTGAAGTCGCTCAGTCGTGTCTAACTCCCAGCAACCCCATGGACTGCAGCCTACCAGGCTCCTCCGTCCATGGGATTTTCCAGGCAAGAGTACTGGAGTGGGGTGCCATTGCCTTCTCCACCAATACAAAATACAAGTTATAAAAAGAGAATGCTGACTCTCTTCCCTTCAGGCCTTAGTGACCTGGGCTGCTGTCACATCCCTGAAGCCCGGGCAGGCTTGGGTCCCTTGGAAGGACCGTCTTGGGGCTGAAGGAGCTGGGGAAGATGTGCCTGTCAATGAGCCCTTCCCCATGCACCTGGTGTGCCTGTTCCCCTCTGCACCGGCCCACAATCTCCAGATCCAGGCGGGTCCTCCTG
>NW_011494775.1:6072306-6084715 GCF_000754665.1 Bison bison bison | reverse complement strand
TATAGGATGTTACTTTCTGTGGAATCTAAATATGGATACAAATAAACTTCTTTACAAAAGAGAAACAGCCTCATAGAAAACAAACTCATGGTTACCAAAAAATAAAGGCGGAGGGACAGGGAATAATTAGCTGGTTCAGATCAATATATACACCTTAAAACAGATGCTAAAGGGCTCATAATAGTCACAAGTCCGAGAAGGCTTGTAAGTGACAGTCTGAGAGGGCAGGTAAATGACACCTGCCCTCAAGAAATGTCCTGGGGTAAATCACTGGGAAAAACAAATTCCAAACAGGACCAACTTTCAGGAAGCCAGATTGAAGAGGTAAATTGTTCTCACAAGATGTAAAATAAAAATAAAAGCACATGGAAAGACAGTCCACATCAGTAATTATTAAATCAATGCCAAACAAAACTACAAGGTGATGCCTCGCATACACTGGCCACGATGGTCATCGTCGAAAAGATCTCAGAGTAATTACTGCAGAGAATGTACAGAAAAGAAAATCCTCCCTCAGTCTTGGTGGGAATGTAAACGGTAAAGCCACGATGGAAAACAGCATGGAGATTCCTTGAAACACTAAACACAGAAGTATCATATGATCTGCAATCCCATTCCTCACTTAGGTCCAGAGAAAATCGCCATTCAAAATGACACGTGCACCTTGATTTTCAGGGCAGCACTACTGCAATAGCCAAGACACAGAATCCACCAACATGTCCATTGACTGAAAAATGAAGACTATGCGGAACATCTGTACACTGGAATGCTGCTCAGCCATGAAACAGAACAAAATAAGGATATCGGCAGCAGCCTGGATATACCAAGAAATTATCATACTATAAATACTTTTCAGAAAGAAAAGGACAAATATCCTAAGATATCACATACAGGTGGAATCTATAAGTTCATACCAATGAACTAATTACAAAATAGAAACAGACTCATAGACTGAGAAAATCAAATTATGATTATCGAAGGAAAGTTAGAAGGGACAGATAAATTAAGAGTTTGGGATGAAAATATACACACTAATATACACCAAGTGGATAAATAAAAAGGACCCACTGAATAGAACTGGGGACTCTACTGAACAAACTGTAATAACCTATATGAGGAAAAAAAAAAACCAGAGAAAGGATACACATCTATGCATAACTGAATCAAGTTCATGTACACCTAAAACAAACATAACATTGGAAATCAACTCTACCCCAATATAAAACAACAATAAATTACCAAATAAATTACATGAACTCGGTCTAGAGGACACCGGACAGTGGTGACGCTATGAATTAGATATATGACATGCTACGATATTAATATGACACCACCAAAGGTTTTCTTTCACTCAGTGGAATGCACAGCAGCAACTCACGCAAAGGTGCCTACCATATGTGAATGCGACAACATGGAGAGCAGAAAAAGGACCACAGGTTAGTCATGGGGACAAGACACACTGAGGTAAAGAGCATATATGAGGTCTCTGGGTACAGGATCCGGACCCACGTGGATGGGGGGAGACCCACACAATCCCCAGACCCTGCACCTGGGGTCACACGTCCACAGTCTCCAGGGTGACCCCCCTCCCCAGACCCTGTGCCTGGGGTCACACGTCCACAGTCTCCAGGGTGACCCCCCTCCCCAGACCCTGTGCCTGGGGTCACACGTCCACAGTCTCCAGGGTGACCCCCCTCCCCAGACCCTGTGCCTGGGGTCACACGTCCACAGTCTCCAGGGTGACCCCCCTCCCCAGACCCTGTGCCTGGGGTCACACGTCCACAGTCTCCAGGGTGACCCCCCTCCCCAGACCCTGTGCCTGGGGTCACACGTCCACAGTCTCCAGGGTGACCCCCCTCCCCAGACCCTGTGCCTGGGGTCACACGTCCACAGTCTCCAGGGTGACCCCCCTCCCCAGACCCTGTGCCTGGGGTCACACGTCCACAGTCTCTAGGGTGATCCCCCCTCCCAGACCCTGCACCTGGGGTGGCAAGACCCTTGGTTAGGACACCAGGTCTCTGCTGGTTGGGTCCCTGTGGTGGAAACAAGTGAGCTCCTATAACCTCATGACTTGGTAGATAGGAGTGTGGGGTCAGTCTCCTTCCCCTACACCTGTCCCAGAGAAGTCCTCCTCTCTTCTCTCTGGTTCTATGAGATAGTAACTGTTTTTACAGCTGTCACGATAATGTTGAACACACTACCTTGGTTCTGGCAGTCTCAGTCTTTTCTTGTCCAGCTGAAGTGCTGTGAAAACACATCAGATGCTGAGCTGGGAGACGAGGGACAGGTCTGGTCTCTGTTGAGTATGGACAGTCTACTGGAAGGAGATAACAGCAGCAACCTCACCTGCTGCCCACTGGCTTTTTGCCTGATCCATGTGCCCTGCAATCAATTGCCCAGGTAAACCTGCTCTCTTCTTGTCATGCTCATGCTGGTGAATTGGAATAATCACCAGGTAGCTCACCTGAGGAGTCTCCAGGAGACCCAGGGATGGGGAATCTTGCAGGGGGTAAAGAGGGAATAGGCACAGGTCTGTATAAAATGATATTGTAAAGCATTAACTCCTAACATGAGTGAAGCTCACATGTATTCTTTCCTTTTTTTAACTTTTGTGTGTATGGTCTCCCTCTGCACATGATTCTGACCCACACAGATGGGGTGAGACTCACAGAGTCCCTAGACACCCCCACCTGGGGTCACACATCCCCTTAGTCAGGACACTATGGCTGTGGTCGGCGGGCCCCCAATGTGTAAACAAGCCAGGTCCATATAGTCAAAGCTATGGTTTTTCCAATAGTCATGTATGGATGTGAGAGTTGGACCATAAAGAAAGCTGAGTGCTGAAGAATTGATGTTTTTGACTTGTGGTGCTGGAGAAGACTCTTGAGAGTCCCTTGGACTGCAAGGAGACCAGTCCATCCTAAAGGAAATCAGTCCAGGGTGTTCAATGGAAGGACTGATGCTGAAGCTGAAGCTACAATATTTTGGCCACCTGATGGGAAAAGCTGACTCATTGGAAAAGACCCGGATGCTGGGAAAGATTGAAGGAAGGAGGAGAAGGGGACGACAGAGGAAGAGATGTTTGGATGGCATCACCGACTCAACAGACGTGAGTTTGAGCAAACACCAGGAGACAGTGGAGACCAGGGAAGCCTGGCGTGCTGCAGTCCATCGGGTCACAAAGAGTTGGACACGACTCAGAGACTGAACAGCAACAACCAGGTAGCCTGCCTGAGGTGTCTCGATGAGCCCCAGGGAAGGTGAACTCATCAGAGGGAAAGACTAAGAGCCCTGCCTCAGCACTGACCCCTGGGAGGGCCATGGAACCCCACGTTACCCAGAGAAACCCACCTCAGCTCCAGACCCCAGACATCTGAGCACTGACATTCAGACGTAGGCACGAAGTTTTCCAGGACAGAGGCCAGGCCGGGTCTCTACCCAGGTCTCCATGTCCTACTGCACAGAGAACCCAGTCAGGTGTAAATGTTCTCAGTGTAGAAGAACACGGTCTCATCTAAACATAATCAGTGTAGACAGGACTTGGAGAGGTCTGAATCTACCACGTAGACAGACCTTGGTCAGGTTCAAAGCAGCTCAGGGCTGCGCTCCCAGGAGGCACACCTTGGGTGTCTCATCATTGGACAGGGGGCTCATCCGTGTGTACAAACTAGGATGTACCTTTCTTGAAGAAATTATCACTGGGTTCCACACTTCACCCACATGAGGAAACGGAACAAAAGCTTTGTCACTAAACATTTCAACGGGCAAAACAAAACTGTGACCAGGTTCTGCAGCCACGCGGTGGTCAGGGCCCAGGGGAGAGCCAGGAGCTTCGTGGAGTGCAGCCCAGTGTCCTGCAAGGACGGACTGGAAGTGGCCCGGCTGCAGCGTCCCAGGCTTCCGGCAGGAGGCGCTGCCCCCTGCGCCCAGGAAGGACAGTCCTGCAGAGTCGGGCGGGGAGAGCGGGTCTGACTACCCTGATGGTCAATTAGGGATGGAGCGCGCTCAGGTCCTGCTTCCCCGCAGGGTGGGGGCAAGAGGGGCTGACACCTCCTAGGCTCCCAGTCAGGTGACTTCGTGCTGGGGCTGACGCCCACAGGGCACCGTGCTGCATCCAAGCGGGAATGCGGAAAGAGGTGGGGCATAGCCATCAGAGCAGAGAACCCACGGGGAGCTCCCACCTGCGCCCGCCTGCCCACCTCGGGCCCCAAGCCCCCAGCCCATGACTCACTACCAGCTCCCCGCACCCCCTGCACACATATGCCACTGCACACCTACACAACACCGTGCACACGTACAGCACATGTCCGCAAACAGGCGCACACACACGCAAAGCACACACCAGGAATAAAATGAATACCCTAAACACAGGTGAAGCTCACATACATTCTTCCCTTCTGAGCTCTGGTGGATTTCAAAATAAGTCTATAAAGTAGTTAATGATGAATGACTTTTGTGTCATGGAACTTTCTGAAGTTGTTCCACAAACATTATAAGACATGAGAGATGAATGTAGATATTCTATGTTTCCTCCAGATAAAAATGGACAAGCAGACCATGAACGTTGTCCAGCATGAAAGGAAGGCAGTTCTGACACAGGCTACAGCCTGGATGAAGCCCGAGGGCATTATGCTCAGTGACATAAGCCAGATACAGAAGAACAAATGATGTTTGAGTCCAGTCATAGAAGGTTCCTAGAGCAGTCGGCTCCCTAGATGCGGAAAACAGGATGGTAAGTGCCAGGCGCTGAGGGAGGGGAATGGGGACTGAGTGTCTCATGGGGACTGTCTCAGTTTTTCAAGATAGAAGTAACGACTGAACAACAACAAGAATGCACTGCAGCAGCGTTTACAACAGCTGACATAAAAGTAACCAAAATGTACATGGACAGATGAATGAATAAAAAAGTCATATATGCATAGAATGGAATATGATTCAGCCAGGAAAAAAATAATGCCATTTACAGGAATAAACCATAGCACAACCATATATTAATCTAGAACAATCATAGTAAGTGAAGTACTTCAGAAGATGAAACTGATATCAATGAGCTATTTTATAAAAGCGAAATACACGCACAGTCTTAGGAAACAAACATGGTTACTGAAGGGGAGTAGTGGGTGGAAGGGATAAATTAGGAGGTTGGGATTAATTTACAGTCACAAATACATATAGAATATAGAATCAACGCGGACCTCCTTTAGAAAGGGTAGTGTACTGCACGCTCTATAATAACTTGTATGTGGAAGAAAACAAAGGGGAATCAATATGTTTGGGGATAACTGATGCAGAATCTCTACACCTACAAACACAACATTGTAAGTCAGCTATCCTCCAAAAGAAGGAAACATTAAGTTTCTTAAAAAAACAAACAAACAAGGACTAATGAGCTAGGCTTCTGGCATGTGCCAGAAGAAACCACGTACTAGGAGTAACCCTAAGACTCTGGTTATTCTGGTCAACAGGAGTAGGTCATGAAGAAATCATGTCTCCTTGTGAACACGTACAGAGCTGATGAAATGTAAATGCTAAGAATGGCTGTTGAGAGGAGTACGGAACTGCCTTTTTAAATTTTCAGTAAGACAAACATATTGATTCCAGCCCAGGTCACAGGAGGACTTAAAGCATATCCTGCTCAGCGTTCCCAATAAGGGAAGAAGGTGCCTGAACAGCAGTTCCACTTGAAGTTGGCAGACAGCCTCAGTGAGGGACACATCAGTCAAGTCTCTTCCTCATCAGGCAGATAACGAGACTCCCTCCTCAGAGCAAAGGGCTCCTTAACTCTAAATTCATTTTGTACAGAGAAGAGGAAAGAATCAGACAATCAAACTATAAACTAAATCAACTATTTTTATTTTTAAATTTAAATATAAAAAGTGAAGGATAAAAGCAGCAAAAATTATACTTGAAGTGACTAAATTACAAACTAAATCAACTATATATTCTGACATATGTTAAAAAGAGGAGGAGGATGGAAGCAACAGAAATTACTGTAAGTGAGTGGCCCTTGACTATGTGGGTACTACCCAAGTTCTCCAGTCGACTCCACCGCTAGACTTGGCTACAGACACCATCCAGGAACCAGAGTCGCTCTTTCCATCACATCAGGAGGAGCCTTCTTGTCACCGGGGCAGGGAGAGAACCCAGGTCTGTGCCTTCAGGCACCTCTTCTGCCAGGCTCCATGCAGAAGGCTCAACCTGAGTTGTGTCCTTCATCTTCTTCTCCTGCAGGTTAATGATAGGAGAATGAGGTGAAGGAAGCACCTAGAACTTAGGCAACTCCCCTTTCTGCAGTTGTTTTATTTTCTTCTCCTTCTGTAAGTGACTTTTTTGAATCAAAAGAGAAAGGGCATATTTCCACAGTTCTCCTCACTGGGATTTTGGGCTTAAAAGGTACTCCTGCTGCTGCTGCTAAGTCACTTCAGTCGTGTCTGACTCTGTGCGACCTCATAGACAGCAGCCCACGAGGCTCCTCCATCCGTGGGATTTTCCAGGCAAGAGTACTGGAGTGGGGTGCTCCATCATGGGGTAATTGCTGAGCTTTTATCACTCCTGGCTTCTCCTCATCCTCATCTTCTTGGGTGGGTTTTGGGTTCTCTTCCTCCGAACAAAGGCAGGAGTCCTGGGACAGTGAGTGGAATTGCTTTCTCTTTAGGAACACCCAGAACACCTAACAAGATAGATAAGGGCAAGGCTTCGCATAAATTTAAAGTGTTTATCTTCCAATACCCTCTTTGCTCTTCTCTGTTTGGTTCTGTCCTCCATTTCAAAATCAAAGCCAATAGGCACAGTGGGTGGCTTCTCCGGCAGCTTATTAGGGAAAATGTGCCCACTATAAGGAATTCTGGAGTCCAGTTTTCGTGCTTTAAATTTGTAGAGCCTTGCTTCTACAGGATTACATTTCTTGGATTTTGCATTAGTTTCCCTGGTGGGTCAGGGTGACTTCCCTGGTGGCTCAGATGGTAAAAGCATCTGCCCTCAAGTGTCTGCCTACAACGAGGGAGACCCAGGTTCCATCCTTGGATCAGGAAGATCCCATGGAGAAGGAAATGGCAACCCAATCTAGTACTCCTGCCTGGAAAATCCTATGGACGGAGGACCCTGGTAGGCTGCAGTCCATGGGGTCCCAAAGAGTCAGACAGGACTGAGTGACTTCACTTTCGCTTTTCCACCACCTCTTGCTGCATTTTTATTCTTTTCTCTGATTCTAGCTTCTCGGTACGTTTTAGGATCTTCTGTATATGGGGGAAAGAACCTGAAAAAGTAGGTATGCATTTATGCATAACTTAATTAAGCTCCTGTACACAACATTGGAAAGCAACTCTATTCCAATAAAAGATCAAAATGAAATTGCACAGAAAGAAAAAGAAAAAAGGGGCATGAAGAAATGCTGCCTCCTTGTGGCCGTTTTCCATAACAACAACGTTGATAGCTGTGCTGCTGCTGCTAAGTCGCTTCAGTCATGTCCGACTCTGTGCGACCTCATAGACAGCAGCCCACCAGGCTCCCGCGTCCCTGGGATTCTCCAGGCAAGAACACTGGAGTGGGTTGCCATTTCCTTCTCCAATGCATGAAAGTGAAAAATGAAAGTGAAGTTGCTCAGTCGTGTCCGACTCTTAGCGACCCCATGGACTGCAGGCTACCGGCTTCTCTGTCCATGGGATTTTCCAGGCAAGAGTACTGGAGTGGGGTGCCACTGCCTTCTCCAGACAGCTGTGCTGACGGACACTTAATATTCGAAAGGCCCATGGGGTTGTGAGTAAACAACACCTGCCTTCAAAGAAAATGGCACCCCACTCCAGTATTCTTGCCTGGAAAATCCCATGGATGGAGGAGTCTGGTAGTCTGCAGTCCATGGTGTCGAGGAAGAGTCGGACACTACTGACCGACTTCACTTTCCCTTTTTGCTTTCATGCATTGGAGAAGGAAATGGCAACTCACTCCAGTGTTCTTGCCTGGAGAATCCCAGGGACGGGGGAGCCTGGTGGGCTGCCGTCTATGGGGTCGCACAGAGTCGGACACGACTGAATCGACTTAGCAACAACACCATATAAACTCTAAATAATTTACAGATCTCAGTATGAGGATGGACACTCTAAAACCCTTGAGGCAAATATAGGCAGAAAACGCTGTTGTAAACCGCAGCAAGTTCATTTTGGATCCACATCTTGGAGAAACAAAAAATAAAACAAAAATAAGCCAAATGGACAGCCTGAGCTGGGTGACACCATGATGCTGACCAGGTTCCTGGCCCGCGCTACCACTGGCTGGCCAGAAACTGGGTCCCCCCAGCGAGCACGAGGGGCGCCGTGGGTACCGTGGGGCTGGTGTGGACCCCTGACTGGCGACTGATTTTAGACTGGGTGCCCTACGGCAAGTTCAAGAGGGATGACTCATCAGGCCCCTGTGGTGTCTGCTGGTGCTGCCTCCTGTGTCTGCATCTGGAACAGTCCAGGCTCTCTGGATGGACTCTAGGAAGTATCTGGCACGAGTTCATTTCCTCTGTTGGTGGAAATAGCTTTGGTGTGTGGACATAAGAGAGTCAATTCCTAGGCAGGTTGATAAGAAGTCTGGGAGTCCCCAAGGAGAGAGGGATCTGGAATTCTCAAGGAGGAGGAAAGGACAAATGTTTTTTTTTTCCTCTACATTCCTTGCTGCTGCTGCTGCTAAGTCGCTTCAGTTGTGTCTGACTCTGTGCGACCCCATAGACGGCAGCCCACCAGGCTCCGCCATCCCTGGGATTCTCCAGGCAAGAACACTGGAGTGGGTTGCCATTTCCTTCTCCAGTGCGTGAAAGTGAAAAGTGAAAGTGAAGTCACTGAGTCTTGTCCAACTCCTAGCGACCCCATGGACTGCGGCCCACCAGGCTCCTCTGTCCATGGGATTTTCCAGGCAAGAGTGCTGGAGGGGGGTGCCATTGCCTTCTCCCTACATTCCTTAGGATTATATAATAATAATGCATCCTGCTTGAGGACAGATTCCGGAAAAAACCTTCTGGCTAATCCTGTTATCTTAAAATGTAAATTATGGGAGTGGGTCTAGTGAGGTCTTTACAACCTCCAGACATTCTTTCGATTCACTGTAGTAACTAATGAAAAGTATCTAACTCCATCGCTAACGCTAGTGAGGGGGCACTCTTTCTGCCCCCTTGTGATGTCTATCTCAGAAGCTTTCTCTATCTCTTTTATACTTTAATAAAACTGTATTACACAAAAGCTCTGAGCCATCAAGCCTCGTCTCTGGCCCCAGATTGAATTCTTCTCTTCCGGAGGCCAAGAATCCCAGTGTCTTTCATGGTTCAGCAGCAACCTTTCAGACACACACAGCATTAAACCTCACTGTGAAACCTGCCCGCCTGCACGTGCTCATGCTGGGGTGTGGTGACCTGGGGATCCCTTCAGCACCAGAACTGCACAGGTCTGGGGTTCCCAGGGGCTGGCAGACATGGTTTGATCATTTCAGATGTGTGGTGGGTGATACTTGCATGGTGTTTTTATCTCTTGCCGCCTAAACATTACTCCTGATTTGGTGCCTTAGGACAAACATTACCTCACAGTGAGAGTTTGAGAGTGATCTGTCTGAGGGGTGCTGGCTGAGGGTCCCTCACGAAGTTGCAACAGAGGCATCGGCTTCATGGTGGGGGTGGGGGTGGGCAGGTGTTGGGGCTTCCGCAAGGCCCCCTCAGATGGCTACTCCCCATGTGGGCCTCTCAGGTGAGACTTGAGCCTCCTTACTACATGGTGGGCAAGGTTGGGGGAGTTGCCTTTTACAAGCCACTCAGAAGTCTCAGGCCATCTCCTCCACATCTCTTCAGGGGGAGACTCTGTCTTGAAGGGAGGCACCTGAGAACCTATCTGTATAGGCACAGATACAAACATGAGCAGGTGCAGGAGGATGGACTGTTTCACACCTGCCAAGTCCCGGAGGAGGCTAGAAACATCCTCTCTGTGAAAACAGCCATCTCATGACTCTGCCTGCGCTGCCACCACAGAACAGAGGCCCAGCCGCCGAGGCTGCAGTGAACCTCTCCTGGTTCTGGAGGCTGCAGCCTGAGCTCACTTCTGGAGGCTTGGTTCCTGGTTCAGCCGCCTCCTCACCATGTCCTCATGTGGCCTTTCCTTGATCTGAGAGCAGGGAGCTCTCTGGGGACTCTGGACACACTGCCTCTAGGAGATCAGGGCTGCACCCTTTTGACCTCATTTAACCTTGACGGTGTTCTTGGGGGCGCGTCGGCAGATGCAGCCACACTGGGGGGTTGGGGTGTCAATACACACACACATTTCAGGGAGACATGCTGACACATACTTTGAGTCCAGAGCAGCTTCACACATTTTAACACAAGGAGTGGCGTGTGCTACATACTTTGTGCACCAGCCTTTTTCACCTACTGTTTATTTCCTGGAGGCCAGGGCGCTTCAGAAGGAACCCAGCTTCATCATGAAAAAGTCTACAGATAATAACTGCTGGAGAGGTGTAGAGAAAAGGCAACCCTCCCATACTGACAGTGGGAATGTGAACTGGTTCAGCCATGGTGGAGAATGGTTACGGAGGTTCCTTAAGAAACCAAAAGTGGAACTACCATGGGATCCTGCAGTCCCACTCCTGGGCATATATCTGGAAAAGATGAAAACGCTCATTTGAAAAGATGCATGGATCCCAATGTTCATAGCAGCACTATTCACAATAGCCAAGACATGGAAGCAACCTACATGTCCATCAACAGATGAATGGGTAATGTGGTGTATATACAATGGGATATTATTCAGCCATTAAAAGGATGAAGTATTGCAGCAACGTGGATGGGCCTAGAGATTTTTGTACTAAGTAAAATAAACAAGACAGAAAAATACAAATGTCATATGGGATTTCTTATGTGTGGAGTCTTTAAGAGATGATATAAATGAACTTATTACAGAAATAGGCTCACAGGCATGGAGAACAAACTTTGTTGGGGAGGAATACATTAAGAGTTTGGGACTGACACACACACTGCTATATATGAAATGATAAACATGGACCTACTGTATAGCACAGGGAACTATACTCAGTACCTTATAATAAACCATGAGAAAGTTTGAAAAAGAAAAAAAATAAGCCAAAAGGACATAATTAACCTTAGCAGCATTTTCACAGCAAAGGAAACCCTAGATGAAAGAAAAACATGCTCAGAATAGGGAAAAAATATATTTCAAAACAAAGATCCCCATAAAGAATTCATCTCCAAAACATACAAACAGCTCAAGCAGCTCAATATCAAAAATAAAATGAACCAAAACTAGGAAATGAACCAAAGATCTCAGTGGACATTTCATGAAGGAGGCATACCCATGATCATCAAGCATTTAAAAAGATGCTCAGCATCACTAATTATTAGAGGAAGGCAAATCAAAAGTCCAGTGAACTATCACCTCACACTGGTCAGATGGCCATCTCAGAGAATCTCCAACTAACATGTTGCAGAGGATGCGAAGAGACGAGAACTTCCCCTCACTTTTGGTGGGGATATAACTCGGTACATCTATTAGGCAAAGAGTATGAAAGTCAAAGTGAAAGTTGTTCAGTCGTGTCTGACTCTTTTCAACCCTATGGACTATACAGTCCGTGGAATTCTCCAGGCCAGAATACTAGAATGGGTAGCCGTTCCCTTCTCTAGGGGATCTTCCCAACCAAGAGATTGAACCCAGGTCTTCCGCATTGCAGGTGGATTCTTTACCAGCTGAGCCACAAAGGAAGCCCAAAGAGTATGAAGTTTCTTTAAAAAAAAAAAAAAACAACAAAAAAACTAAACATACAAGTACCATAGGATCCAACAATCCCACACCTGGGTGTAGATATGGAGAAAACCAAAATTTGAAGACACCTGCAGCCTTGTGGTCACAGCTGCACTAGGTGCCACAAACGAGACATGGAAGCAAACCAAGCGCAGAACACAGACAAACGGATAGAGAAGATGGGGCACCTGGACACAGGCAATGTTACTCAGTCATTAAAAAGATCACGTAATGGCATTTCCAGCCACAGGAGGAAAGTAGAGGTGATCATTCTAAGTGAAGCAGGGGAGACAGGGCAAGACAAGAGTCATATGGTATCACTTCTAAGTGCAATCTAAAAATGGAGACAAAAAAATAAATAAATAAAAATGGAGACAGATGAACTTCTTTACCAGAGAGAAATGGCCTCACAGACTTGTGGTTCTCAAGAAGAAACTTATGGCTCCCAAGGAGGAGAAGAGGAGGGCAGTGAGAAATGAGCTGGTTCAGATTAACACACTCAGTCAGTTCAGTCACTCAGTCATGTCCGACTCTTTGCGACACCATGAATTGCAGCACGCCAGGCCTCCCTGTCCATCACCAACTCCCGGAGTTCACTCAGACTCATGTCCATCGAGTCGGTGATGCCATCCAGCCAT
>NW_011494775.1:6067898-6072184 GCF_000754665.1 Bison bison bison | reverse complement strand
TCAACTCTTCGCAAGAGGTGGCCAAAGTACTGGAGTTTCAGCTTTAGCATCATTCCTTCCAAAGAACACCCAGGACTGATCTCCTTCAGAATGGACTGGTTGGATCTCCTTGCAGTCCAAGGGACTCTCAAGAGTCTCCTCCAACACCATAATTCAAAAGCATCAATTCTTCGGCACTCAGCTTTCTTCACAGTCCAACTGTCACATCCATACATGACCACTGGAAAAACCATAGCCTTGACTAGATGGACCTTTGTTGGCAAAGTAATGTCTCTACTTTTGAATATGCTATCTAGGTTGGTCATAACTTTCCTTCCAAGGAGTAAGCATCTTTTAATTTCAGGTCTGCAATCACCATCTGCAGTGATTTTGGAGCCCCCAAAAATAAAGTCTGACACTGTTTCCACTGTTTCCCCACAGTAGAAAGAGTAGATTTTACACTCTATAAAATCACCCACAAGAACCCACTGCATAGCACAAGGAATCCTCCTCAACACTCTGTAATAATTTATATGGGAAGAGAACCTGAAAAAGAACATGTGTATGTCTAGCTATACACGAGTCAAGCACCTGGAGATACCCCCCTCACTCATTACTGCGCTCAGTTGCTCAGTCATATCTGACTCTTTGCAACCCATGGACTGTAGCCTTCCAGTCTCCTCTATCCTTGGAATTTTCCAGGAAGAATACTGGAGTGGCTTGCCTTTCCTTCTCCAGGGGATCGTCCTGTCTCAGGGATCAAATCTACATCTCTAGAATCTCCTGCATTGCAGGCAGATTCTTTACTGCTGAGCCACACCAGGGAAGACCCACTCATTATTAAATCAATGCAAATAAAATTTACACTGAGGAATCACCCCCCGACACACACACACTGGTCAGAATGGCCATCATCAGAAAGATCTCCAAAAAATAAATGCTGCAGAAGACTTAGAGAAAATGGAATCCTCCCTACACTCTGGGGGTGCACAAGGGTGCAGCCACATTGGAAAACAGCATGGAGATTCCTGAAAAAAGTACACACAGAGGAGCCATGGGATCCTGCAATCCCACTTTTGGGCTCAGATCTGGAGAACATCACAATTTGAAATGACACGTGCACCCCTGTTTTCAGGGAAGCATAGAGTCCACCAAAACGTCCAGCAACAGGAGCACGAAGACTGGGTGGGCCATCTATACATGGGACTACTCCTCAGGCTCTGGGGGTGGAATCAGAATGGGAGAATGTGGGCCTCTGACCAGCAGCTGGTTGGAAGAAGGGAGACCAGTTCTGAGGGCAGGGGTTCCCTGAAGTCTGTGGGTCCTGGTGCCCTGATGGGCTTCATTCCCAGTGGGGATATGGGTGTGGCCTGAGGCCCTTTGATGAAGCCACAGCAGCACTGGGCTCAGAAGTCTCCTGAGGGTGTCTCAATCTCTGACACAGTGTTTTACAAAGGAATAAGAGAATGAAGCTGTGCCTCTGAGGGCCAATCCTTCCGGCTCTGAGTTGCTTCCAACAGGACCACCATCACCTGCTTGGGGTTGGCTGTGACCCACCTGCCCCCCACCCCTCGACCCCGGCCTTTCCTCTTCCTTCTGATGATGATTCCAGTGACATTTCCAGCCTGGATCCCTCTCCCAGACCAGATGCATCTGTCTATCTACTGCCTCACCATTTCACCTTGGGGACTAAGAGGCCCCTCAGAGGACTGTGATCCTGATGCTCCCCACACCCAGGAGGGAGCCCCACCTTCCCTGGCTGCTGAGCCCAGACACCTGGTATAATAGAGCAGGAGCCTATAGGGCCTTCCCAGGACTGACTGCATCCCATATCCTCTGCTGTAGCTCCTCTCTGAAGTACGGAGGTAATGGCATCTGATGCACATGCCCGGAGTTGTTATACAGATGCTAAAACCCCCACTGAATGGAAGAAGTTAACTACTTGATGAGCATGAACACATAGCCCTCTGATGAGCGTCTCTGGTGGGTATGGGTTTGATTCTAAACGCAATTTCGCCCCTCCTGCATCTTGCTGGGGCTTCTCCTTTGCCCTTGGACGTGGGGCATCTTTTTTTGGTGGGATCCAACATTCTCCTGTTGATGGTTGTTCAGCAGCGAGTTGCAGTTTTGGAGTTCTCACTGGAGAAGATGAGCGCATGTCCTACTCCACCATCTTGTTCTTGTTTGGCCTATTGTTTGCCAAAGAGACTTGTTCTATTTTTCCAAGACAATAAACTTTAAAAAAAAATCTTTTGTTTGAAAAAAATCAGTGTTTCTGGTATAGTGAAGGACAGTGAAAGCTGGTATAGTGAAGGACAGTGAAAGCTGGCATGCTGCAGTCCATGGGGTCGCAAAGAGTCAGATTCGACTGAGCCACTAACAACAACAACAAAGGATTCTCTGCTTCCTTTCTTTCTTCCTTCCTGCCTGCCTGTCATGTACATATAGATATCTGTATCTCTGAAAGATAATCTGCAATGTTTATCTCCTTCCTTCCTCATACTGGCCAATACTTTGGCCACCTGATGAGAAAAACTGACTCATTGGAAAAGACTCTGATGCTGGGAAAGACTGAAGGAAAGAGGAGAAGGGGACGACAGAGGATGAGATGGTTGGATGGCATCAGTGACTCAATGGACATGAGTTTGAGCAAGCTCCGGGAGTTGGTGATGGACAGGGAAGCCTGGCGTGCTGCAGTCCATGGGGTTGCAAAGAGTCGGACACAACTGAGCAACTGAACTGAACTGAACTTCCTCATATACACAGAAAGCTGATGCTCAACACTCTGATAGAAAAATCTATGGCAAAAATAAAAAAAAGAGTCGAGATACTCCATAGATACGTAATACCCCAATTAGGCGGCTATATACAGACAGTAATCACTACGTTGTATTTTGTCTATACTGCATGATGTTAAATAAAAGGAAAGAAAATCAATGCCTATTTTATTATCTCTGAAATCTGACTTGGATTCTAGCCCATGCCTGGAAACTGAGCAGGCTTGGGTCCTTCTGCTGGGCTGGGGTGGAGTTGACACAGCCTGGGACGATGCCCTTCACTGACCCTTTTTTTTTTTTAGTTCTACCAACCCATCTCCCTCCACCCTCATGCATGCATGCTCAGTCATGTAACCCCATGGACTGCAGCCCACCAGGCTCCTCTGTCCATGGACTTTTCCAGGCAAGAATACTGGAGTGGGTTGCCATTTCCTTCTCCATTCACTGACCCTTTTTAAAGATCCACTGTCTGCTATGTTCTGGTTGTGATGAGAGTCCCATGTGGCATCAAAGCCTGGAGGAATTTGAAGGCAAGAGTCAGCTAGCTACAACCTCTTCTGGTGCTGGGGTTCCCAGCTCAAGCCTCTTACCTGAGAGTGCAGCCTCCTAGCACCTCAGCACACTCAGCAGGGTGCAGTGGATCTGCAAGGGATTAGTCTGGACAGGGTGTTTGTGTGATGCTTTAGGTGGAAAAAGTAGTGAGACTCAAGCCGTTAAGTGTTTGCTCAGGCACACTCCACTCTATTTCACAGTGGTAGGAAGCATACTTTCCTTAAGGCTTTGGTTGCCCCAGGAAACAGATTTTTTTTTTAAGATTTTAAAGTTGCTCAGTCATGCTATACAGTCCATGGAATTCTCTAGGCCAGAATACTAGAGTGGGTAGCCTTTCCTTTCTCCAGGGGATCTTCCCAACCCAGGGATCGGACCCAGGTCTCCCACATAGCAGGCGTATTCTTTACCAGCTGAGCCATAAGGGAGGCCCCAAGATACTGGAGTGGGTAGCCTATCCCTTTTCCAGCGGACCTTCCCCACCCCAGGAATCAAACCGGGGTCTCCTGCATTGCAGGTGGATTCTTTACCAACTGAGCTACCAGGGAACAGAGGTGGGCATGAAAAAGTGCTGCCACCTTGTGGACATTCTCTTTAACTACAATATGACCACCAGTACTCACTGCCCCCTCTAATTCACAAGGCCTGGGGTTCAGTTAATGACAGCTACCCTCAGGTAATTAATGTCCTGGGATGGGAATTGCAGAAATATATCCCCAGTACAACTGACTTTCAGGAAGCCAATTGCCAAAGGTAAATTTTCTTCAAACCCTTTAAGGGAAAAAAACCTCATGCCTCCACCACAGGACAAGATGCTCAGCATCCCTAATTGCTGTAGGAATGTCAACAAAATGACAATGAATTATCAAAACCCACCAGTCACAATAGACATCTTCACAAGTTAACAGGCAAGAGAGAGCCTAGAGGCAAAAGAACCTCTTACTCTATCTGTAGCAGCACCCAGTATAATGGACAGTCTCC
>NW_011494775.1:6053204-6067798 GCF_000754665.1 Bison bison bison | reverse complement strand
ACCATTGAGGCAAAGGCACGTGCACACCAAGGAACACGACTACAGCGCTACATCCGAGAGCCAAGACACACAGCCAGCAAAATCTCCAAGGAGAGATTAAAGCTCAAATGAGATGCGGTACATATACGGTGGACTATCTCTCACTCATAAAAAGCAGCCACTGAAATTAGGGAATTATGACACTGGTAGCCACAGGCATGGACCTTGAAGGATCATACACTAAGGGTAGTCAGTCAGGCAGATGAAGACCATAGTATGTGAGGCACCTTCTAGGCAAAGTAAAAATAGACAAACAAGGCAACAAATTTACAATCCAAAAAGAGATTCAGAGAATTCAAAATCAAACAAAGGGTTCCAGGAAAAAAAAAAAAAAAAAAGTGAAGTGCCTAGAATGAATTAGGATCTCCAGACTAACATAAGCATAGAAACCTGTATCTGTAATAGATAACCCACAAGGATTATCCTCTTCCTGTCTTCCTTCCTTCCACATATACACAAAAGTCTGTATCACTACCTATACACAGACATCTGTATCTCTAAGAGATAATCTACAGCAATTGTTTTGTTCCTTTCTCCGTTGTATACACAGAAAAGTGTATCTGAGATAAATAATTCACAGAGACCTGATGCTCAGCACGCTGTTCAACCTTCTATGGCAAAAAATCCAAAAAAAAAAAAAAGGATATCCCTTGGATAAATAATACCTGAATTGGGTGGCTGTACACTGAGCACAACACTGCAGATCATCTATATTCCAACATAACGTTGGCCTAATGTTAAGGACAGAAAAGCAGTCCCTACTGTATTATCTCTGACCTCCCTGACTTGGGCTGCTATTCCATTCCTGGAATCTGGGCAGGCTTGGGTCCCATGGCTGCACTGGGGTGGTGTCGACATACCAGGCTAGGTGCACTTAGTTGAGCTCCCTCTTAAACCTGTACTGTCTGGTTATCTCTCTGGGACCAGAGTACCTGATGCACCCAAAGGATGGTACTGGGGCCTCTGGCCTCAAGGACCTTTGGGAGAAAGTTCCCAGCTCAAGCCTCCTTCCTGCCAGTGCATCCTTCTAAGCACCTGAGAACCCTCAGTTGAGTGCTGTGGCCCCGGTTCGAATGCGCCTGCAAACAAGGTGTGAAACTTTAGGGGGCAGAAATAGTGAGACACAAGCCCAGACACATTGCACTGCAGCCAGGAAGCTGACTTTCCCTAAGGCTCTGGTTGCCCCAGTAACCAAAGCTGGGTATGAAGAACTGCTGCCGACTTGTGGACATTTCCTGTAACTACAACTTGACCACCACAGCTTACTGCAATTCTGTTTAGTCGCTCAGTCGTCTCTGACTCTTCACGACCCCATGGACTGCAGCATGCGAGGGCATCTTCCACTTGGGTGGCAGTCACTGGGGGACAGTGGGCTGTGGGCCTTTAGAACACACCAGAGAGTAACTCTGGCCAGAGTTCCTCAGTTGTTTCCACAGCCACTCGCCTGTTTGCAGAGGGTTTGAGAAGAAATGAGAAAATCGTAGAGGAAGCCTTAGAGTGATAAAAAGTTAGTACCAGATGTCTGCACATTACCAAAGTAACCAGAATAAACCAAAACCTAGCCAGCCGGAAAGTCACATTAACATGACTTTCCAGTCTCATTAAACCAGTGACCTTTCTCCAAAGTGCCTTATAAACAGTTTCCCTTCACAGGGAGAACACCCCTAACTGGAGTCGAAGCCCCCAGACGGAAGCCAAAGCTCCCCAGATTGGACACGGTCAAAAAAGGCCCCAATGGGACCCTGATGTCAAGCTGTTCTGGGGGAAAGGTTATTTGAGCTTTTAATTCACAAAGGAGAGTAGTGTCTCTCACAGAGTCAATCAACTTGTTCCCCACTGTCAAAGTTATCCAGGGCTCCTGTAGAGGAAGTTAGAATTGGATGTCTCACATTCAAGGAAGCCTGCGGGCCTGTTCACGTTCCTCACCTTTGTACAGTGCTTCTGACTGCCAGATTGTTTTATTGTGAGCAATTGCTCTTCTGATCTTAACATATCTAATATGCAACCCAAAGATCTTGCCTTCTGGATAGATGAAATATTTCCCATTTTTTGTCCCATAAAGGAAAAACACAAATTGAGGGGGGAAAATGTTCCCAGTGCGCACACCAGAGTGACTTACCCTCCAAAATTGAGCCCACAGGCTCTTAACACGAACGGGCAAACAAAACAAGCAAACTGGCTGAATAGGCTATTGGATTGGGTAGACTCACTCTACAAATGAAATCGAGTCCGTCAATGAAGGAAAGTCACACGGCTCAAAATAGCCTGGAGTTAAAACTCCCCTCCAGGTCCTCCCCACCATTTTATGCAAAACAAAGAACTCTCTCACCAGAAGAAAAAAACAAAGGACAAAAAGGTTGATTACGCACAGCCTACGCCCAGCCAGTCCAGCCTTTGGCCTATCTCCAGAATTTCTTGCGCCAGCCGTTTAAGAGAGAACTACTCCGAACAACCTTGGAGAACAGGCCCCCTTAAGATGGTAGCTTTCCATATATATGCCTATATATACTTAGTCTTTTCTTGGGTTAGTGCAGCAGCTCACTAATCTGACTGCTGCCCCTTCTCACCTCATTAAAGGTGATCTGGTCCAGTAAAGTGCCTTCTCTAACTCCCTTACCCAACAGTCAACTCTTGGAAGTTTGTTGGTTCCTGGTCTCAACTGCCAAGCACTGGGGGTAGCCATTGCCACTACAGAGAATCTTAAAGAAAAGACCCTTAGGACAAATGGTCCCAATATGCCCTGATCAGGGCCAGCTAGCCACCAGCAGCAAGGATCCTGGTTGGCTAAGCCAAATTGTTACTGAGTCCAAGCTCGCTCTGCTTGCCACACGACAGGCCAATGAATCTGCTCTCAGATTCATTGAGGGGATGAGGTAAGGAAGAAGCTTTTTTATTCAAAGCCACCTGGCCAAAATGATAGCAGGCTAGGGTCTCAAAACAATCGTCTTGTCAAGGCCTGGTTGCCAGTTCTTTTATGGGTCAGAGATGGAAGAGGGGGAGGTGAGGAAGCAAAGCAAAACTATTCAATCCTTGGAAATGTCCCCTAGAATGGGGCAAGCCTTTAGGCAGGGGAATGTGTTAGTTTCACTTTTAACAGTCCTTCTCTGGTGGGCTGCTCAGGTTATCTCCCTCAGGAAGGGCATTATGTATGCTTATAATAACAAAAAAGGGTTAAAGTCCCAGAAGCAGATGGAGTGTAAATTTAAAATTAACCCTTCTCCATTACAGTCTGTCCAGGTTGGTGATAGCCCTTTGAATTATGTCTTTTTCACAATGTATAATTCTCTGGTTGCAGGTCACAAGGCATCTCATCTCTATCCAAAGATAGATTAATGAGATAAGCTTTAGGAACAAACTTAGGTCTATAATAGCTGAAGTAAACTTTTTAACAATATAACACAACAGCAAGGAACTAACTGGGAAGTGAGCTTTGCCAAACACAAACCTTAATTAACAAGACTGGAATTTAACATTTAGTGAAACAAAAAAAATTTTTTTTTTCATTGTGAGGACATTAGTCTTGCAGCCTGAGAAGGCTTTATTCCATGAAATAAAAGTGAGATTCATCAGGGGGCCAAAAAAAGCCAAGTGTCCCTGACTGTTTGATTTCAATAATAGTTATGTCAGGCGAGTGTATACTCCTCGGTTCTGTCTCGTCACAACAAAGATTTGGCGTGACGGACATTAAAGCCGTCCGCGTGTCACAGCTCTCGGGTCTTGGACAGACTGTGTTACAGCTCTCAGGTCTCAAATGGACTGTGTTATAGCTCTTAGACAAACCAGTGTTACAGCTCCGTGTTACAGCTCTATTTTATTTAGATAATAGGAAAATCCATCCTTGAGACGTGAGGGCATGTCGACCCAAAGACGCGAAGAGAAGAGTGCCCCAGCACGCAGGAGAGAGAGGGAGAGAGGGAGAGAGGGAGAGAGGGAGAGAGGGAGAGAGGGAGAGAGAGAGAGAGCGCGCGCTTTGGCTCCTCTTTTTATATGTTTCTTTCCTCCCCCGGGCCTGCCCTATGTAAACTGGGCTAGCCAGGAGTGCTGTTTGTTCTACCTGAGGTCCTCACTCAGGTCCTCGGATCTTCCTTTGTTCTATTTTCGCGAGCTTTTCCCTTCTTTATCTTTTAGCCACCGCCATTCTGGACTCCTTTTCCCTATTCTAACTACCTAACAGTTATTATTCACTTAGCCAAAGTAACTGTTAGGGGAAGTACACTGCCGGAAACCACCCACCCTGGCCAGGCACTGTCTCACCATGTAACCAGGTGCATGAGTTGTTTTACCACAGGAGGTCCATAAGGAACATGGAACTAATAAGCCACCACAAACTGGAAGAGATCAGGAAAGGTCAGAAGGTGACACCACGTGTCTAACCAACTCCCAGAATCCTTCTCGCTGACATCCATCTTGGTTGAGCAATGCGTGTGCCACCAGGAAGGACTCTGAGTCAGAATGACTGGCCAAAGACAACCCAGAAACTAAGCCCATCACCATAAAATCTGAGACTGTGAGCCATGTGGCAAAGCAGTCCTCCTGGGTTCCCTTAGCCTGCTGCTCTCCACCCAGGCGCCCCTTCCCAATAAAGTCTCTTGCTTTGTCAGCACATGTGTCTCCTCGGACGATTCATTTCTGAATGTTAGACAAGAACCCCATTTGGGTCCTGGAAAGGGTCAGTCCCTCTTCCTACAACATAACCGTGGAAGACTTCAAAGATAGTACAACATCTTAATAAAACTTATACCATGGACGAAATTCTTTTCTTAGATTCCACTTTCCACAAAACTTCTTTTTACTTTCTGTATCTTTCTCCATTCAGAAACAGTTGCCTGTAAGCCAGACTTACTTCCCCCACCCCTCCCTTCCCCCATTATTATTATTATTATTATTTTTATTTTTTGCTTTAAATCTAAGGCAATGAGGACTGTATCTCAAGGACATGATAAGAGTTAACTTCAAGCTTTTTTTTTTAGGCAAGTTTTTAACATGCTAGAGGGTTTTAATTGCATGTGCAGAAATAACTGGTTTTATAATTTTGAAAGAAATTTTCTCTTAGCCAGTTTTCTCCAGAGTCTAAAGAATATTATTGTGGCCACACTGTTGTTGGGGCTGCTGGGAGGAGGGCAAGAGGGATTCCATCTTGAAGATTGTCAGCCATCTTAAGGCAGGATGTGAACTGGGCCTGAACCTTGCTAACCATCCTTAAAGAAAAACCAGGAAACCCCCTCCCAGATGGCAAATAAAGATTGGAAGTAAAGGTCAGGTTGTCTCAGTTAGATAAATGATAGTGCCTGCACCTGCATATTGTAATTGTTAATTCTTCCGCACCTGAGTGTTGTAAAAATAATTACTAACATGTAACCAGTCATGTAGTGAGGGCATAGAACCAAGTCCTCCAAAATCATCGGGGTCCTTGTTGGGAACCAGTTCCCCTGGACCCTCTAGCGTAATAAACTGCACTCCACTGTCTTGAGTGCCTCCCTGGTGTGTTTTGTGACTCTGGATTCTTCAACACTGTCTTTTCTCTTTCAGTGTTCTTAATATTGATATTACCTTTTAGAAGTAGAGGTACTTCATATATAATATGTACACAGATATAAAGAGGCAGACTAGAGTTCTCGTTGTTGGTTTTCAGTCACTCAGTCATGTCCAACTCTTTGTGATCCCATGAACTACAGCATGCAGGCTTCCCTGCCCTTCACCATCTCCTGGAGCTTACTCAAACTCACGACCATTAGGTCAATGATGTCATCCAACCATCTCGTCCTCTGTTGTCCCCTTCACCTCTTGCCCTCACTCTTTCCCAGTCTCAGGGTCTTTTTTAATGAGTCTGCTCTTTGCATCAGGTGGCCAAAGTATGGGAGCTTCAGCCTCAGCATCAGTCCTTTCAGTGAATATTCAGGGCTGATTTCCTTTAGGATGGACTGGTTGGATCTCCTTGCAGTCCAAGGGTCTCTCAAGAGTCTCCTCCAACACCACAGTTCAAAAGCATCAATTCTTCCTAGCTCAGCTTTCTTCACAGTCCAACTCTCACATCCATTCATGACTACTGGAAAAACCATAGTGTTGACTAGACAGACCTTTGTTGGCAAAGTAATGTCTCTGCTTTTTTAATATGCTGTCTAGGTTTATCACAGGTTTTTGTCCAAGGAGAAGAGTCTTTTAATTTCATAGATGCAGTCACCACCACCACCTGGAGTGATTTTGGAGCCCAAGAAAATAACGTCTGTCTCTGCTTCCATTGTTTCCCTATCTATATGTCATGAAGTGATGAGACCAGATACCATAATCTTCGTTTTTTGAATGTTGAGTTTTAAGCCAGCTTTTTCACTCTCCTTTTTCACTTTAATCAAGGGGCTCTTTTTTATTCCCCTTTGCTTTCTGCCATAAGGGTATTGTCATCTGCATATCTGAGGTTATTGATATTTCTCCCAGCAAACTTAATTCCAGCTTGTGCTTCAACCAGCCCTGCATTTCTCATGATGGTCTCTGCTGCTGCTAAGTAGCTTCAGTCGTGTTCAACTCTGTGTGACCCCATAGACAGCAGCCCACCAGGCCCCGCCGTCCCTGGGATTCTCCAGGCAAGAACACTGGAGTGGGTTGCCATTTCCTCCTCCAATGCATGAAAGTGAAAAGTGAAAGTGAAGTCACTCAGTAGTGTCTGACTCTTAGCAACCCCATGGACTGCAGCCTACCAGGCTCTTCCGTCCATGGCAGGAGCATTTTCATTTCCTCCATTCATTTTCTAGGCAAGAGTACTGGAGTGGGTTGCCATTGCCTTCTCCGCATAAAAGTTAAATAAATAAGGTGACAATATACACCCATTATTACCGAGTCAAATCTCACTCTGCTTGCTGCACAATAGGCCAATGAATCCAAGAGACAAACTGTTGAGGTAAGAAAGATACTTAAATCGGGGAGTCAAAGACTGAGAAGATGGCAGGCTAGCACCTCAAAATAACCATCTTATTGGGGCCTGGATGCCAGGTTCTTTTATAGGTCAGAGAGAAAGAAGCAACGAGGAGCTACAGTCAAGAGGCACAATAGAGAGGGAGATGCAGTAGAGAAGTACCATAAAAAGATCGTCAGTCTTGTAAAACATCTCCAAGGGAATGTCCAGCCTTCAGAAGAGGTGTTAATCTCTTCTATTCACAGGTGGGCAGGGACAAGCTATCTCTCCAAGAGCTGAACAAAGGCACTTTAATTTACAGTCCAAAAGAGGGGCAGGATCCTCTAGGCAAGCCATTGAGTATGACTATAATATTAAAAGCAAGTCGAAGAAACAGTTTCCAACATGGAGTCAGAATTGGCTTCTTCTCTGCAAAACCTTGATGTACATCTTTCCCAGTTTTGAACCAGTCCATTGTTTCATGTCTGGTTCTAACTGTTGATTCTTGACCTGCATGAAGTTTTGCCAGGAAGCAGGTAAGGTGGTCTGGCATTTCACCTTCTCTCCCTCCTTCGAGAGATCTCATGGCTTAATTTAAAAGCTTAGTTATGAATCAGGGATTATCATTTAAACTTACTAGTTTATAAGCAGTTGGTATACATTAAGGTTGTGTCAGGCAAGTGTATGCTCCTCGGTTCTGTCTCGTCACAACAAAGATTTGGCGTGACGGACATTAAAGCCCTCTGCGTGTCACAGCTCTTAGGTCTTGGACAGTCTGTGTTATAGCTCTCTGGTCTCAAATGGACCGTGTTATAGCTCTTGGACAAATCAGTGTTACAGCTCCGTGTTACAGCTCTATTTTATTAGATAATAGCAGGAAAATCCATCCTCGAGGGAAGACGCAAAGAGAAGAACGCCCCAGCACGCGGCAAAGAGGGAAAGACGGAGACAGGGAGAGAGGGAGACAGGGAGAGAGCCCTTTGGCTCCTCTTTTTATATGTTTTTCCCTCCCCCTGTGCCTGCCCCATGCAAATTGGGCTAGCCAGGAGTGCTGTTTGTTCTACCTGAAGTCCTCACTCAGGTCCTCGGACCTTCCTTTGACCTTCCTTTGTTCTATTTTCGAGGGCTTTTCCCTTCCTTGTCTTTTAGCCACCACCATTCTGGACTCTTGTTTCCTATTCTAACTACCTAACAGTTGCCATGTTCAGATGACTGAGGTCAGCTATCTCTAAGTTTGGCTGAGGAACATTTTAGTCTTTTGCATTGAAAAGTGTCCTTTTTTTCCTTGGTTGCAGGTCCTTGAGTCCTGTATTTATATTCTGGTTTAGACATTTGCAAGACAAAGACATTATTTGCTTTTTCAAAGAACAGTTCTGTTGCCTAAAGTTACTAAAATCAGGGACAAGATTTTTAATCAAACTGATTTAGGAAGTTCTATGTTCTATAACTTCAGAGTTAAATTATTATACCTTCAAAGTTTGTATAAGGTATTCAGCACAGATCTTTCTGAATTTATAAATTGAGTCAAAGCAAAATTCCTATTTTTATATAAGAGGTTCTTGGATCCCCAGAGTCAGGTAGAGCTGAGGAAGTCAGGCCCTTTTTGCCTAACTGTTCCAAAATTATTGCTGGACAGATATCTCAGTGTAAATTTTTCTAGCCTCTTAAATATATAACTTAAAACTAGGGTAAATAGAACACACTTGTTTGGATTTTACTGTTGGGGACCAGTAGGGAGCCTCTCTTGGCTCATTAACTTTAGGTAGTGTAATAATGTCAAATTTTGTTTTAATTACATAAATGTCCATTCTATTTATCCCATACCAAATAAACATAAAAAGATTTTTTTTTTAATTTGTGGAGAATATTTTTTCTTTTTTTTTACTTTACTTTACCTCCTTTTTTAATAGCTAGATTTCCCTTCCAAATTCTTCCTGTTGATATTCTTAATTGTTCTTATTAGCATCTGTAAGACCCATTGAGGGCAACATCACAATGCCACTATCTAAACTAGTTTCTTGGGCTTCCCTGATAGCTCAGCTGGTAAAGAATCCACCTGCAATGCAGGAGACCCCAGTTTGACAGGAGACCCTGGTTCAATTCCTGGGTCAGGAAGATCCCCTGGAGAAGGGATAGGCTACCCAGTATTCTTGGGATTCCCTTGCGGCCCAGCTGGTAAAGAATATGCCTGCAATGCGAGCAGACCTGGGTTTGATCCCTGGGTTGGGAAGATCCCTGGAGAAGGGAAAGGCTACCCACTCCAGTATTGTGGCCTGGAGAATTCCATGGACTATACATGGGGTCACAAACAGTAGGACATGACTGAGTGACTAGCACTTTCTTTCTTTCACAAACCAGTATCTCTCCTTCTCATGTTAATTAGACTTTTGCTTTATCAGTCAGTTCGGTTCAGTTGCTCAGTCCTGTCCCATTCTTTGGGACCCCATGGACTGCAGCAAACTAGGATAGTTTCCCTATCCATCACCAACCCCCAGAGCTTGCTCAAACTCATGTCCATCGAGTCAGTCATGCCATCCAACCATCTCATCCTTTATCATCCCCTTTTCCTCCTGCCTTCAATCTTTCCCAGCATCAGGGTCTTTTCTAGTGAGTCAGCCTTTCGAATCAGGTGGCCAAAGTATTCGAGCTTCAGCTTCAGCACCAGTCCTTCCAATGAATATTCAAGACTGATTTCCTTTAGGATTGACTGGTTTGATCTCCTTGCAGTCCAAAGAATTCTCAAGAGTCTTCTCCAACACCACAATTCAAAAGCAACAATTCTTCTGCACTCAGCTCTCTTTATGGTCCAACTCTCATATCCATACATGACTACTGGAAAAACCATAACTTTGACTGTACAGATCTTTGTCGGTAAAATAATATCTCTACTTTTTAATATACTGTCTAGGTTTGTCATTGCTTTTTCCCCAAGGAGCAAGCATCTTTTAATTTCATGGTTGCAGTCATCATCTGCAGCAATTTTGGAGACCAAGAAAATAAAGTCTGTCACTGTTTCCATTGTTTCCCCATCTATTTGCCATGAAGTGATGGGACCAGATGCCATGATTTTAGTTTTCTGAATGTTGAGTTTCAAGCCAGCTTTTTTACACTCCTCTTTCACTTTCATAAAGAGGCTCTTTAGTTCCTCTTCACTTTCTGCCATAAGGGTGGTGTCTGCAGGCCAGAAACTCTGCGCCCTGTCATGGTCAAGGCATAGGTTGGAAAAGAATTTCCAGACATGAGACAGAATGAGAGGGAAATAAAGTTTATTAGAGTGTGAGACGCTGTTAGAACAATGGGCCAGCTCAAGGGAGAACTGATATTGAACAGGGGTCCTTAGTTCACTTTTATAGCCAGGGTACAAAGAGTGGGATAGGGGTCTTGCGGGTCATTTGCTGATTGGATGAGGCATGTATACTGGGTGGGGGAAGAGTAGGGCAAATACCTTCTGCCTATAGGGTAGGAGGGGAGACAGGTTATACTGTTTCATTAATAGTTACAACATGAGGGAGGGAAGGATGATAAGGGTCTGGTTTTTCCATTTCTGCATTCTAAGACCCTCCTTGGTTTTATCTGCTCTTTTGTCCTTTGGTCATCATATTCCTCCCTCTCTTTATTTTTAGGGTCAATTCTTTGGCCCCTGTTGATACCCTGCTCATGTCTAACTATCTACCTATTTCCCTTTTCAGGCATTTGGGAACCCAGTCTCAAAGGGAAAGGGGCAATGACCGCTCTGACTTCCTTAGGCTGCACAGGGGCGTCGTGGGGCTCTGGGTTCCCTTTGCCTGCTCTCTGTCAGGGTGCATTTACAGAGGGAGATGAGAGTCCATGGAATGAGAAGGTGACTTGTTTCAGCATTGTCTAGGTGTTGGTCAGGGAAAATTCTTGTCGTACTACCGCTTTAGATTTGTTGTATTCTAGAAGAAACAAACTTAACAAGAAAGTCAAAGGTACATGGCCCAAAGATGAATAGAAATAGAAAAGCTGCTCAGGGCCTAGCCAGGAGAACCAGGGCCAGACATTGGTTCGTGACGTTAGTGTTTCTCTGGGTGCAAGAAGAGGCAAGAATTTGGGCTCATAAAATATTTACCTGAAAATCATTTGACTATCTGAAGGCTGGTTCTTCTGGGTTTTTCCCAGAGCACAGAGTGTGAACTCCTTTCAGGGGGTGTTGAAGGTCAACAGCTTGCAGTGGTCATGATTTAATCTTTGTAGAGGCAGCTGGCCAGTGCCAACTTCCAGTCAGCAGGGTCCCTTCATAGCCCCATATCTGACCATGCTTTGGGGCATTTCATGGCCATTTGTGTGCCGTGGTGCTGGGAAGGCTCATTCCCAGGTCTACTGAAGATTCTATTGACAGTCCACTCAATATGCTGTTACTAGACCAGGCCTTGGCAAGCGACAAAAGTCTCTGGACCATTCCTGTTTTATTAGCCTCTTGGTCCAGGGAAATATTCCCTCTTGTTGCTTCTTCCCACATCTAGAGTTACATTATTACAATCATTGATCTCGTATGGAACTGCATATCAGCATTTTATCACAGGCTGAGTCACACATTTAGTAACATAAGAAACAATCTTCTGAAACAAGCGACATATGAAATTAATATAGCTAGCAGTTATTAGTAAGGTCACAAGTAGGAATTTAAGTCAATTACAGAACAAGCTTTGGTTACAAAATGGGAAACGTGGTGGGAGGGATAAATCAGGAGCTTAGGCTGAACATGCACACACTGGTATCTTTAAAATAGATAACCAACAAGGACCTACCATACCACACAAGGAACTCTACTCAGTATTGTGTAATAACCTATATGAGAAAAGAATCTGAAAAAGAATGAATGTATGTATAACTGAATCACTTCGTTGTATACCTGAAACTAACACAACACTGTAAATCAACCATACTCTGATTAAATTTAAGAGAAAAAAAAAGAATTTAAGTCAAGAACTTTCATTAGGTATAACCCAGTATACCCCAGGTCATCTGACTTAGTTAAATGATTATAGCCAGTTGTTAATCTCCTGGTTGTACATCATGGAGCATCTGATCTTTATCTGAAGGTTGGTTACTGAGCTAAGCTTTAGAAACAAACTTAGAGTGTCTTTTAAAATAATTTAATCTTTTAGCAATATAACATAACAACAAGGAACTATCTCAGAAGTGAGTCTTAGTAAACACTAGACCTTAATTAACAAAACTAGAAACTTAGTTTAAAAATTAACAAAACTTAATATTCAATGAAACGTGATTTTTTCATTATGAGGGCATTAACTCTGTAGCCAGGGAAGGCTTTAACCCATCAAATAAAAATGAGGTTTGTCAGGGAGCCAGGAAAATCCAAGTGGCCATCTTGGATTTCCCATAGCCCTGACTCTTTGATTTACAGCTATTGTTCACCCATTTTTAATTCCCTGATTCAGGAGTAGACTGCTGCCATGTTTTAAGAACATCAGAATATCAAAAGTCTAACTGTGAGGGCTTATTTTTTGTAGAAGCAGAATGAGCTTTGTCTACATGTACTATAATCTTAAATAATGTTTATTTGATTTACCAAAGTAACAAAATATTTTAAAAACAAATATAAATCACTTAAAGGCAAAGAAATTCATAATCTGTTATTGAAAGCTTCACTCTAAGAAAACTTTGTTCTCTTAACAGAGAGAGTAGACTAAATTCCAGTCTGTTACCAGTTTACCAGATAACAAACAAACAAAATTTGGCTATTGGTTAATCTTAGAAAAGCCTTTTCCATAAATCTTACATAAAGTAGTAGTATTCTTGCAAAGGCATCATAGTGAAACCATGGAAGGCATGTTTAAAATATGATTAAATTGTAATTGACAAAGTAATTTGGTCATTGCTGTGACTTGTAACACTTTAACATGATAACTAGAATTATAACTGGCAACATTATACCAGGACATATCAGATTTTCATGAATTTCACATAATTTTAGGATATCTATATTAGTAACATCAACCATAACAGTATAACCTGAGAAGATTTATCACCCTTTCAACAGTACTTCCCATGTAATTTAACATGTCCAGTGAACCTAGGTAGTTTAATACCTCTTTGGGATATCTCAGGGGTCCTCTGAAGCATCCCAAAGTTAGCTAGAAGTCAAGTTCTTAGGAAGTTTTGCCGATAAATATCAACAGGGTTGGTAACACTCAGTCAGATAGAATCATATAGATCACTGTGAAACAATATATTCACTTAGCCAAAGTAACAAAGAAGATTTCAAAGGTAAACATAGAACAGATCACTTCAGACGTAAAGAAACTTAAAATCCATTATCAAAGGCATTTCAACATCTCAAGAAAACTTGTATTTATGCACAAAACTCTTCCCTTGGGGTCCACTTTCTATAAAATCTTATCACTTTTTATACCCATTACTTTGTTCTCCCATCCTGAAACAGCCACCTGTAAGTCAGACCTACTTCCTTTTCCCTTCATAAAATGTAATTTCATTCCTTATACATTTTTTACGAAAACACACTTCTTACTTTCCTTTAGCAACCAAGAACTGACCTTTATATTAGCATTCTATAGATTGGTAAACATAAATACCAGTGATAATTTCCAGAAAAACATTTGCTTTCTTATAGAGAATATCTCAGGATGGCACCAAACACTAATCATTAATAGTCCAAAATCTTTAAGGGTGTTTGCTATGACCAGTGCATTCTCTTGGTAGAAATCTATTAGCCTTTGCCCTGCTTCATTCTGTACTCCAAGACCAAATTTGCCTGTTACTCCAGGTGTTTCTTGACTTCCTACTTTTGCATTCCATTCTCCTGTAATGAAAAGGACATCATTTTTGGTGTTAATCCTAGAAGGTCTTGTAGGCCTTCATAGAACTATTCAATTTCAGCTTCTTCAGCATTAGTGATTGGGGCATAGACTTGGATTACCTTGATATTGAATGGTTTGCCTTGGAAATGAACAGAGATCATTCTGTCGTATTTTAGACTGCATCCAAGTACTGCATTTTGGACTCTTGTTGACTATGATGACTACTCCATTTCTTCTAAGGCATTCTTGCCCACAGTAGTAGATATAATGGTCATCAAGAAAATTAGACATACCAAGGGAACATTTCACGCAAAGATGGGCTCGATAAAGGACAGAAATGGTATGGACCTAACAGAAGCAGAGGATATTAAGAAGAGGTGGCAAGAATACACAGAACTATACAAAAAAGATCTTCATGACCCAGATAATTACAATGGTATGATAACTCACCTAGAGCCAGACATCCTTGAATGCGAAGTCAAGTGGGCCTTAGGAAGCATAACTACGAACAAAGCTAGTGGAGGTGACGAAATTCCTGTTGAGCTATTTCAAATCCTAAAAGATGATGCTGTGAAAGTGCTGCACTCAATATGCCAGCACATTTGGAAACCTCAGCAGTGGCCACAGCACTGGAAAAGGTCAGTTTTCATTCCAATCCCAATGAAAGGCAATGCCAAAGAATGCTCAAACTATCACACAATTGCACTCATCTTACATGATAGCAAAGTAATGCTCAAAATTCTCCAAGCCAGGCTTCAACAGTACGTGAACTGTGAACTTCCAGATGTTCAAGCTGGATTTAGAAAAGGCAGAGGAACCAGAGATCAAATTGCCAACATCCATTGTATCATAGAAAAAGCAAAAGA
>NW_011494775.1:6052453-6052907 GCF_000754665.1 Bison bison bison | reverse complement strand
CATGAGAAACGCTGGACTGGAAGAAACACAAGCTGGAATCAAGATTTCCGGGAGAAATATCAATAACCTCAGATATGCAGATGATATCACCCTTATGGCAGAAAGTGAAGAACTAAAGAGGCTTTTAATGAAAGTGAAAGAGGAGAGTGAAAAAGTTGGCTTAAAGCTCAACATTCAGAAAACTAAGATCATGACATCCTGTCCCATCACTTCATGGCAAATAGATGGGGAAACAGTGAAAACAGAGACAGACTTTATTTTGGGGGGCTCCAAAATCACTGCAGATGGTGATTGCAGCCATGAAATTAAAAGATGCTTGCTTCTTTGAAGAAAAGTTATGAGCAACCTAGACAGCACATTACAAAGCAGAGACATTACTTTGCCAACAAAGGTCCGTCTAGTCAAGGCTATGGTTTTTCCAGTGGTCATGTATGGATGTGAGAGTTGGACTGTG
>NW_011494775.1:6047989-6052353 GCF_000754665.1 Bison bison bison | reverse complement strand
AACTGACTCATTTGAAAAGACCCCAATGCTGGGAAAGATTGAAGGCGGGAGGAGAAGAGGATGACAGAGGATGAGATGGTTGGATGGCATCACCAGCTCAATGGACATGAGTTTGAGTAAACTCCAGAAGTTGGTGATGGACACCAGGGAGGCCTGGTGTGCTGCAGTCCATGGGGTCGCAAAGAGTTGGACATGACTTAGCGACTGAACTGAACTGAATTAATGTTTCAAAATCTTATTTTATTTGGAAGTGACATAGCTATTCAATAAACTTCTATCACTTAGTTCAGCACAACCCTAGAAATTCAGGTTACCAAAATCTAGACAGACTGTTTTAGACAGACATTTCTAAAGTATAATTATTAATAGTTTATCTAAAAATATAATATCTCATTTATATATTTTTTTTGAAGTTTCTTCACTTGAGGTAATTTCCTTGCTGACAAACTTGTAACAGATAAAACAATATTACAATATTTAATTTATAATAAACCTAGACACAATGAAAATATTATGCTTAATGTTAATGACTCTTAGACCTGTCTATATCAGATTAGCAAACAAACATTAATACTAGATGTTTAATATTATTTCCCAGTTCATGTGAATCTGAAATTCATTTAGGTTAATTTCTCTTGTATTAAGAATTGTCTGATTTGTAAGCGCTTACTTTTCTTTAGGCCAATTAGAACTCATTTACAACTTCAGCAATATTAAAAAAAGTCAAAAGACACACACGGAGACATACATAAATCCAGACAGACAGAGATCTCATAGTTTTCCACTTGAGATTTAAAATGTTTCTTTAACCACCTCCCCTTTTTTTTTTGCTTGAAGTTCTAATTTGCCCAAGGCTGAGGTCTCAGGCAAAGTGGGCTGTGTATTTCAAGGACATGGAAAGGGTTAACTTCAAGCTTTTCCCTAGGCAGGCCTTTTAACAAGCTGCTGCTGCTGTTGCTGCTAAGTCGCTTCAGTCTGCAGCCTACCAGGCTCCTCCGTCCATGGGATTTGCCAGGAAAGAGTACTGGACTGGGTTGCCACTGCCTTCTCCTTTAACAAGCTAGTTGTTTTTAATTGGATATGCAAAAAGAACTGGTTTTGCAGTTTCCAAGAAAAAAAAAAATTGATTTTAACCAGTTTTCTCTGGAGTCTAAAGAATATCATGGCCATCCTGTGTCAAAAAGTCATCTTTCCTTTCTGTAGTCATAGTTTTATAGCTAAAATATAGATCAAATAGTGCTCAAATTGACTCTGATATCAGGGGCAGATCATCTGATAAAAATCTTGGATTGTCCCTCTGGTGGGACATGAGGTCTTGGTCCCATCAGAAGACTCTGAAGGGTTAAGGGAATTTGCAGGAGTCGGGGAAGCTTGGTCCTTCCCCACCCTGAGAAACCACAGTCTTTAGAAGGGAATTCTTTAGAATGTTAGGAGAGTTTTGATCCCTCAGGCTTTTGAAAATAGGAGAAAGACCTGAACCAAAGGGAACCCCAGAATTCTTTCCTAGAGGTCATGTGGATATGAAAGGTCAAGCAGGGGTCATCTAGGAAATCTGATGGATAGAGACAGAGGGCGACAGGAGATAGGGAAGCAACAGAAAGACACATGTGGCATGAGTCTCTCAAATCTGGATTCTGACTAAGGGCCATGAAGGACTGAAAGTAAGAAAATTCTGAGCCCTTTCCCTGCTTTTGGCAAAAGCTAGTGTGCCATTCACAAAAGCTAGTGTGTTTGTATTGGGGCCAGGTTTGTATTGGGGCCAGGACTTTTGCAGCTGGGCTGAAATACAGGGAAGATCCTATTGCAGGCTGGAAATTCTGCGCCCCAAGTGCCCAGACCAAAATAGGGAAAAGTTCCATTTTCAGGCCGGAAACTCTGCAGGCTTAAAGGTCCTGCAGAGTAATGTAAATCAACTGTACCTCAACTGAAAAAGAAAGAGTAGATGGATGGCTACAAACACAAGAAATAATACTTAAGATTGAAATTTTGCAAAATAAAAATGGGAAAAGTTGAGGAATAGAAACTCCCATCAAGAAATTAATTTGGATGGGATTACTAAAAATCTCCATTGGTTCATCCACTAGAAAGAACAATTTGGAGGATCTTTGAAAAAGATCCTCTGCTTTTTAATATGCTGTCTAGGTTGGTCATAACTTTTCTTCCAAGGAGTAAGTGTCTTTTAATTTCATGGCTGCAGTCACCATCTGCAGTGATTTTGGAGCTCAAATGAGGAAATGGAGCCCAAATCTCATCCAAAGAGGATGAGGTGGTTGGATGGCATCAATGACTCAATGAGCATGAGTTTGAGCAAGCTCTGGGAGATGGTGAAGGAGAGGGAAGCCTGACATGCTGCAGTCCATGGGGTCGCAAACAGTGGTATATGTCTGAGCAACTGAACAACATACTACTAATAATAATGTGAATATTCACTGTGGGCCAAGCATGTTCTAAGTGCTTTATATTTACTTTCTCACAGAATTCTCACAACAATTTGCTAAGTGTAATTACTGTCCACTTCTCCCTTCACAAATAAGAAAATTGAGGCACAGAGAGGTCAAGCGAGTACTCAAGGTAGAGACAGGACTCAAGTGTGGAATTTTGATTCAAGAGTCTTGCTCTCTTTAACTACCAGTGTCTTTGTTTATGTATTTGTAGTATTGTGTTTGTAAATTAAAAAACTGATCACACCTCTGCCCTGGCTGTTTCTTCTGCTCAAAGTTTCTTCTACTTACCTATATAAATCTCTAATCCCTTAAAGGGATTAGTAGTGAGTCCTACCCTGAATACAGGGTTCGAACTTGCAACCTGCCCCTCTGCTGCTGCTGCTGCTGCTGCTGTCGCTTCAGTCGTGTCCAACTCTGTGCAACCCCATAGACAGCAGGCCATGAGGCTCCCACGTCCCTGGGATTCTCCAGGCAAGAACACTGGAGTGGGTTGCCATTTCCTTCTCCAATGCATGAAAGTGAAGAGTGAAAGTGAAGTTGCTGAGTCTTGTCCGACTCTTAGTGACTTCATGGACTGCAGCCCACCAGGCTGCTCCATCCATGGGATTTTCCAGGCAAGAGTGCTGGAGTGGGATGTCATTGCCTTCTCTGAACCTGCCCCTCTATTTTACTCTAAATACCCATAGTATTTTATTTTACTTTAAATACCCATAGTATTTCTCTAGTATATTATACAATTTGCAGATTCACCGTATCACTTCTCTTTGTCGTTCCCCACCATCCCCTGACAGGGAAGCCTGGCATGCTTCAGTCCAAGGGGTCACAAAGAGCCCCACACGACTTAGCGACTAAACAACAAAAACCTTCCCCCATTCTACCATAAGAGCTCCACTAAATCAGAGGTTTTTATCTGTCTTTCTAAACCATGTATCACAATCTGAAAAGGTACTGGCACAAACTACTGCTACTGCTACTGCAAAGTCGCTTCAGTCATGTCCGACTCTGTGCCACCAGGCTCCCCTGTCCCTGGGATTCTCCAGGCAAGAACACTGGAGTGGGTTGCCATTTCCTTCTCCAATGCATGAAAGTGAAAAGTGAAAGTGAAGTCGCTCAGTTGTGTCTGACCCTTCGCGACCCCATGGACTGCAGCCTACCAGGCTCCTCCATCCACGGGAGTTTCCAGGCAAGAGCACTGGAGTGGGGTGCCATCGCCTTCTCTGAGGCAGAAACGAGGTGCGCAGCAAATATTTGTGGAGGAAGTGAATTTTTAAAAACATAGCATGATTCCAATTTTACTTTCTTATTTTAAAGCATAAACATGTATACACATGTGTAGGGGGAGGGAGAAAAAAAACAGTCAAAAATGTTACTGGTAATTTTAAGTGATATTTTTCCTTCTTTATGTTTTCCTGTGATTTTATTCCCCAAACTCGATGTGAAAATGTACTATCGCATCATAAGAAAACTGCTTTTTAAAACGTCTCTTCTAAATCTCGGGTGACATACATTGCCACGCACAGCGAATTGTGTCTACTGCAAGTTACACGAAGCCATTTTTCTGTAATCAACAATTCAGAAGGCATTGATGGTCTTTAAATAAATTACTGGTTGAAGCAATCGCCCGGTATTTTGTGGTGGTTAAACATTTCTTAAAGGAATAAGAAACCTTGCTTCGGCTGGCGACCGCGTTATCCCTGGGGAACACACCCACCTAGCAACCGGGAGCGGAGCTGAAGCTTGGCACTGCGCCTTTAATTCCCGGGTTGGGAGGGGCGGTGGAGAATTTCCGTTCCCGTACTCCCACCGCGGCCCTGGCGGCAGCTGTCACCTGTAAGGCGAGCACCGCGCATGGGGGATGGAGTCCGGCGCCCATTGGACAGATTGTAAAGGCAGACACCTACCCCGAAGACTGGGGACCCC
>NW_011494775.1:6047249-6047776 GCF_000754665.1 Bison bison bison | reverse complement strand
GGGCCCCGCTGCGCTGGCATGACCGAGGTCCAGCTTCGGGGACACGCCCGTCACGCCTCGGTGAAAAAGATCAGGTGAGCCCTGGCCGAGGCGGACCTGGACTCCGGAACCCCGGCTCCCTCCTCCGGCGGCGCCGCGACGTCCACCTTGCCCAGCAACCGGGAGCCGCAGAGTTGGTGGGAGCGGGCGGCCTGGTCCCCCCCTTGCGGGGCGGTAAGTGACCATGGCACTGGCCGCGGCCGCGGCTGCTGCGGCCGCCGGAGTGAGCCAGGCGGCGGTGCTGGGTTTCCTGCAGGAGAACGGCGGGAAGGTGCGCAACTCCGAGCTGCTGAGCCGCTTCAAACCGCTCCTGGAGGCCGGCGACCCACGCGGCCGCGCAGCCCGCAGGGACCGCTTCAAGCAGTTCGTCAACAACGTGGCCGTGGTGAAGGAGCTCGACGGCGTCAAATTCGTGGTGCTGAAGAAGAAGTCGCGGTCCCACGACGGACCCGAGCCCCCGGCCTGCTGCTTCCAGAGCGCCCCGGAGG